>NW_010972742.1:7186362-7458844 GCF_000737465.1 Haliaeetus leucocephalus | reverse complement strand
GGGGGGGGGGGGGGGAATAAAACTCATGGGTTGAGATAAAGATGGTTTAATAGCACAGAAAGGAAGAAAATAATAATGATAATGATGATGATGTTAATAACAATAATAAAATGACAATAATAACAATAAAATAATTGGAATATACAAAACAAGTGATGCACAATGCAATTGCTCACCACCTACCAACCAATGCCCAGTTAGTTCCTGAGCAGCGATATGCCAACCCCCCCCAGCCAACTCCCTCCAGTTTATATACTGGCCATGACATCACATGGTATGGAATACCCCTTTGGCCAGTTTGGGTCAGCTGCCCTGTGTCCCCTCCCAACTTCTTGTGCCCCTCCAGCCTTCTTGCTGGCTGGGCATGGGAACCTGAAAAATCTTTGACTTAGTCTAAAACCTACTTCACAACAACTGAAAACATCAGTGTGTTATCAACATTATTCTCATACTAAACCCAAAACATAACACTATACCAGCTACTAGAAAGAAAATTAACTCTATCCCAGCTGAAACCAGGACAATTAGTAACACAATTAAAAGGCTGTTGTTTCTGGGTTTGCCGTATAGCAGCCAGGTGACATAATCTTTAATTGTGGGTGCCTGCAGTAAGGCATTTGCATTCACTCAGAGACCTCTAAGGAAAGGATCAGACTGTTGCAGGTGCTGAGCATTTATAGCTAACTTTTACTAAAAGACAGATTTTTCAAAATGTTTTATTTCTTATATATATGTTGGGACATAGTGGACAAAAGTACTTCTTGATTCCCCTTGTCACAATAGCGTTAGCTATGAATATCTAGAATCAATGTTTGTATAGTTGGTGATGTGATGTAAGCACAAAATATCACTTGCCTAACCTTCAATCCAGCCAGGATGTCAGTGTTAACTTACACAATGGTAGAAGTGGGATCAAAATTCATAATCTTATATGGAGAGATACTGCTTCTGCCTCTCTAATTTCTACTGTCCTTTCCCAGAGTTACATTTATCAGGATTACTCGCTTCTCAGGCAAGTTATCTCTGTCAAGCTTGAATGGCTATTCTCACGGGGTACCGAGAGACATGCAAGCTAATTAACTATCATCCTACATTTGATGATGACGAGCATCCATTGAGAACCTTCCATCCCAGTGGATCTCATGGAGCTTCACATATTAAACAAACCTGCATATGCCAAGCACAGGGATTACCTCTTCATAAATGAGTGGCAACCAGTTTTGAGTCGAATCACTCGACAGTTTAACAGCAGGCAGCAGAGCTACGCAACAGTTCACGGCAGGGAGTAAGGAGTACCTTTACGGAATGATTAACTTGTCTAAGAAAATGATGTCTCTGCAGGGCTTTCATTTCACATGTAGCTGCCACCAGGAACCCTGTAACAGAGCAGGCATGAAATATGGGTTAGGGGTCCCCTTTCACCATTGCCCACGTATAGAATTCCTGCAGGCATCATAGGTATAGATGTCAACTTAGATTTAGGTAACAATAACTCAAAATTGACCCTTTTGAGCTAATCCAATCTTTTCTTAGGCATAAACATTTCCAAACATGGGTGTTTTCTTATGAAAGATTGTCCTTTCAGTGTCTGTCCTTGAAACCTGTGAAGCAGTCCCAGTGGATAACTGAGCTAACGCTGTACTTTTTTTCTATATTCAAGACATCAAAATGAGGGATCCTAACTGGTGTTATGTAGCCCTGAGCTCTGTTGTATGGACAAGTCCTTTGACTCCCTTAGGCATTTTGGAAGCATCTGTTTTGGGGTGAATCATTTAATCTTATCTTCAGAAATTTCAGGTATGCGGTTTTGTTTGGAGATGACATGGCTCTCTTTCAACAAGGTCCTTGAATCCTGTAACAACCAAAATGCGCAACTGCAATTAGGAGAAAAAATGCAAAGCCACAAGGCCTTTGTACCCTCCTCCCTTTCTCCATATGTGGGTGAAGATAATAGTTTGTGCACATTATCAATAGAAGAAAGAGCTACCTAAATACTGAGTGATATTGTAGGACAAGACTCAGTGGGTGTGAATTATTAAGAGCAGCCCTGTGGAGAAGCACTTGGGGGTTTTAGTGGATGAAAAACTGAATATGAGCCAACAATGTGTGCTCGCAGCCCAGAAAGCCAACTGTATCCTGGGCTGCATCAAAAGAAGCGTGACCAGCAGGTCGAGGGAGGCCATTCTCCCCCTCTACTGTGCTCTCGTGAGACCCCACCTGCAGTACTGCGTCCAGATTTGGGGTCCCCAACGTAAGAAGGACATGGACCTGTTGGTGCGGGTCCGGAGGAGGGCCACGAAGATGATCAAAGGGCTGGAGCACCTCTCCTATGAAGACAGGCTGAGAGAGTTGGGGTTGTTCCTCCTGGAGAAGAGAAGGCTCCGGGGAGACCTTATAGCAGCCTCACAGTACCTAATGGGTGCCTGCAGGAAAGCTGGGGAGAGACTTTGTACAAGGGCAGGTACTGATAGGACAGGGGGTAATGGCTTTAAACGGAAAGAGGGTAGATTTAGATTAGGTATAAGGAAGAAATTCTTTATGATGAGGGTGGTGAGGCACTGGAACAGGCTGCCCAGAGAGGTTGTGGCTGCCCCATCCCTGGCAGTGTTCAAGGCCAGGTTGGATGGGGCTTTGAGCAACCTGGTCTAGTGGAAGGTGTCCCTGCCCATGGCAGGGGGGTTGGAACTACATGATCTTCCAACCCAAACCGTTCTATGAGTCTGTGCAGCCCCACTGAAGATGACGAAACTGTGCTGATTTCTATCTGCTATGGATCCAGACCCTTTAGTTTTTATTACTGTTATCATCTGAACCCGAGTTGCAGCTCTCCCCCATATTTACTCATCACTCAGTTTATCACATCCCCTTTCATTTGCTTCCTTTCTGAACAATTTACATTTCACCCCCTTGGAGCTTTTTTGGATGAGACTCCTTTCATCTCTCATCATAATGTTCAATAATGACATTTCCATTTGCTTTCCTTTTCATGAGGCTCCTTTTTGAAAACAGGATCTGACCTCTCTCTTTGTATTCTCCCGTCAGCCAAGAATCACATTGTGCATGAATTTAATTGACTTATTACATCTTTACAGAATGTGGTTACTTTAGTTTTGTGTGTTCTGTTTGTTTGTTTGTTAATTTCTGAGTCTTTGAGAGCTAGATTATGCAATTTCCAGAGCCTATTTCCAATTACTATTGAATCTTTCAATTGAACTGAATTTCATTGTGAGATGGAAAATAGAATGAACTGAAAACTCAACTGAAAACATGTCAGTATTGTTGATACATGTGTTAGTGCTAATATAGGATTTATCAGCTTATTTTCTCTTCTGGGGCTATATAGGGAGGGGAAACATCAAATAAACAAAAGCAAGTACAGTTTTTGTCTTTTCTATCACCGAAAGAAACATCTGTATTGCACTGAACAAAACCTTATTTGTCCTGTTTTGATGAACATGAAGCCCACCTGATCCTGTTCTTCAATCCTCAGATGCAATGAAAAACTCTTACTCTTTTCAAGAAATGTCCAGCATTACTGTTGCTTAACTAACTCCTGATCCAGTATAAACTGGCCTATCACTATTGATCTAGAGGGAATGAGACTGATTTATGCCTGTAGAGAATCTGGTCTATTATTGTGAAAAGTGACACTGGTGCTGGTGGCACCTTGTGGAGAGTGAAAGCAGGTTGCTTCTGTGACAGACATACAGCACACGGAAAAGACCAGTTGGTACAAAACCTGTTTAAAGTGTTTAGGTTGCATCAACAAATGTTGCTTTATTGCTTGGTTCATGGCAAGGTGCAATATTTCCTGGAAAGCAGAGTATGGTGGAGAGCTAAGTGGGCTGTAGTCCCTCTTTCCTATGAGCTTGCCCGATGCTACATGTGCTGTGCCATGTGGCAGAGGAGGGGACACGGAGCCACTGTTCCTCAACACTACTGGGACCATCCTTGACTGGGTGCATCTGACCTATGTGGTCTGACTCTCCTTTACTGTACAGTAGCTTCATGGCTCCCAAGAGGGCTAAATACATATTGGTGTGTGAGAGAGAGAGAGAATGTGCCTTACTTGGGGCTTTGCCTTGTACGAAGACATTTGAAAGTAGCTCTTTCCCCTTCTAACTTCTTTGAGGGAGGGAGTGATGGCCCCATACACCACTAAGCTTGGTCAGATCAAAACTCTCTACGAGGAGAGGAGCAAATGCTTGGTGCAAAAGTGATTCGTACATGTCTCGTGGAGTACCTTACCAGGTTCTGGCAGCAGGTGCTTACAGGGCTTCCTGAGTGTCTGGTGTTTAAAAAAACCCACCAAACCCACAGATGTCCATACCCTGTCTGAGTTTCCTTGCTCCCTTTGTGAAGCTATGTGACCTCCCATAGCATCCTGAGATAAGGACTGAAATGTGTGTGGTTTGAAAAGGGGCTTATTTCATTTATTTGAAACCACTTGCACAATGGCTGTGTAGAGTGCCCCATAGTTATTCTGATACAAGACAGTCTGGGGCCCCGTTCTGCACTCCCTTTTTTCTACCCAGACCTTTACAGACCTCTCTTCTAACCTCTCAATTTTTCTCTTTCCTGAGACCTTGGTTAGTAAGGCTCCCCTTGCTCACCATTACAGGTCTTTGATTCTTGTTCCCTTTCTCTGCACATTTTCCATTTTTAGTTATCTTTTTTTTTTTTTTCCCCCACTGAGATGGGGAGACTAAAATTACATGCACAATTGGAGATTCAAGTGAACTGTAGATTTATACAGTGGCACAACTGTGCTTCATGTTTTCTTCTCTGATATTCCAGCAGTTCCTGCTATTTTATTTGCTTCTTTTTCTGAGCACTAAACTAACGTTTTTATAGAACTATCCACAATGACTCCAAGATCCTGTTCCTGACTGGAAATACAGAGTTAGGCTTATTTTTCCCATGTACATTACTTAGCAGTTATCAGCATTGAATTTCATCTGTCATTTTATCACTGAATCTTTCTGTTATCTCAAGAGTCTTCTGCGATTCTCTACAGTCAGCTTCAAATTTGACTACGCTCAGTTATTTTGTGTCTTCCACTAATTTCATCTTCCTGTTATGAATCCCCATTTCCAGCCCATTTATGAAAATGTTGAATATGTTTTCTCCTGTTCTTTTAAGCAGTTAACAAGAAAACTTTTCCTCTCATCCCATTAGGTTATAACTACTTTAAGAGCTTTTGGATGTTACCATGAGAGGTTTGGTTTGTTTTGCTTTTAAATTCCCAAGCACTACATTGTCTATATCATCCTTATTGATATATTTCTTAATTACTTAGAAACCCCCAGAATGATTTGTGAGGCATGACTTCCCTCTACAACAGCTGTATTGACTCTTCCCAAAGAACGATGTTCCCATATGTTCATTGATTCTGTTGGGTTTAGTTTCTAATAATTTGGCCCGGTGCAGCAATCAGACCTGGGACCAGACCTGATGGGGACTGTGGCATCAGCTCCAGAGAGTGTTTTTTAAGGCTGGAGTTGTATTTGCCAGTTTTCCTTCTTGTATGGAGACTGCTTTCCACTGAGTTCAGAAGATGGCCGGCACGACTCTGCATGACTGCCTACCAAGGAAGGATCAACATGGACTGGAAAGTCTCTATTTCAGGCCTTGAAACCTCACATTTGTCACAGTCTACTTCCTTTGTCCTCATCTTTAGGTTACGGGGAGAGCAGTGACTACCTTTTCAATCCATACATGTGGGTTTGTCACTGCACCAGGCAAAAACTGTATTTACAAAGAAATGAGCAAATTGAGATTGTGTGCTTTTTAAGGATAAGGTTTTACCTGCCCTACATTTTGTCTGACAACTTAGAGTCTGAACAAGTAATATTTGTGCTCGAGTCTTCCTTCTGATGGAAAGGGAGGCAGAGCTGTGAGCAGCAGGAGCTGTAAGGGTCCTTCAAATTGCAGACCCACTTCACTGCCTCTTCTTCCTGAATCATTTGTCCAGCAAACTCAAGAACCAAACAAATGTGGATTATCCCCCAGTTGAAGAGGATTCTACCTTTAGCTGGTATAAATCAGAACAACTCCAGAGAAGATTTTCTGAGCTAAGAATCTGGCCACTTTCACACAGTCCAGTTACATCTGTAGATCAATAAAAAAACCTTGAAATTGTATATTTTTTAAATGACACAAATCCCACAGCTCTGTCAAAAAGCTTTGTATCATTCTGGCAATCCCAGCCAGCCTTAAACTCGTGCTGTCCATCTGTCTTTAGGAAAGGTTTCTGTATTTTTGTTTGGTAGGTTTGTTTTCAGGCCGGCTGCCTCAGTAAAATGCCCAGGTGGACCAAGGCATGGTCAAAACCCAAGCAAAAGCAATGGCCAATTCAAATGGGCATGATTATGTTCATGTCAGTAAAATTCTCACTTCTGACATTAACCGAGGAACTAGTCTCTTGGCAGAGCAAAAGTTTGGAAACTGGCCCCACTCTTGTCTGTCTTCTGCTGGTTTGGTGGTTAAATTGGGGACTGCTGTCTGCAGAGCTGTCCTGTCCCTTTTCACCAGCATAAACTTCACTTCCAGGATTAGATAAGCTTTTATTTTCTTAATATATTATGTGTTCCTTAAATGAGAAGCAAACCCTCCCAAAATGACTTTTGCTTATGGGCCAGGATTGGCCTCAGCAGTTCTTTCTATCCCGTTCCGATTCTCTCCCAGCTACTTGAAAGTCTCATCACTCTCGAGTGGGGAGCCTTAAATATTTCCAGTGACATTTCCTTGGCCTCTGGTGATTTAATATTATTAACCTGGTATATTATTAAAGTGACAGGACATGTCTCCCCTTCACAGGTATATTTTTCCAAAAACTCATTTGAATTTTTATTACTTTATTTTAAGGGGCAGCTAGTGGAGCACAGATTGGGCAGGGAGTGCACAGGAGGGAAAAGGGCATGGTCCTGGGTATGAAGATCAACTTTGTATGTAGATTGCAGGTTCTGGCATAGTTTCTTCCACCATAGTTTACTTCAGAATTAAGAGTATTTCTTAGTTTGAGCAGTCTAACTACAGTATTTACACGTGTCTCTTCCCTGAGAATGCAGCCTATTTCAAAAGCATCACCTGGGGGGGGAAATGGTTTTTGATGTGCTTTGCAAATCCCACAAATTTTATGTTTTACCCAGATCTCAATCCAAGTCTGCTTAACTTTCATCTTACAGCTGTTGTTATTGTAGGAAAAACCCAAAGCACATAGTGAAAATCTGTAAACTTAGGACAGTGTAGAAATAAATCCAGATTCTTAGCCAGCATAAATCAGTGACATTAAAATAATTTCAGTGGAGTTGTATTAGTTCCCTCTTACTGCACACATAATCTACAGGGCTTGAGTTTGCAAAACTATAAGGGGGGAGCTGATTTCAACCACTCAGAAAAAATGTAGCTCCATAATGAGATCTCTGTTTACAGAAGGTCCATAAATTTTCAAGAATATGTACTGGAGGTGATTTTCACTTTTTGTGGGGACACTGACTCATTGAACATTTGGGGAGAAAACTGTCAGTTATGATGTGTTCTTTTTGGTTCTAGAAGTAAGGAAAAGATGTGATCTTTTCTTTTCCACCACTCATTCAGGAAAGACAGGTTATTAGATATCCATCAGATACTGACACTCTTGGAACTAAATTTTGTCATACTTTTTTCCTGTCTTTCCACACCCTGTCCAGTCTGTCATGTATAATTTTTTTAGGAAATTTGAACAGATATCAACATCTTCAAATTGTTCCTGAAAGAGACCCTTTGCGTTTTCCAATGGATATTTGGTTCAGTACTTTAATCCAAGCCCATCTCTATGCTTTGTTCATTAAAATGATATCTCTTTGAAAGGATATTTAAAGATACTTCCTTTGTCTATGGCTTATCAGCTCCTTTGCATCTGCCTGTCTTGATATCAGCACATTGGTATTTTAGACAGTTCACTGAAAACTTTGCAAGCTAAGAAATTATATCCTATACTGCCAGGGCTTTGTTCTTAAACAAGACATTCACGACTTTTCCATCAGGCTTTAAAACTGTTTTTGCAACAAAACCCTCCCATTCAGGTTTATTTTTACCTTTTCCCTCTATGTAATCTCCAAAATCACTTTAGAAAAATACTGTATCAAAAGCTGATATTAAACTCTCAAGTACCTGGCAAATTATTTAAAGCGATGGCTCACACTGGGGTAAACCCCAGAGATTTCTTTTGTAAAGTTCCACCTACATAATCTCTTAGAGGTAGAATTTTAGAGCTTACTATTTACTTTAGTCTGGAGACGTTTCTTTGCTTTTACGGCTCATCTACTTTCTGTCCACCAGTTCTTTCAGATAGGAATGTTGCTGTTTCCCTACTGTTTAATCTTTTTCTCTTGCTTAGCAGTTTCCTTTGCTGTCACCCCATGCACATGCAAAGCATGTGCAACCCACCTGCTCTGTAGCTGGTCACTGGAGAAAAGACTGTGATGTACACCTGACAGTGAAGAAAAACAATGCTGGGAAAGGCGCGCTGTGCAAGTCTCGCTTTGCTGCAGGACGATACCTGTAGCCCAGGAGCAGTAGGCTGGTCTGATCCTTGGCTGATGTGAAGTGATAAAGTGTCAGTGGATTTACTTGCTGAGATCTCCTTCTTTAATTGAGTATTATACCATTCTGGCTTTGAAAAGATGTCTGGCAGAGTTGCCCTCTGTGACCTGTGTCGTTCTCTTTCTCTTTGTCTGTCGTCTTCTCTCTCGCAAGGGCCGGAGTGTTGCTTCTCTCCCAAGAAGCCATGGGAAGTGTTATAGTCCAGGGCTCCAGCGGCATTTCAGACACATGTCCTCTCTGGCCGCAGCAAACAGTTCTTTATAATTCATGGGATAACTAAGGGTAAAGAAAATGCCATGCGTAGCCCCATGAAGAAGCTGCAGACCGAACATCTGGACATTTTTACACGCGAGAACAAGCACAGGTTTTGTAAGCCTCACAAACCCAAACTGCTGTCACAGAGGTCTGCTCAAAAGCAAGTGCTGCTGGGGAGTTAGGGAGGGAGTAACATCAGTATGTGTAATGGAAGCGTGGCATAATATTTTCTAAAGCATTTATGTAATAGGCATTGCTAATATCTGTATCTACATAGGAAAGTTTTACTGCTTATCTGAGTTGAGTTATAGTGGGCTAAAATATAAGAGCCCTCCTAACTTTCCATCTGAAATAAGTTTTTTATTCCCCAATGAAAAGCTAGAATGGTCTCTCTGCCTCCTGCACAAGTCTCTTCCTGACTTATACACTAATGTCCATGTCATTACAGTAAGTCATCACTGATAATCTGTGACTCAAAACTTCTTAGTCCTCATCACCTCATAACATGACTTGGACCATATTTCTTCAGGAAAGAGAGAGAAGTGGGAGTGTCTTAAATTTATTCTTTTGTTTTGCTTTTGTTTAAGGAGACGTTACAGGGTGGTTTGGGGATTGGTTTGGTCTTTTTCCCCAGTTTGTCTTAAACTCCTTTTCCAGTCACAAAACTGATATTGAAGCAAAAGTCTGTTTCTACCAGAGTAACTTCATTTAGGTGTTTACATCTTTAAAAATATTCTACACTTAAATGCATGCCTTATGATGCATTGAAAAAATCATTTTTTAGCAGGAAATTCTCATTTATTTTTTATGCTGAGTCCCTAAAAAGCCAGATTTTGAAAGGAACATATAACTGAGTGGAAGTAAAGTGATACGTGTTCTTTTTGAATCACTCTGATGCAAACATCAAGAAATCCCATAGCTAATTTCAAACAAAACCTTTCCTTTTCACACCACATATTCTCTGGGAAGTAGTTTCATCATTTTGCCTTGCTCTGAGGACTACACACACTCCTTTCTGGGGTGTTCTGATGTTGTGTGATGTTTGTGACACCTGACAATCTCACCTCTTCTTTCCTGCTGTACAATCTTTCCCCAACACACCTCTGCCCTTTCACCATACCTCATATAGTCCATTTTTTTGTTTTTCTTTAGAAGCTTTTTGCTCTCCAAAGAATAAGCATCTGTGCATATTAATCCTTTATCTTGCACGCAAAGTGTAAGCAATTTCTCACCCCTTCTCTTGCTCAGACACAGAGATAACGTGCACACAATTCAGCCATGAATGTGCATCGCCTCCTTCCTGCTAATTTGACACACTGACTCCTTCCACAGTTGTGCACTATGGGTAGACTTTCCCTCTCGTTATGGCCTCTCCCACACTTTACTCCCAGCCCTGACCACAGGCAAACTGTTCAACCACATCACCACACCATCCTGCACACACTCTTTGGCTGCTCGCTCTTCAGCTGGCGAGCACGGTCACAGACACAGGTGATGTTTGCCTCCACCATCCTGGAAAACCATCCATCTCCGGATTTCCCCCATGTGCGACGAGGAGGTGCAATCTCCCTGGGAAAATCAGTGCCATTGCCTGCTTGCATGGCTTCAAGCAATGCACCTGCACTCTCCCCAGCCGCACACCCCACACTTTCCTGTCTCTCCTGTTTCTCTCCACCTACTATTTCAGACTCCTAGACATCCCTGTGGCCCATTAAAGTAATGTTGATGTCCAACTAATGCTCCATTCCCTTTTCAAACCCATCGCTGTTACATAAGGCTGGGTGCTAGGTGCATGAGCCATCCCTGAGCACATAATGGATGCGGCATTTGCCTACACTTACTGTACTTCCAGTATCTACATCAGTGCTTTGTAAAGCCCTTTGGGACACTGTGAACATGAAAGACGCTATATAAAACCCAAACCCTATTCTATTCTAGAACAGCGCTTTTAAGTCCTTTTATCACAGAATGAGGCAAGGGTTGAATTGAGCCCAGAAATAGCAATTTAAAGTTTTCATGAAAGAGTAGAACAGTATATGTTTGGTATATTTTAACATAATCTGAGAACACTAAGTGCACTAAAAGCATACCACTTATTTGTGGGTGGGGAAGCGGAGAGGACGGGGAGAAATGTAAGTGCTTGTTTTTCTTTGGGTTTTCGTTTATTACAGAATCTGACAGAGATCTACCAGGATGACACAGAGGAGGGGTAGAAAAACACCCTCGCAAAGGTCTCTGATTGTTTGAGTTCAGGAAAATAACAGCCTGTTTCCATTGTTTGAGTGTGGAGAGTTATTTGGGATGTGATCTGAAACTAGCTATGCAGCTGAAGAACATAAGGAGAAAGCTTCAAGTTTTAATAGCATATAGCAAAGCTATAAGGTTATGAGTTAAACACAATTGCTGGCAGGATGGCTGCAAAGAAGTGGCTGTCTGCAGATGGCATGGATTTAAGCCAGGGCCTCAGGATCTAAGGGCAGGCAGTAGAAGATGGCACTGCAGAAAAAAGAGGACGTGTCAGATGATTTAGGATTCAGTTGCCTGCAACAGTGCACTGGACATTGCAGTGGGATCCATGAAAAAGAAGAAAAGGGGAACTGGAGTGTCTGGGATTATGTGTCCCAGACCCTTTCACATCTCCTCTCAGGTCATCCAAGGTCAGCTCTGCACATGGACACCAGAACAGCATCGTGTACTCCAGCTTCAGTGCACAGCCCACATACATGGCTGGGTATTTTCCTGAATGGACCTAACTGTCAGGCAAATCTGAGCACTATCTGGAAGCACCTAGAAGTACCTTCATTTACCACTTCATCAAACTTGATTGCATTGACACGTTTTAGCAACAGTGATTGCATATTGTATAATAATTTGGGGTTCTTTGCCAGAAATATTGCATAGTACTGACTGTAGATATGTTTATCTATTGAAATACCCCGAGGAAAAAATGCTTATGATAAAGCCCCATTAATTACTACTTGCTGAACTCACGAAGTTAGTTTTTAATCTGTTTAGTGTATTTTGTATTAGTGTAGCTCTAACTTTGAAAATCAAAACATTTTACAATACTGAGTCAAAGGCTTTACTAAAGCCAAGTCCATCAATGCGATTATCAGTCCAACTTGGAATCTCCCCAAATAATTAAATCAGGTTTATTTGATAAAACCTATTTTCCATAAAATCATGTTGACAGTCATTAATTCTATTCCTATCCCTTAATTCTTTATTAATTGGTTCCTCTATTAGCTCTTCCATTATTTTCACTGCATTTATGTCAGGATAAATTATCAATCCAGAGTAACTAGTAATCCCATATAGTGTTTTTTTTAAAGTGACATTGTTATCCGTAACTTTCTTATTATTTATGACTTTTATTAGCATTTGTGAGATATATCTCTTCCAAACTGTCTCTTGATTTAGATTTAGAGTATCCAGACTGGTCTATAATAGTTGTTGTTCAACTACTGGTGACCCTAAATGACTTCCCCACCTTCCTTGCCATCAGCAGTCTTCAGTTCAAAGGTTGGTATCACAGTAAAATCAACTTCTTGGTTGGTCATTTATGCAAGTCTTGTACCTGATTTATCCTTGCTGTGTTCACATCTCCATGCCTTGTAAGTGTGGTCTTCCTGTCCTTCCCCTTCTTTTTCATTCCGCTCTTCCTTAAAAGATCTTCTTCAGTTATAACACATATTTTTTTTTTAGAACTTCTTTTTATCAATCCTACTTATCAGCCCCTGGCCAGGGCAGGGGGTCCCTGTAACCATTCATAGCCCTGTCTTACAATCCTGGAGAATTTGGTGGGGTAGGGAGGAACAACAGCTCACATACCTACAGGACCGTGCATTTAGCACTTCTGGTTTCTCTCTCTGGAAGAGGTCCTGCCCTTGCAGTCAGATGTGATACCCATACACAGAGCTGCTTTAAAGCAGTGTGCTTTTTTGCTTGAATTTTGATCCCTCTTATCTTCCAGATCTGTGTTGCGATGGACATAGCTGTTCTTGTGCCTGACTTCCTCCACACACTCTCTGTACATTAGCTGCCTTGATTTATTTCTAAACCTAGACATAAGAAACTCTGAAACCTGTTCAGGTCCTCTCCCTTCTTCCAAAATCACCAGCTTTTTTCTATTACAGACATTATTTTTGTCTTAGAGATAAAAGTGAAGGGGTAATAGTTCTTCCCTGCTACAGCATACAACCTATTGGTAGAATTCTGTGATTCCAGTAGTGAGGACTAGATCATCTTCATATTTCAAATTAAAAATCAACCTGAAACTTACTTCAGGCATCCTCTAAAATCTTTCCTCAGAGCCATGTCTTTACACTGCAGTATATAAACTGTTATTGAATAGAATTGCCTTTTTTCCATCGTTATTAACAGTTTGTCATCTCTGTTTTATCATCACCAGCCATAGCATGTTGTAATAGGCTGATACTATTGTTAGGCTTTCCTTTATCCCTAACATACTTTAAAAACTCTCTTTATTTTCTTTGGCTCTGCCAAAGATCGATTTTCCTCTCATGTTTTTGTCCATATTAAAACATATTATGTTTAAAAGGGCAAATAGGAATTTAATTTCAGATGTGGATTCCTCCTTTCATATAACAGTAATCATCATAATAATAAAAGTATGGGAAAACAGCACTTATATATTTTTATTTCCCTTGTCACTGCAGGTCTTTGTATAATATTATTCAATACTATTATCTTGGTTAATTTTAAGTGTCACAAGCACTGGAGTTTCAACACTTTCTCCACAGAGATATGTCCAGAGTCTAATAGATATTCCTTTTTGATTTTTTTTTTCCTACTGATGCCCTTATATTTTTACTCCAGTGAAGTTTCGCCACATCTACACTGCTGTAATTGAGGGCAAAATTTGGCCCTTTGACAACAATGGAATTATAGTAGAGATGAATCTATTCCACTTAGATCATAAAATCTTTCCTTGTAAATCAATCCTTCCAGTCCCTAAATCATCTCTGAAGATGTTCTTTGAGTTCCTTCCAAGTTGTCAATATGTTGTTGATGCTGAGATACTCAGAACTGACTGAATGTTTGTCTCATTGAGCCAAGAAGGAGGAAAAAAAATGACCTTTCTTGACAAGAATTTATATATATCCTAAATAACCCTGTTCTCCTGTTATTTGCTGCCATATTAACCTGATGTGCTAATGTGTGATTTATTCTTATCCTTCAGTCTTTCTGAATAATTCACTTCCAAATAGCTGCAATTCAGGTGGTTTATATTCATTCATTTTGTTGTGCAACTGAGATGTTTTCTGCCTGTTTTTATTCCAGGTTGACCAGCTGCTTACTATTTTTGCACTTGGGCATTTCGCTGATTCTTCACCTTAGACAAATAACTTTCCCTTTTTGGTTTAACCTCTAAAGCAAAGCTAACAATGTGGCAAGGCTGCACTTTCCAGTTATGGCTACAAGCCTTATAATCTGTTTGCATTTTTTAAAGGATGTTTTGGCCTTCCCATGAGAAGTGTTATGCCTCTAGTTACTTCCCAGTGCTCTCAGAACCGAATCCAAAGTATATTTAAATATATAACAACACTTCCATTGATCTGGTCTTTCAGTGCCTTTGGCACAATGTGCCTCTCCCCTCGTGGGTATATGAAACACAGGGCCAAATCATTTTGGTGTAAATCAGCACACTTCTTTTAACACTGGCTGAGGAACTGTCTGGCACAATGGCTGATTAGCTGCAAGCCTAGTTTGAAGGGTGCGATTATGTTTTTGGTAATTTTTTTTCTATTATTTTAACATTCCTGTGATTTTTCCATGTCTTCCATCCTTCTTGAGAGCCTTGCTTGGATGAGTCCAGCCCCAGACTGTCTCTCCTTGGCTGGATAAATCAGATAGATAGTTTTATTTCTGCTGCTCATGGTCTTTTTTAAGCTGAGTGCCAGAAAGCACTGAGGTGAGCAGGGTGAATGGGCTGGGAAGAGGGGAAGCGTCTCCGAAGAGGGAGTGGCGAAATAGAGGAAAATTCTGGGACTTCTCTTTGAAAGAGCAGTGATGAAGGTTAAGCTCAAGCCAGCTGGCCCTGCTGGCTGGCACCGCTGATAGACAGAACCTTTATCAAGTGTCAGCAAAGACATATGACATTTATCACCGTGGAAAGCTGGGTGCTGCTGCACTGACAGAGTATATTCAATACACGCCATCTCCACTGTACTGAGATCCCTTAATGGCATGATTTCTTGCTGAGACTGGTACAGCTCTTCCTTCTGCCTCATCTCCACTTCTCCCTTCAGCTTCTTTTTGCTTCTTTTTTGTAGCTTTCCCTCCATAAGTTTTCTTTCCTTTTTTTCACCAATTTTTTTTTCTGTTCCCTATCATGCTTTCCATTTTCCTTTTGTGTCCTTTTTTTCCCTTCTCCTTTCCAACATGTTGCCCCTCTTCTCTGCCTTTACTCCCACTGTGTCTCTGCCCAGACAGCCCAGGAGAGTACCACTGAACCCTGTACCCTCAGGCAGGCACGGTGTGAGTGCAGAAGAATAATTTCCATACCTTGATTATAAAAGATTTCGGATCACTTCAGGTCACAAGGAAAGTAAACAGCTGCTGTTTGTAAAATTCAGGCTAAAAGGCTGGAATTCCTTCATCAATGGTGTTAAACCCTTTTCAGGTATATTAGGGCTGTGAGCCGGGCTTACGGACACATTGCTTGCTGCACAGAGTGCTGCTCAACAGGAAGAAGAGAGATGTGAGGCACTGCAATTAAGTGATTATGCAAATCTAAACAGGGATTTTGTTTTAAAGTATTTTCCAGTACGAACATGATGTGATTGCAAGAGACATGTGAGCCACTCTTGGAGCCAAGAAACAGGGACGGCCTGCCCCTGCAGAATACACACCTGGGAATAACTGAGCCAGTCACTGGATGTCACCATTGAGCTGCAGAAATGTGGCTTGAAGTTCATTATTTATCTGTTTTTAAAAGTACCAGTTTTTAAGGAAAGCGTCTGTCACTGGAAACCTTTGAGTGAGTCAGCACCTTGCTGTGGACTGGACCTTGCCTTTTGCTTGGACTCTGCATCGGTGTCTTGCCTCTGTGTGGATGGAGTCAAATGTGCTCATCCTCAAAGGGAACGTGAGCAGGGACCACTCTGAAATCAGGGAATGATTTGTTGGTGGTGAGATGAATGTCCTGAGAACACGATGACCCAGGGTCTGGCAAACATCAGGAGTGGTTTTCCTTCTCTGCAGCATGTATACAATACTTGGGGTACTGTGGGAAGGTAGATATTCCCCTAATGAAATACTAATGAAAATCATATTAATATTGCACAAACACCCTTGAGCTTAGCAGAAGAGCTGAGATCAGTATTGCCCTATCAGACATTCAGTAACCACCAGCACGAAAAGGATTTGGTGGCCTACTACATGACTAGTGACATGGGAATGAGAGCCCCAAACAGAAGGAAAACAGAATAATTTTCACTTAACTGGAAATGTTCAGTTGTTTCTAGTCTCTTAGGCTGTTATGTAGGAAATTATCTCTGATGATCCAATTAGTAGAAGGGAATAGGCATCTACATGGGACTGAGAATGTACTCATAGCATAGATTAAAAGAAAATTGTGTACGTCTAAAAAAAAAGAAAGGGGAAGCAGGGAGGAGAAGAAAAAAGCCAAAGAGAAGAGAGGTCTTTTCTCAGATTCTCTCTCAAGAAATGAGAGAAAGACTGTCCAAGGGCTGATGTGCTGATTTGCTCATTCCCGAACAGAACAGAAAATAGACAAGACTTCATGAGATTCCTGAACCCGTTAGGCAAGTTTTTGGTAAGAGCAATGTCTTAGTATAAGTAACTGAGTTTATATAGAACCTCACTTGCTACAGACAGGTCTGGACACACACTCAGGTCAAAAGAGGCAGTTGAAGGACAGGCAAACCCAAGTAACCTTCTCAGAAAGCCTTCTTCCCTTTCAAGTAAGACAGAAGGCAGAAAATTCTGGAAGTTAAATTATAGTGGAATAGTGTAAGATAGAAGATGTTATTTTTGTGGAATATTGGTTGTCCTCTGTGGGCACGAGGCTATGCTGTTTCGAGAGAATCTATCTGAGTAGAAGAGAAGCCAGTCTAAGAAGAGGGGCTGCGTAGAGAAGGCAGGGTGCAGAAAAGCGTTACACTAATAGCAAAGGGGAGAATGAAGAGAAGGGACAGGGAACACTAATTTAGCACAAAATCAAGATGTTGAGAACCAGATTAACTGAGGTACCAAGAGAGTTGAAGGAATAGAAAATCTTTAATTGCCTGTACACCAATGTGAAGATTCTGGGTAGTAAAGGAGGAATAGGAATTGCTCACATATGAGCATAAATTCGACCTACTTTGGTATTACTGAAACCTGATGGGATGATTTGCATGACTGGAATGTCAGAAGCACTGGTTACAATCTGTGTAGGAAGCAAAACTGGGCAAATAAAAGTGGGAGGGCTATATTCTTATGTCAAAAATGGCATTGCAAGTTTCTGAGTCTCCGAGAACTCGGAACCAAATGATCTGAACTAATGTTCTCACAAATAAAGACCAAATCAGGTCCTGACTGCTATCCATTGCAGACCGGAGAGTGACTTGATTTCTTCTCTGGCTCTTTATACACCTCTCTATTATAGGTAGGAAGAAAAAGACTTTAATCTGAATGGCATATAAAGGAGATCTCATGCTGCTAGAACTAAAATATCCTTGATTTTTTTTTTGAAAATGAAGATGACAATTTCCTAATTTTAAAAGTGTTTTATCCAACAGAAGGGAAAATGGTGCTAGACTTCATAATCTTGACAGATAAAGAGAATTCAGTCACAGAATTAAAAGTCAGAGAGTTGTTTAGATGCAAGTGACATAGACTTGATTACACTTGCTACATGCAAATGGAATAACGTCCAAACCACACAGACACATGCATACACCGGGCTGATTTCACAAAGATGAAAGCTGTTATGAACCCAATCATTTGGGTAAGGGGATTCAAAGGGAAAAAAGTAAATAACTAGGAACTCTATGACAACATTTTATATGCTTCAAAAATAAAATTAACACTAGCAAGGGAAAAAGATTTAAAAAAAACCAAACCAAACAAAAACCATACTTGAAGAAAGGTTAGCCTGATGTTTAGAGACCAACTGATAACTTGCTATGTAAAATGTGACCTAGAAAACACATGCAAGTACCACATTCAAGACAGTGTATGTTCAGGTTTGCTCAAGGTATGAGTGCAAATTGTGCAGCTATCTCAGAGCCACAGAAGTAGTTCTGCACTAAGTGTTTGTGACAGTTCAGTTTAGATGTCTTCGGACCAGTGAATAAACTGTGTGTTTGGATAAGCCCTCAGTCATTTAGCTGCTCATTGACATTGAAATTCAACTTTGTATACCCTGCCAGCCCAAGAGCTATGCACCATCTGGTTCCCACATCCGCTCTATTGAAGGGACACCAATAATTCCTTGGCTTGGCCTGTACCATTTTAGGAGTGAACTTCAGAATGAATGAGAAGTGAAAGGCCGGCAAACTCAAACATTTCAGAAATTACAGAAGGATTTCATAAGAGGTGGAGACAGGCCTTGGACCAAAAACTTTGTCTGGCCCGTAAATGACATTCCTGGAGCTTCTGATTTCCTCCATCCTGGATCCTTACTGAAACTATTTCAATGGGCACTTAAGAGTCTAAACAGATCTAACGTCTGGGCCCAAATCTCTCTGTGTCTCATCTTTCTTAGAGGATTGGGAAGTGTTCAGTGGAGACTAGAAATAGCACATAATGGTATTTTCTGCCTGTGCTTTAAAATAACCTAGGCTTTAATTAGGGTAGCAGCTGTGCTAGAAATGTTAGCTACACTTTGTGATAGGGAAAATTGGAGGGGTACTTTTGTCTTTTACAGTTCGTGTCTTTTTTTGAACGGGTTGATCTGAAATACAGTTCTCAGAGTACTTGTGTAAACTAACATGTCTTTAAAAAGAACCTGCCATCCATCTTCTCTATGCCAGGTTGATGGATTGTGAACCTCTGAGTCATATCTCTTGACTGAATGAGCCATCTTAGCACCTCCATGGAGAAAAGAGACGTCACTGGGTGAAACACAATGGATTGATGAATTTTTTTGCTAGTAGCAGAAGTGAGAAGACAGTTTTCAGAATTTTCAGATATTGCATTATTACAGTATTTGGATGATATTCAGTGAAGAAATGGGCAATTTAAAAGAGATTTTTCTGATTATATCCTCGGATAAAACATGTCTCCTTATATTTCCATGAGGGTCTTGTTATGAGCAAGACAGACCTATTTGCCTTCATCATGTGTTTTTAGTTTCAGACCTGTCCCATACCAAGCTCTAGGTGAGGAAGGGCATCACTGGGTGCTGGTGAAGCTTACAAAATGAAAGCCCCTTTCCTAAGCACTGCTTTAATGTTCTGCCTGAATTGTGCAACCAGAATTTTCACAGTGGTAACTTGGACTGAGCCCAACTTTGAATGTGGATTATTCAGCTCTGCTGCTCCTATCTGCAGGTCCATGCTCCAGCAGGCACAAGGGCTATTTAAAATAAGGACACAGATGCCTAAACCCTCTTTCAAACTCCAAGATGCAGAACTGTCAGTCTGTGTTTGCAAAAATGGTTTCTGCTTAGGAGAGGGGAAGATTTACAACACTGAAGTTTAGATAGCTTGTCTTTGAGGTATTCCTTGAGAGTTCAGAAAAAGAGAGGTTTGTGCAAGGGGGCTTCAGGTGTCCTCTCAAACTCTCTCCTGGAAAAGGCTTTTTCTTCACTGACCATACAACATGTAAAGGCTGAGCAGCCAGCTTAACCACTCCAAGTTAGAGTGCTAAAGTTTAGTAGTATGAACGTCCTTCCTGTGTCTTAAAAACTCACCCATGGACTGATAAAGTATCCAGAGGGCCCTGCGTTATTGAAGTACCACTCATCCCATGGACTGGTATGTCACATCAAACCACAGCTAGCACGCTCCCCAGCACTGTCATCCAATGGCACACCCAGCCCGAGGCAACATCTGTCACGGTGTCAATGCGTAGCTGTGTACAGCCCCTAGCACTCTCAGGGACTACATTGCCCAGGACCCTTTCCAGAGCAGCATTTTGTCCTTGAATCAGGGCCTGAGACTGGCCCACATGCCACATGGAAAGTCAGTTTGCTTTCTGGCACCCCAAGTGTTAAAATCTTGACACTTTTTTCCTTAGTGGGAAGAAGAGAAGCAAAATAATGTGGAAATGAAAAAAAAAAAAAAGAAAAGAAGAAAAACACAGCTAGGGAGAGGAAAAAAAACCCCAAGCCTTAAACAAAACTCTGGAAATGGAAATAGAGAAATAAATATGGTTTTTATAACTGGGACACAATCTACAGTTTGTGGAATTAAAGCCCTTTTTTCTACTGGCTAGCTGCCAAAGTGAGGCACAAACAAGTCCAGAGAAAAGCAGGTTAATGAGAGACATCCTGAATAAAAAATAGTAAAAAAAGTGAAAGCAACAGACTCGCAGAGCTGCTACTGATGAGATAAATAAGATTTGAACTGACGTTATCTGATCCGCTTGCTGTGCATATTTTATTTGCTAGAGCCAGTCTTTTAAGTCTCCTAGACACAGGTTTCAGCCTCATCCTCTCAGCAGCCATCACTGCATCCATCTTATCCATCCTTCAATTTGTCCATTCCTGATCACAGTGGGATTTGGTTGCATCCTGAGCCTGTTGCTAGGACAGAGGCAGATGCATTGGGAAGGCATTTGCTGCACACTGCATCTGTCAGGAGACTGAAGAGCCGGAAGAATTCCTGACATAATAGACCAGGTGTCAAAAGCAATAAATAAAAATGATAGTGAGAATCCCTGATGAGGAACTCAGCCTTTCAGAACTGCTGGCAGTTGACTTTGCAGAAGATATTTTTAACTTGTTTTGATTTTTTCCCATCTCCATCTGATGTCCCAACTCAGGAGTTCTTCTGCAATTATTCCTCCCCCTGGTGAATGCCTGTTTGAACTTTCAAGACTAAAGGGATAGCTTGAGGGACCAAATCACAAGGTCTGTAATTCCCACCAGGTTTTCTGAAACTGCAGGTTTGAGTCCCAGCTGGCCTGAATTAGGAGTTAAATCAAACTCCCTGGGGTTACAGCTAGGCTGCTGCAAACATCCTTCTCTTCTGGAGCCATTGACCTCCAAAAGGGTGGAGAAGGAAACAAAAAGCCAAACAGGTTCCTCTATCTCATGCACACACACATGTGCGTGTGTGAAAAGAGCATGCAGGGTGCTTTGGTAATGAGGCAAAGCTGATTACGAAGAAATGGAGAGGCTGCTATAAAAGTCTTTAACAATACATTTTCTTCTCCTTTTGGGAGGCTGCAAGACCTATCTTCCTCACAAAGTCATGCTGAAGCAGAGAGTCATAGTGCAGACAGAATTGGTCTCTTTCCCAGTTTCTAGAGGAAACTGTCTGGAGAAAGGTCTATGGCCCATACAGAATAAAATCCCAAAGCCCCTAGTATTTTGGTTTCCATGTTCACAAGTTCCATCCTCTGTTTCCTAATGAATTGTAACTACCAGCTTTTTCCTTATGTCCACTGGGCGGGTGGCTGAAGGCATGGAGTAAAAGGTACATTCGACAAGGTTGCAAACACGAGCTAAAGCACAGAGTTCAAACTCGTGGTTAAAAGAGTCTTCCCAGAAAACAACCTGGAGCTTTCCTTCTTCAGCTGCACATATTTAATAGTATTTACCTATTAGTCAAGCTTCATTCCAGAAGCATATACATCTTTGTCTTTGGGCCTGAATGTGAAAACAACTTCAGCAACACATTTATTTACTGTGCTTAAAAGCCACTGACTTTTAAGGCCCTGATAAATTAAACCCAGCCAAAGACCTTTCCTAGAGAAGGTTTTTTTTTCCCTTGAATCAAGACTTTATTTCTCTCCCTCTCCAACTACTACCCTTGGACAATAAAGGTTGTCCAAGTTGTCTAGTCTATGCTTATATACAGTCTAGTCTATTTTTATATAGATGCAACATAGAGACAAATTCCAAGGTGACATTTTATCCCACCTATTTTGATAACTGTTTAGTCTGGGATGACTGAATTTGGGCTGGTAGGTTAGACTGAATGCCTGACCTTTTGGCTGCTAAATTTAGGGGAAGTAAGTCCCATTTTCTTGGACAAAGCCCTTTGAGAACTCTCTGTATTTCAGAAAATCCAGCTCCAGCTGTCAACGCAACAGAACAGATTTCAGTGAAGTGTTGCAGCCTTATACAATCAGAAGATCCAGCTCTAACAATTCACTTATTTTATAATTGTCTCATTGGATGTAACCCCACAGTGCTTGTCCACTTCCCGTGCTAATGAATCGTAACAATCCCATATGCAAAAATAAATAAAAGCATATTTTTTCCTTTCATTTTCTTCAAGTTGCATGCACTGGGGGAGAAAAGGTTTCTCCAAGCAATATAATTCCGTTTTGGTTAAAATAGATATGCAAGAAAGTATGCCACTGAAAAGCTAGAGGGGGTTTTGAACATCTTCCTGCTGACAGGACAGATAGATAGCCACTGATGTGCTATTAATTAGCAGAAAGAATAATCATAGATTGAAAAATCCTTGGGACCGCAAATATCTTTTTCTTTGATGTCTTTAAGGCCTTAGTCTAGGCTTGGAGCCCCATGTAGCTTTCATCACAACAATAACAACAGTACCCTTTATGATGATGCCAAAGCCTAAATTACATGTAAAGACAAATGCTTTTGATAAGTATGAGACAAGATGCATACAACAGTCGCCACCCTTAAAATTACAATGTAAAATCACAACGTGAAACCCAAGCAATGCAAGGGGAAAGAATAAGCAAATGAACCAAGATCAGGAAAAATAAAAATCTAACACCAAGTGTAAAGACATTCACCAGTCGTGAGAAGTCATTGCAAGTCTTCACATGTCCGATTGCAGTTTATTGAGAGCACTGTAGAAGGGGTGAAGGAAGTATGATGTGAAGGAAGGCAAACATAGTGGTGGGTGATAAGAAATTACCCCCAAACCTGAATAATAATAATAACAACATTAAAAAGATGACATTAAGTTATTTAATTTGGGGAAAGGACGTCTTTAACATGAGGAAAAAAATTCATATGCTGAGTTCTGGACTTTGATATTTTCCACTCCATGTACTTCGGTTACCTTGAACCACAAGACACAGAGATGCAGTGATTAGCTGAGAACTCCAATACATAGATTTGTACATAATTCATACTTTGACTTCTCTAAGTTTGCATAATAAATAGTTTAAACACTGCAGAAAATGTCTGAGAAAAGAAATTAGGATTCTGAATGAAAAAGTTAATTATACCTTGAAGGATTTTTTTTTTTCAGATACATACGGGCTAGAAAAAAGCCTAGAAGTGGATAATTTAGGAGATGGAAATGTAGAAAATTATGGGAGTGGTAACAACAGGAGAGTTATCTCCTTAAATAGGATAATTAGTCTAATTTAATTTTTTTAAACTGTGGCATTGCATTATAGATAAACAATTCAATAAATAGCAGCCTGGACATTGATGCTGCAGCAATGGATGCTTCTTGGGTCTGTGTAGAATTTTGTTTTTCATTTTTAGCATAGTTTTCTGCAGTAGGAATACTGAATCATCATAATGGGTTGCTTCCTATAGTAAGACATAAAGGGCAGAGACAGGAAATTATGGAGGAGTGGAAAGGAATATTGACATCATTAAATCAATCACTGCTGATTGGATCCAGAGACTGATGAATCAGTGATTGGATCCTGTAGCTGGAAGACACTGGGGACCAGCTCTTCAAAGATATTTAAGTACCTAGCTTTTGCTGATTAAAATAAGAGTTAGTCACCTTTCCTCTTGAGGAAACCAAAATATCTGAGGCCTAAATATCTATCCTGAAAGAAAGCACATTTCTTCTAATTCTCAGCAATTTTACAGAGTGATTACACCAAATCGTGTTGTTTTGAACATGCGTGATGGTGTACCTACACCTTGTGTGAGTGAAGGGGGCGGGGGGGAAGAAAACCAAGAAAGAAAAGATCAAGCATGTGAACTAACGGAGACATTAGATCAACAGAGGGAGATAAGAGTGCATGTCACAGAAGTTTCTTTCATTTGTTTTTCTAGTCCATGTAGTGGAAATCCTATGTATACCTGTTTCCTTCCAGCCACTGACAGTGATGAGATAGGGCAGCCAGTGACTGGGAGTTTCTCTGATGTCAGATAACCATCTTGATGCATGTCTGAGATGCCTTTCAACTCGGGCTGCCTCAGCTGTCACCCAGACACTGCTCTGGAGGAAGATAAACTTCTGCGTTCTTCTGTTTCTCTTTCCCCTTTGCCATTGTAAGTCACAGTTAAGGCTTGCATTGATTCTCCAACATGTTGCAGAGATGAGGGGCAGGGATGTGTCTGAGCAAGCTGCATTCAATTACGCAGCGAAGAACTGACACCTGCCAGGTCTCTCACACAGCACCTGATCACCAATTAAAGGGATGATTTATGGTTTAAAGAGAGGATGCCCTTCCTATCTTGCAGCTTGGTTGGTTGGGGAGGAGACCAATTCACAGGCAGCAATAAGAAATTGGGGTCTCTTGGCAAACTGAGATCTTGGATGCAAGCTTTGCTCATTAGCACCAAACCCAAGGTAAGGAGGCTTCAAAATGTTTTACTTGAGTGTAATTTATTTTCTAGGCAAAACAAGCGTGTGGATCAACATGTGCTGACAGGGTGGGAAAAGGTCTTTCTGCCAGCTCCCTGAGAGATGACCTGAAGTGGTCTTAGATTTTGTATGCAGAATATCAAAGGACACTCTCTGTGCTCCCAAACCCGCAGTGCGGGGCAGGGGGGAAACACAATCCTGCAGTCAGACATGCTCTAAGTGTAAGGGCTGGTGTACAGGTCCCTGGCCTGACTCCAGCAGGCACTTTCTATTGAACTTATAACTTTCCTCTTTTTCTCTTTTATTATTACTATTATTTTCCTGGGCATATTAATTGAGGCATAGTAGAAAAAGGTTTCAAGAGACCCTAGAGTGGTTAGCAATATGAATGTGTTGGTTTTTGCAAAGTTTTTTCTTTTTCTTTTTTTTTTTTTTTCTTAATGTGATTTATGTGATTCTTAAGAAACCCACATAAAGTCATCATTCTCTGTAGGGAATGGCAACCTACAGTACATACTGCTGCAGAAATAGGTGAAGTAAAATATCAAAGATGGATGAAAATATGTAAGAGCTGAATCATTCACCTGCCAGACCTCAAGGATCTAATAACACAAGACCTAATTTTTGTGGTATATCCAATTAAAATCAGTTCCTGAAGGCCTAGTAGGGAATAATGGTTGGTAGGAATCATATGGGAAGAGAAAGACTTGCAGTGCTGGTGTCTTCACTCAGGATTGTCTGTGTATTTTACAAATGACTGTTTAATGTAGTCCTAACCTGAAGTACTTGGTCAGAATTAGATGGTGGAAATAAACCTCTGTGCAAATGGTGACCACAAACCTATTGGATTCCAAATTCAAAGAGAAGGCAGAAAAATAGGGAGAGCAGAGTGGAGCAAATGCAGGAAACTGATAAATGAACTTCATGACAGGGAAGAGATGCAGGTTAGTTGGCACCCGCTAAAAGCAACCATATTAAAGGCACAACAGTGCAGGAAGAAAAGCAGAAGACCAATACAGACACACAAAGATGTCTTTAAAGACTTGACAAATTAAAATAAAGTATTAATCAAATGCAAATGTCTTGATATATGACTGAGATGGATATGAAAGAATAGTGCGAACAAGCAAGGAGAGAATTGGAGACGTTCAGCCTCCAAATGAAAGACTTTGGAAGGGATGCAGATGGAGAAATACAGACTTGAAAGTGTGTAGGTGACCAAGAAAAAAAAATAACAGGGATCTTATGAAGCACAAGAATTTTCTACAATAGGAGACAAATAGGTTAAACAGCATATAGGTGACTTGCATGTGAGTCAGACTAACTACACAAAACTCTCAAAGAAACTGCTGCTTCAGTCTCTGCATGATTAGTAATTATCTTTAACTATTCACTGATACGGGGGAGGGCCCAGAGGACCTGAGAAGGACAAACAATTCCTGCATTTGGAAAGGGGAAAGGGGGACCCAGGGAATTATAGACTAGTCATTTTAACCCAGAAAAATAATAGAAGAAATTATTAAACAATCCATTTATAAGACCTGGAGGATAATAAAAGGATAAAAGGTGCAGTCAACACAACATGGGATTGCAAAGAGCAAATCCTATCGTATCAATCTAGCTTTTTTCTTTAACAGAGCCACCTGCCATAGTGGTTTAGGAGGATGCAGTAGTTGTGATGCATCTTGCTTTTAATGTGATCCCACTTCATTATCTTATAAGCAAACTAGGAAAATATGATCTAGAGCAAGTCCTCTAGACCAAGATGGGTCTAAAATTGGCTGAGAAGTCACACATGAATAGTTCTCCTTTAAACTGGAAGGACACTAGAATTGGAGTCCCACACTTCTTCAATATTTTCATTATCCATGTGGTTGATGTACTAAGGTGCACATCTATAAAACTTACAAATGACACTTTGCTGGAAGGGACTGCAAGCAGTTTGGGAGACAGGATTAGAATTTAAAATTATTCTGATAGGTTGGAGGAGCAGTAGGAAATCAACAAGATGAAATTCAATAGGACAATGGTGCAAATGACTCCTTAGGAAGGAGAAATCATGACTATGCCCATGAAACAGAGAATAACTGCCTTGATGGGAGTGCAGTGGAAAAGGATCAAGGGGTTATAATACTGCACAAGATGAATATGAATTAACAGTGAGAAGAGGCAAATCTCACTCTGGAAAGTAACACCAGGCAGATCGTATATTCTGCTTAGCTGGGCACTGAGGAGGCTGCAACTGGAGTATGAGGTCTTCTGGGTATCCCATTATATAATGTGGACAAATTGGAGAGATTCAAACAGATACCAGCAAGGAGGAGGAAAGGTTGAGAAAACAGGACCTATGAGAAAAGTTGAAGCAGTTAAGCCTTAACAAGGAAAGACTGAAAGAGGACACAATGCAGCCTTCTAATATGCTAAAGGACATTTTAGCAGAGGATCAGTTGTTCTCTGAGGGTGTAAGACAATGAGTACTAGGTTTAATTTCCAGCAGAAAGAAGACCTGTGTTAGATGAAGAAATAGTAGCTCTTAAATCAACTAGCAAGGACAGCCATGAACTATCCTTTACTGGATGCTTTTAAGAATACTTTAACAAGCTTTCTGTTGATGGACATCTAGATCAGGGATGTTACATTTCTTTAAGCTCAGGAGTGACTTCTATTTCAATTGGGATCACAATCTCTATCTTTGGAAGTGATCAGAATGCCATCCAGGAGATAAGTATCTCTGCCAGAAGCTCCATCAAAGTCAATGCAACTCCATACAATACTGAAGTAGATTAAAAAAAAAATAATAAAAAATTAATGCTCAGGAGAGTTGTGAGTACCTACAAGGATGTTAAAAACTCATACTAGTCCATTTCTTTCAATCCAATGATAAAATAATAGCACCCAAACCCAAATTTTGCTGCTCCTATTTGAATTTTGAAGAAGAGTTCAATGTCTGAAAGCTTTTCTGACTCTCTGCCCGCCCCCCCTCAAGTTATATCATTTGGGATAATAAGAAGTAATACTTCTCACAAGCCTTTCCTCACTTAAACCATAGAAGCTACAATATTCTTCCTACTCTTCATAGCCACAGCATACTTCTTCATAAATAAAGTCTGTGGGAGTCCAGTACTTTATGTGTGAAAAGATCTATGAAAATATCCTGTCTTTCCATGCTAGTCACAATGGTAGTCCCTGCTATGGTTATTATTAATTAAAAAAGTAATGAATAATAACAATAAATAATATAGATGATTGCTGAGGTGTGATTAATGAATAAAGATAAATAATGGGGGGGCATTGTTGCTTGTCATATAACATGTATTTGTTACAAAATCTGAAGTAGGGCAGGAAAGCCTTGTGCAGTGATAAAATAGCCACATTCTGTCACCATTTTCAGAAGGGTTCAAGGCTCACAGTAGGAGCCAAATTTTCTCAAAAATGCTCCATTTTCTGTGAATTGATTTCTTCTGATGATATGCACCATGGTAAAAACTGCTAGAGGCAGAGAAAGGCCAAAGATTCCCCCTTCTTTTGGGTGGTTAAAGAAGAAACAAACTCTTCTAAAAATCACATCTGCATTTCAGGTGCTGAGGTCTTGGAAATTTGGTTCTCAAGGTTTGCTTTTAGTGTATTTATTTTCTTTCTTTAAGATTGGCCCCACATGGCAATCTACATAAAAACCCCAATCTGCTGTAGTGATAGAAAGATCATGATCTGGAAAAGAAAGAAGAAAGAAAAATGAGGAAGTAAATCCTGGTTTTGATTCTGATCTTAGTGGTAATGAGTAAAAATTGTGACTAATTATACTGGGTTAATTGGCATTTGCACAGGTGCAGATGTGACATGTAAGCACACCCTCTGTTTGCTACAGATGTTAAAACCTAATTTTAATTTCATAAAGAATTATTTTATCAAATGCAGAGGTTTGATTTAACAAAACACTGGCTCATGAACTGGATATGAATTGATACAGTGATTTACAGCAGCCAAGAATCTGTCCACTACATCCAGGTCTTGCACTAGAACCTGAAATCACCTTACTGATGAAGAAACGGAGTTTGTCTCTCTCTTACTGGTGAAAATATGGAAAAAGAGTAAGGGGACAAATGGGGATTCTCGTGCTTCATACCCAGTCTAAACAGAGGAGGACTTTCAGCTGGTTATTGCCAAGCCTGCAAGAGCCATTTTCAGATTGTCTCATGGCAGCCGATAGAGGCTTGTGTCTGACAATACATATGGCAGTAATAAAAGAACACTTATAATTTTATTGAGGTGTGAACAAGACTTAAAGTTTGATACTACATTGGGGGAAGGGGGGGAGAAGCATTCATGCTCCAAAGAGTGCGCAGCCCAGTGACTCTGCACGTGGCTTTGCATCTGACCAGGAGTTACAGCTCTAATATGTTTCTACATGTGTGCCTCAGCTCACGGGCATGCTGGAGGTAAGCACACTGAGCTGCCTGGCTAGTCTCTGAAACGTAATGATCCCTGACTGCAGCTCAGCCACAGAATATGTACTTATGGTGAGGTGCGAACACTTCTGAGAGGTGATATGGATCTTGGAAAGCTGCTGTCAGATGAATTATGGAAGCTACCTCCCTATTTTGTTCCTAGGGGAAGAGCAGTACCCTCAGCTTCACGTTGGTCAGAACTGGAGAAAGGACCAGTCAGTTTGTTTCCTTCGTATCAACTCCTGGTTGACATCAGCTTAGTGAAAGCTGGCAGCAAAAACATCAACGGCAGAAAGAAGGGTCACCCTAGAGATGTGTATCTCCTTTCCATATCCTTGATAGGCATTTCATTCACTGTCAGTGGACTCCTAAGAAGCTGGAGGTAGAAATATTTAGGTATTGCACCATTTAAATCCTAGTATTACCAGGTTACCATCCGTACCTTTCTTTTCAGGGTTCTTACTTTTGGTTTGGTTTCATACCCTTCTTCTTTAACTTCTACCTCTCTTGTGGTGTAATTCTGCAGTTCGCCTGCTCTGTGCCCAGGGCAGCCAGATGTTGAGCCCTACAGGTGTTTTCTTTCAAGAATCCTCAGGCCCCAAATTAACTTCTGACACTTATCCTTTATGCTCTTATCCAGGGTGGACAAGTGCATGGAGGCTGAAGAAGAAAGTCCTGGGAGGGAAGACTCACAGACATATTTCTCTTTGCTAAATTCATATTGAAAGGTCTGATGAATTACCCATCTCTGAGTAGGGGGAAGCCTTTTATGGCTTTCATAACTGACTCTGTCAGATGATATGTTCTAACCTGACACATTTCTCCCTGACACATGCAGTTGCCTGTCTGACTTATCTCGACTCTCCTTTCTTCAAGCTACTGTTCACAGCAACACACTAAATAAATAAAAAAAGAAACCAAAATAGTAGGTGCAATTAGAGCCATTGCTGATCCAACAATTTTGAAGCTAACTCCACTGAGGTGAAGTTATACTTCTTATCATTTTACTCCTCTTGTTCAGCTCTTTAGTGACCTCTTTGCATCTTTCAGTTAACTTCATGCCTTAGGACAGGTAGCAGTGCAAAACCATCCAGGGAAATCAAGAGACAAGTATTGTTCCTAGCAAGAGGAAACATTTTCCCAGTTTTACAACAACAGCCTTTCAGCTAACAACACTGTGGCTGTCAGAAAGTCACTCTTTTCAGCAAGTACCTTTGAAAAATCCCAGACTATGACTTTGAAATGCACTTGGAAGCAAACGCTGAGCCAGCAAAGAACAGAGCACATAGGTGTGCAGGGCTCCCTCCATTCTGTTCAAGGGAGGAATCAGGCAGCACCATTCAGTTCCTCTGCATCATGATGATAAACATCGGATGGTTGTTTACTGACTTCCAGATTGTACTGAGGGGAACATCTAACAGCTGGATCAGCGATTGCAGCTCCTTTCTTAAGGGGTGCAGCAGAAATCTTTGGAGTGTAAACAATCTAGCAAGAAATCAGCAAGAGGGTGGGTTAGAAAGAGGAGGAAGATGACTTCAGATGACACCAGCAAACCCTGCTGAGATCAGTCTTCCTCTGGAGGGTTTATCTGATACATTACCCTGCAATCTGCAGCAGAAAGACACAAGAAAAACACTGAAAGGAGAGGTTGGGGGATACCAGGCTCTCATGGTGCTCTGCCAGTGAAATAGTGATTAAAACCAGGAAACTTACTGAGCTTCTTGTGGGGCTTGCCACCTCTCAGACTCTGTGGTATTGATCCAGTTGACTAGCCTTTAGAACACTGTTTCTGTTTTCAAATGGAGAATTGTTAAATTATTTCGAAAGCAAAACAAGAATACAAGACTTCTGAAACAATTTTCACGTACAGCCACACAGAAATGAGGCTAAACCTTTGAGTATTCATTCATTTATTTGTTCCTTCACAATTTTGTTTGTTTTTAGCATGTGGAAGGGTATTTTCATTTTGTAGTTCAATTGCTTTTTGCAGCCATTTCATGCAACGTGTTCAGGTGTTTTGCAGACTGAGAAATCATTCTTTAGAGATCATACCATTTGAGAACATGTGTGGTAAACAGAAGTGGACAAATTATTGAATGATCTCTAGTCAACCCTTTTGCTTTCAAGTAGGGTCGGGAAGATCAATGATTTTCAAGACACAAGTTTGTCTAGTCTGTTTTTAAAAACCTCCAGTGGTTGTGATTTCATGTTCTCCCTAGGCACAGTAGAAAGAGCTCTGAGAGCTCAGCTACCTTGAAAATTGAGGATGAGCAAGGCAAAGTTTTCCTTCCAGCCACGAAGACCCTGGAAAAGTGGAAAAGCCCAGAGTGAGCTATTAATGACCCCTCAGGGACACTTGCTGCTGGCAGTCACCTCAAACTCAGTATGGTCTGTGTAGATGAATTGCAGGTGCTTCCATCCCATAAGTCTGTGAAGTTTCCTTTTGCTTTAATATTTATAGGAAGCCACTATAACATATCAAACGTGTACTCATCTTTACTCCATTGCTCACGAGGGAGATAATATGTCAAATATGCCCTGATCAAAGGGCAATTTCTCTTCTCCCCATGCCAAATGCAGACCAGGTGTAAATGGATGCATCTCCATGAAAATTGCATCTTTTTATGCTGGCACTGAGCACAGCCTTCTTGCTCAGTCTACTGGAACGTTTCCCAGATTCCAATGTCAGCTCCTCAGTTCAATCCAAAGCACATCCTATGGCCCTTTTCTTTAACCAGTCCTACAGAAAGAACAGAGTTGAATTGTGCTTTCATGCCTTAGTACTTTGTTTAAGAGCATGAAATTGTCTCTTGGTGAGAGAGATGGAGTCTTTCAAGCTGGCAAAGAAGAGAGACATTTTTAAGCACCCTAACCCACAGGAATGTAATAGCTGCTAAGGCCAGGATTCATCTCCTTTCTCTTTAGAAGTCTAACAGTGAGAGGTCTGAGATAATCACCCCAATCTCTCTCTGTAGTCTGGGGCTGTGGGTACCTCCAGAGGTAATTCATCTGACCCAGATTAGACCCTGTTCTTGAGAATGAAATGAGACATCTTCCAGGGGAGCCTGTTTCTCCCTGCTGTCTATAGAGGAAGCCTGGCGTGACTAGATCAGACTTAGATGTTGAACACCTAGATGCTTAAATTAAGGAAATGAGTCTTACTCTGCCTAGCATACAAAATTCCAGCAGTTTAGCTGATGTAAATCCCTGTGCATTAAGAACAGCTTATGAAACTTTACTTCAACCTTGTGTTGCACTGATTGAGTCCAAGCTTTAAGAAACAAAAGAAGGGAAAAAAAATATTTGTGCAGCCATTTCGCTTCAACATTTTAAAAAAAATGAAATTCTGGGGTAACCCCAGTTCCCACAAGTTCCTTTGGAAATCCTAGCAAAATTCCATGCTCAAACTAAACTTGGACAGGGCACTCAGAAAAAAAAATGTTTCTGAAATACTATTTTGTAGGCCACAGAGAATAAGCAATGCAGTGTTACAAACTTTTTTTTCCCCTTTTGTATGTGAATGAGATCTGAGATTCAGAATTCCTCTGGCTTCATCATTTTCTGTCATGCTTAGGTAGGCTTAATATGAGTTTTCATTGACATTTTTGGTTTGTTTTCCCCCCCTCTCCCTTATTACACTTCCTTCTTCCTGTACTCCTGCACCTCTGTCTCCAAGTAAAACCAAGACAGCTTTATTATTTATCAAGAAGGATAAATATCTCTGGTGCTGTGTATACTGGTACAAATCCATTACCTGACCTCAAAGTGTTCTTGTCACAAATGCATCCAGAAGATACAAAAACCTATAGTAGAAATGTAGGAATTAGGACAAGTCACCATGTTGTTAAGGTCATGAGGTTACCACTATAAACATGCCATGTTTTATGGGAGAGGGCTATTGTGTTTGCTTATGACATTTTCAATAAAGGGAGGACTATACATTTTGTAGCATTAAAGAAAAGGTATTTGCCATAAAGGTGAAAAGCAAGCAAACAAAACAAAGCTGAAGCTAAGGACCAACAGTAATTTTATTTGCGTTTCTTGAAGGATTACTTCAGACAAGCTCTAGTCTTGTCCTGTGGACTGAGTGGCAGTTGGCACCTGCATTAATTTAACCCAGTTCATTCTCCCTCTACAATGTGAACCCAGGTTCAGTGGCAACCTGTAGGTTCAGTGGGGACAAGAGACGACCTGCATGCTTCAGCTAGATTGGAGAGCTCATTTGGACCCACCTTGGGTCTGTGCAATTGTAATCTAGCATTGCCAGTAGAAATTTTCTCCCTCTTCTATGGAGGGAACGTTTCAAGTATCGCCTGTGTGGAAAGGTAAAGAGGTACAGACAATCAATGTGTTCAAGTACACCTCTGAATGAAATGAGTAAATTCATTGTGGAACAAAAAAATATTGTTGGGCACTAATGAGGTACATCTTGTGCTATATAGTCTTGGAGCAATTGGGAACTAATTTGGCTAAAATTATTATGCAATTTTTTTACAATGCAGAAAAAAACCCCTGGAGTTATTGCATATAAAACATAGAAAATGAAAAAAACAAAAAGTCGGATGTACACAAGTGAGGTTGTGTTTATGCAGACAGTATATCAGGCAGATATACATGGACTCAATGTTAGTAGAATAAGCATTAAAACATCCGTGGACACAAAATGCATTAGCCTGCATGTGTCCATGACCCTGCATACACCAGCACGTGCATGCACACACACACTTCTCTCATCCTATATGAATACTGTTGTATTAACAATTTTCCAGCTCAAAAGCTACTAACAGTCTCTCCTGACTATGCACAGACAAAAATATATCCAGGCACAAACTATGCATTCTGCTCAGTGATGCAACATTTTGCCATTCTAAATCATCTTCATCATCATTATCAGAATTGGTACTGTGATATGCTCATCTCTGGGATATATTTCATCATACTGTGTAAGCAGGTGTGAGGGGAAAAAACCCCACAAAACCAGACCCCGTAAGGTCTGCCTGGGTAATTTAGGGATATTCTCAGACCTTTTGGATTTGCATCCATCACACTAAAACTCACATGGATACTTATTCTAATTTCCTATACCATCCCCCGAGTTGTACACAGGAACATACCTACATCTAAACTTAAAGATACCTTCCCTGGGAAACTCTAGCAAGACCTCAGCTGCCATCTATTTACTCCCACACACTCCCTTCCGTAGATATAGTTTTTAAAAAAATTCATGTCACCACATTTACTATTTCCCTGAAGTCAGAAATAAGTCCCAGGAAGCTGCCAGAGGTTTAGAAGCTAAGCCAGCCATGCACAGCTCCGGTGCTGCTGACATTACCAGACGGCATTAATTTAATTCCACTCAGTTATGCTTTTAAATTTGATTTGAAAAATGTGTCATAAAATACCATTGAGAAGTGCAGTGCAGCATTTTGAAGCAGGCTGTGATGTTCCCAGCACTGACAAAGTCATGGGGAAGGGAATGTAATTTTCATAGCTAAGTACTGGGGGGCATGTTGGGAGAGATTCCTTTAGAAAGTGGGTTGAGTGAATCAAGAATCACGAATAAACGTATCCACTAAGTATTTTCATGATGTAGCAGATCCAAAGAACTCTGATTTAATGCTTTAAGGCCAAGGGTTGATGGAGAAAGAAAAGATACATGCGAAGCCTTCCAGATCAGTGGGCATACTCAGAAAGGAGAAAAAGGAAGAAGGAGACTGTGAAGCACAGATTTGCAGAAGAGAGATCTGGACAACCATTAAGACTTACATTAATTGTGTAAAAATGCAGACTATTAGCAATGAAGAAACATGGTTTTGTCTCCTACCCACTGTTACTCACTCCAGAAAGATCAATACCTTTTGAAGACAGGGTGAGCTTTAAATGGTACGCATTGTAGCTACAGGCCACTTCCACTCTCATTGCAGTATAACATCTCTTAAAGCAGATAATAGATTCCATTCTCGTTCTCAGTTTTCCAAAACACAACTTTTTGTCCCACTTCCATAGCCAGCCCATTTGTTCAGACCTATGGTAGGCATCCTCAGAAGTACCTACACACAGTGCTGGCATGTCATCTGTAGTAGCTGGCATATATGTATCTACAAACTCATACCTGGTAACAAAGGAGCAGATGGTCTTATGAAAAGAACTGTGTTGGAAACATTTTCTCCTATCCAAAAACTTGGATTCTTTTTTCTCTGTCCCAAATCTGAATGTTATTCTGAAAAGGAAAATTTGTTAGAGGACAATTTGTAAGAGAAAAATTGAGTGAATCAAAATGTTTTCTGTTAATCATTAATACTGTATTTCAATATTACTATGAAATTGTCATGATTCCAGACAAAAAAACCCCAAACACTTGGGGAGTTGTGCTTTCCTCAAACACAACATGTCAAAATTCCTGCAAATTTCTTTAAGAGAATTTTAGAAACAGATTTTTACAAAGTTTTGTACAATCTCAAAAGTCTCTTCTCTGTGTCTAACAATGAGTCCCATACCCCTGCTGGCAGTAAAACTTCTCGGTGGGAAGGGTGGTCTGAACAGCCTCTCCAAGTGCCTCATCGTGATGGTTTCACCCCCAAGGGATGGGGCTGATTGCTGTGACAGCCCTGTGAGGAGCTGGGTCAGGGGGCTGCATTTCTCTATTTGGGTCATTGGGTTTCCTTCACCTCCTGTTGCAATCCTTTGTGTTTGTGGGGATGAGCATTTTATCACATAACCTAACACTGACCTGTACCAAAAAGTGTGGTAATGAATATATCTGGACAGCTCTGCTGTGGATTCTTAAGTCAGTCTTAAAAAGATGGAATGCATTGCCTTCACCCTTTTAATTTAAACCTAAACTACGGCTCCTGCAAAGTACCCATGTAAGGGGCTCAAAGGTCTCATTTTCTAAAGAACTGCCCTTTCGTATGTCTCCCTTTCTCTTCTTTCCCCATGTCTCTTTTCCTCTCCTCTCCATTATAATTTTCTCTTTGACCATCGCTTTCATTTCTGTTCTCAAAACCTGGTAGGGCAGAGAATCGAATGGATGGCTGCGTGCCTCACCCTTTACTAGAGAGACAGATGTGAATACTGAAAGATTCTCATCCTGGCAAGCACCCAAGTGCTCCGTGGCAGCCTTTAAGCACCTGAAACACACCCTAGGAATACTGAGCAATCCACAGCTGTACAGTCCTGGGTACCGACTGACACCGAGCAGTGGCACACACCTGGAATACTGAGCAATTCACTCCTCACACTGGAATATTGAATGACCCACAGCCACTAACGCTCCCTGAATACCAAGCAGCTCTGCACCTTTGCAACAGCAACTGCATCTGAAAGGAAACGTTGCGACGTGGCTCAAAACCAATCCTCCTGCAGAAAAAAAAGGGTTTGAAAAGATACAGTCAGTCTGAAGCTATGGAGTTGCATCCTGTGCTAGGATTTTCCAAAGAAGTTATAGAATATAAAGTGTGCAAACATTACCAAAAGATGTAGTGGGAGCTAAGCACCTAATTCAGTTTCTTCAGGTGCTTTTTAAAAATCCAGTCCAAGATTGAATGTGTTCCCTGGTGAACAGAGAAGTGCATTGCAATTCCTAACAGGTCCTGCTGTCAGCAGCACAATGACAAGGGCCATCTCTGCACTGGGAGAGACTGGGTCAGAAAGGCTGGAGACTTCGCTTGTGAACTTTAAATGACCTACTCTTGAAGCCACAACACTTCCTAATTTTTCCTTTCCTAGGGTACCTTAGACAGGAGATATACAAAAAAGGTTATTTGGAAACTCATTTTTCCCCTCCAGGGTATTAACACAAGCTTTACAAAGGCTTATAATCCCTTTAGACAACAGCAGCAAGAGCAGCAGCAACTACAAAGCCCTAAGCTTGGAACTCAATCCCCTGGTGACGGGCTGAACCCTCTGCTGAGGTTGCAAAGGAAAAGAGAAAGGTGTGAAGATATTTACATCAAACACATGGAACAAGAGGGGACTTTAATCAAACTTTTCTTTTTCATCTGTTCTTTCTTCTATTGGAATCTGCTTTTTCTTTATCCTGATGAAATTCAGTGCTTGCTTTTTTGCTGTTTTTTTTTTTTCCTGTAAAAAGGAGGATTTAAAAAAAAAATATAATCACAATCCCCCCTGAAAACTCTGAGTATTAAAACTCCCGGGCAATGCATCTCCAAAATCTATAAGACTGTAAGAAGATAAGAGACAAAAACCCACAGAAATGTTTCCTCTCTGTGTCTTTGGAAGTTGCAGACGCGTGTATAATACCCCTAAGCCGGGGTAATCTGCTTGCCTCCTCCTGCCTTTCCTGATGCACGCGGATGTACTTAGCATTAATATTCCTCACACTACAGCAAATGAACACCCAGGAGGCAGCTGACTCAATCAGTGCTTGTTTTACTTACTGTGTATCACTGAGAAAAGACCATAAACTAGAGCACGACAGATCTGTAATGCTCATTTCAATATGCTTCCCCTGTTTGTTCCAGCCCTGATGAACTTTCATATTCAGCCAAAATAAAAGAAATAAGAATTAAGAAATATATTATAACAAACACATTAGCAACGTGTGGTAAATTACCATTGGAGATTCCAGTTCCTCATGGTAGGAGCATTTGTGGATGAACACATTTATTTACTTCATTTTTCCTGCTGCCTTCTCCAGCATACGATTATTCACTCAACGATGTCACGACTCCCAAGTCTGATGTCATGGCTGTTTCCACAGCAACCAAATTGAATCAAAGATAGATTTGAAACCAGGTAGGCTGGAGTAAAAATAATTTGGAAAAAGCATTTGTCCATTGTTCCCCATAAAATTGATGGGCTCCTACCACTGCTGTTTGGAGACTGGAATTTGTTTTAATTATGATGGCACAATCACAAAATGCAAAGGAACTAGCTGTTGTTTTTGGAACAGATACAGCTGCAGGCTAACTGAGAGAAAAGACTGTACAGACCATACAGATGAACTTATTTCACGCGTCCAGAATCACATACCCAATTGGATGGCGTATGAGATATTGCCCCCTTATTTCCCTGACCAATTTCTGCTATCACTGATGGAGATCTACTAGTACGGTCAGCAGACCTGAGGGTGAGCATGTATTGGCTGGATCTGTAACGACTCTAGTGGGAGCATAGACACCTACCTCACAACTAGCGACCTATACTGTACATACCTAAGTGAGGAGTGAGGAATCCTGCCTCTCCAGCTTCTTAATAACAGTTCCTATCAGTTCTTCACATAGCTACTCGCCCTAAACCTCAGTTTAACCCAGCCTACCTTTGGTCACTTTATTGACTTCATCATGAGGCTTCCAGAGAGGCTTTAATTGAATTTGCAGCAGAAGAAATAGATCTGAAGAGACAGAAAGGGAGATGATGCTGGGGCAGTGGAAAAAGCTTCAGAAGACAAGCTGCCTCTGGGGAATATGATGCCATGAAAGTTGCTTCGATTCACGGAAACTAGAGATAGGCTGAGGATGGTGAAACAAGCTGGAGACCAGAACATGACTCTAAGGTAGTGCAGAAAACTTTGTGTTAATTTAGAGAGGAGTTTTGAACAATGGCTTTAATCAGAGACATAAGACCATTTTAGTTAGGGCGATGAATTTCTTAACAGATACATGGAAGCACTTTGGAGGGAAGGTGGTAAGTGAAGGGCAACTCTTAATGAATCAGAAACTGAGTATGTGAGTGGGTGAGTAGGACGGTATGGCTCTCCAATGTACAAGTTTTGGTTAAAAGGTTAGTCAACACAACTGCCTTGACAAGGTTTTTGTTGACAGTGAGGTTCATCTTTTCTTAGGCTCCCGGCACTAAGGGAAGGGATGCAGGTAGCAAGCCAGTTTCATGGTCAGCGAGAGGTTAGTCAACCCAGGTGCCACCAAACAGGCTTTGCTTGACTCACAGGCAGTAGGAGGGAAGTTAATTCAGCTGCAGTTGGAAGGCGTGCTTTTCATGCTCTAGTGACTCTCTATTTATTGCTTTCATTAGCTTCAAAGCCAAGATCAGCCTGTGGGATCCCTGCCTCCTGCCTTGTGACCTGGATGTGTCTTTGCCTGTCCGCTCTGTGGCATTGTTTTCTAACAGCCTGTTATTAGAGCAGGCTGCTATTATAGCAGGGCCTGGGTGGCAGAAGCCCTTGCAGCGCCAAGCTATAATCCGAAGACTATACATGTTCTTTACGTCTGATAAACAAACAATGAGCTTTCGTCCTGGTTTTACCTGCTTTGTGTTTTAATTGAGTCAGGCTCAAAAACATGCCGAAGGGCTGAGCTGTCTCAGCAATATGTAATATGCCTGATTCACAGGAATTTGTGACTCAGTATGGAGCACGTCATTCAAACTGCTTCAGACTTGGTGACATTTGGTTCACATTGGTCTCCTACTCATAAGAAAAGCAATCACATATTCTGGGGGCCTTGAAACAATCTCTGTTGTGATAATTCTGTTTTTCTTCTCTTCAGGTTTTGTTTACTCTCCTCAGACTCCTTGCCCAGAGCATGCAAATAATTACAGTGCCAATAAGAAACCCAGGTTGCTGCCTATCCCATTCTTCCTCCAAGAATATCCCTTATTTTTCTTTCTAGGAATTAGAAGTGGTTCCCAAAGACCTGGAGGGACAAATACTAGATGGTGACACAACGCATGAGTGCCATGAAGCAAACAATTTGCCCTCCACTGTGAACCAACGTTTTAGCACTCCTAACTGGGCAGAGGTCTGACTTAACTCCACGCTAAAGAGTTCCTTGAGTGCAATATTTGGAAGGTCAACCACCTTCTCCTTGCTATGCTTTCTGAATCCTGAATAAAAGAGAGAAAAAAGTGGTGTCTCTGTAGGATTACATACTCTGAAGACTAGGGTAAAGGTACTGTGCACCAACAGGTCACAGGAGCTTCTCTTCCAGTCGCAGCTCCTGTTTTGATGTAATCTCTGGGCATATGAGGCAGTGGAATCTTTGCCCACCTATGGGTTATATTTATAATGCAACTGTCTTCACTCCTATGCAAGACAGATGGAGTTATACTCACTTGCTGTTTGCTCCGAAATATGGGGCACACTGCTCCGGTTCAGTCACAGCAGGATCATGGATGGGGTAGCCACGGTGCTAGCCCAGTCCCAGCTTTCCTTGGCCCAGCCAGTGGTGCTTTCTCACAGGTCACAGACTCAGTGATGTTCCTCACTGGAGAATGCCTGAATTATTAATGGGAAAGGATTGGAGAATGTGAATTTAGCTGCAAGGAAAGGCCTATGCCAGGAGTGTACCATTCATTCCTCTCCTCAAAGGTTTCCTATTGTCCCTCCTCTGCCCCCTTTCCCCCCACACCCCTGCTGCAGTGCTTGCTGTGATGAGAGCTCTTAGCCACTTACTGCCACTTCAGTGACATCTTCAGGAGATTTACAAGTTACCCTTGACTTGCCAGATACATCCCTTTTGCTGTGCCACAGCTCCCGATGACGATGACGCTGAGAGTCTGCTCACTGCTCTAACCAGACCCAGCAAAACCACCCAGCTGCCTTAACCCCCAATGGGGAAATTGTGGCACCCTTTTCAGCATGCCATTGCAAAGGCTGGGGAAAGAAGTCTAACTACCCCAGCCAGATTGAGATGATTCATGGCACACGGAGCAGGAAGCCCTGCTAATTCCAAGGCTGGGAGTAGGCATGCACTTGGCCTGCTTAAAATAGAATGGCTTTTCTGTGTCAGCATCTCTTGCTCCTCCATCCCCCATGACATTTTCTGATTACAACCTTGAAGTGTGACCTGCACATCAGATTTTCCAGAATGGCAGCTGAGTCCTGAGCTTGCAGGGAGACTGGGAATACTGGAAAGGTAAAGAGAAGCTTCATCAGCAGAGTCTGAGAGAGGAAAAAAGAGAAAGATAAAGGAAAATATCTGTCCCAACTTCCTCCCTTCAACTGCGAGGCTCTTGCCTTATTCCATAATGGAGCACATTTGCCAGTGTTGTGAGAAGTGCTCGGGAGCCACTAGGTCAGAATGAAAAGCAAGGAGCATTATTGCTACCTCTTCTGGGACGAAATGAGGTGGAGGAACCGCAACGTAACCCTCGGGACCCGGTAGTATGCTATCAGCAATGCAGTGATTGCTGCTTGGACTAACATTAGAGGTGATGCTCACCTGCTACCTCATCACTCTTGCTCACAGAAGTTCTGGGAAATCTTTAAGGTATGAGACTGGTATCCCTAAATGCAGAGACTCCATCCCACACACAACAGCCTGCCCCAGGGACCCAGAGCCCCATTCCAGCCCAGCCTGGGGCCATCAATCCCTGCCCCAGAGATGCTGGAGGATGCTGGTCTGCCCTGGCTGCCCCCATGGCTGTCCTGCTCCCTTGCTGGGGTGGTAGGGTGGGTCCCACGCTCTGACACTCTGCCCTGCCAGCTCCCAGGGGATTTCTCCTGGCTCCCCAGCCCCCAGGGAGCCCCAAGCTCTCTTTGCACCCTGATACCATCTTTCAAGGTGAGAAGTGCATGTTAGATCAACCAATTCAAATCACAGACCCCTTGGAACAGAGACTCTCTCCCTTGTTGTGTATATACAGCACTCATACTTTAGACCATCTTGACTTCCTAAATTATTACTAAATAATGCTGAAAGAAATTTCCCACCTCCCTTTGAATGCCAAAATTTGGCTGCTTTTGGGATCAGATACCAGTTTTTTTTCCCTGAATGCATGTTGTTTACCTCACAATCCATAATGGATCATACAAAAATGCACTGTTTTATTTTTCTTACAGGCATCTAGCTAACGGATGAAGTAATTTAGTGAGGCTATTGTATTTCATTCAATAGCCTATATGTAGATTTGTTGTGAAGGATAAAATGTTCCCTCTTCAAACACTAACAATAGGAGTGCAGTCTGCCACTGACCTTGTACATCGTTGCGGTGCTGTATGCAGGTAACAATGTGAGCCCAGACTATAGGCAATATGAACACAGAAATGTTTAGTTTGAATAGCAGGGACACATTCTCTTCCATAGCACATGTGCCAGTATTCACCTGTGTGTAAGTTACAATTATTCACAGTTCTCTAAGGATTGAATAAATACCTCTGATTTCTAACTGTCCTGAAAAAAAAAGATGTTTGTAACTTCCCATGCATGGATCTTTGAGTTTAAAATATTTTAAAACTACAAGCTTCCACTACTCTTTGTGTATGGGTATACGTGCTTTCAACAACTCTGTTGTAAGGTACATGGACTCTCCCTGGAAACAGCTGTATTTCTAAAGAATAACAATCAGCATTCATGCAGGCTTTTAAATCCAGTGTTTCCTAATTATGGGTGAAGTGAGTTCTGTTCATAACCTGTAAAACATTTTCATAACTTATGATGTGAAAAAAGATTAGCTGAACCTGGGAGTTAGGTGTCTCGTCTAGGCTGGTTGTTCAGGATCTTTCTAAAGTCTGTGCACAGCGTTATACGTCTCACAGAATGATTATTCTCATACTAACTCTGATATCCAGATAGATGGGACAAATAATCTGTCTTCTGTAGATGCCAATCACTCTCTGTATGTACCTTCAGGGGATGGCGAGACTAAACCCCTAAATTTTAGTTGGCTAAATGTAGCTCAGAAGCTACACTCCAATTAATTAACAAATTAATGAATCTGTCAGTGGACTGGGGCTAAATGAGGCACATCCTTAGTGCTCAGTAGAACATCAATGTTTCCTGAACAGACATCAGTTCTTCTTGTCCTTGCACATTCCCCTAAAAGCTAGATCCCGCAGAAAGGAACTGCCTGACAAGTTCACTCTTTCTGCTTCGGCTTCAGTGCAAAGCAAAGGAGGTTCCACCCAACACAGTTGGAAAGCACCAGGGATGACACCATGGCCACATTATTGCAGGTTTCCCTACACTAATTTTGTTTTCATTCTGATACTCCCTTATGTGCCCATTCCGTGAGATTCCTTTCAGGCCAGTGGAGGGTAGCAGCTCAGATGAAAACATACAGGTATAGCGGTAATGCTATGCCCTGTGGTTCTTCTTGGCCATTAGATGATGTCTAACCACAAGCCATTAATTGCAGCAGTGGAGCCCTGCTGCTTTTCACATACTTGGATTTGCAGAGATGAATAAAATCATTGTCCTATAAAGCTATTCACTGTCAAAGTTCCAACACCTGACTTGGGTGTCAGAAATAACTGGCTGGAACCCCTAAAGCTCCTTGTAAAATCAGCAGAGAAATACTTGAAAAAAATGGTAATTCATGCCTGGATCCTAACTTATCTGTTCCAAATCTTGAAAAGCTAATCCTCCTTTGCTGGCTACAGAAGGAGCCTAGGAATATGACCCACTAAACTTGGATGCCCTAGTTGTCTCCCATGAGTCAGTGTGAATGAGAGATGATGCATTAAGACTTTATTAGTATCTGACAGCCTTTTGATCATGGCATAGAGCAGTTAGAAGCAAAGACGTGAGGGTGGGGATAGGTGCCAGCCTGTCTGACTCTGGGTTTGTTCCAGAACATCTCAGCTCATGGCTGTCCTGCAGCCACCTCTCCACAGACTTCTCCCTCTGTTAATTGACAGACACAACTGCAGACGTATTAAAACTATGCATCCCTTTCCTGGAATTTAATGTATCTAATTTTTCTCAAAATAAACAGTTTCTTTTTTGTCATTGTCAAGATAAAACTCTTTCTTCCATAAACTCTGTCCTCCTCTTTTTGCCTCCACTTCTCCCTGAGCAGCAAAAGTCTACCAGGCCTCACAGGAGAGATTTTCCTCCAAATCTGTTCATATCTGCAATCTCCACACTCAAAATCTTCCTCTCTGGGAACAGTGTCTTCTTGGTCCCATGCTGGAAGCCTGCAAGCTTCTGCAAACCGTGTCCAACTGAAGCCATCCACCAGGCTTCCCCCAGCTCAAATGCAATTTTTGGTGGAGTCCAGGGTTCTTCCTTTCTATCCTCAGCAGATGGGGCTTGTGACTTTCACTTCAGGCCCCAGAGGTCTGAAAATCTTCCGCAATCACCCTCTCCAGAGAGGTTGCCCTCTCCTCAAGTAGGGACTGATGACTGTTGCTGTCCTACATCATCCTGATGGGGTAATGCCACTCTCCTTTATAACTGATAAGGATCAGGACCTTGCACTGGCCTTTATTAGTTGTCTTAGGCTGGTTTTCTTTGGTGCGGAGCAAGAAGGAGCCTGGGGAGGGCATTGTAGTGAAAGCATCCAGAAAAAGACTCAGTAAGTGTGTTTAGAGGGATGGTATTCCCACAAGGAGCTCTGTTTGACTGGTGGAAAATGTCTTCTTCATTGATAGTAGCTAATGCAAAGCACACCGCCTGCAGCTTTTTATTTTAATGTAGACATCTGAAAGTGACTGTATGATGGAGGGAGAAAGGGAAAGGTTATGTGTCTTCACAGGCCCAAAATGGCAGTATAATGAATATAAAAGCTATCCTCTCCTCCTCTAATATATTCACTCACCATTCCACCCTCTTTTCTAGTGACTGTAAACAACATTTGTCATCAGCAATGGGCTACTTTTCATTATAAAACTGATCTGGAAACTACATTTTTATTTCACGTACATCAGTGGCGACGGGAGAAGAAACAGGCAAGGGGAAAATATATGTCGCTAGCAGGAGAGGGACCTGGGACAAGAGTTGCCTGTGCAATTCTGGGGATCATTCATAAGTCTGGCCTCCAAGACAGAAGATGGTCTAATGCCTCATTAAATCCTACTGAGCCAACGATGATGTATCATACCCTTTCAATCTTCAACTAAGTAATGCAGTAAAAAAAACCTAATTTGCACATGTTTAATGCATTCATTAAGCTATTAGTCTTTCAACAAGAGATTTAATAGCAAATTAACAGTTTTTATGAAAGAAAAAACAACAACAAAACTCCCCACTTAGTAGAATTACTTTTGTGTCAGAGCACAATACAGGGTAATGGGCAATTAGGGGTTTCAGAGAGGAGGATGGGAAGATGGGTTTAATTTGTGTTTGGTTTATAATTAGCTGGTGCTTGGTGCTTAGAATAAAATGAAGTGGATCCCCTCGATGAGTAAGACACTAACTTGGGCAGAAAGCACAGGGGCTAATAAAATGAAGAAGATGGTAGGAGTTAAAAGAAGTCAATAGTCCATACCTGAAAAACCATTCTCATGTTATATATCTTTCTATGCTCAAGTAAGACTTTCTTGTGGTCAGACACTGGAGGTTGAGTTTATGGTGACTTGGTATTAATGCAGGTCTTGCTGGAGTCTGTAGGAGTTTTGGCACCCACTAACAGGACAAACTGCTTCAAAGCACAAGCAGTTGCTTTGTGCATTTCCTCATCAGAACATTTAAAACTTAGCAAAATTACAGTCTTTATTTTAAACCTGGGCTTAAAGTTGAGCAAACTCTTAAATGCTTTGCTTAATAAAGACAGATTGTTTATTTAGGTCCAAAGCCTGAATTTCAGTCTGAATTCAATTTGGCAGATATGTGCCAGTGCAGATGGCTGGCACAGGGGCTATTTTGTAACTTTAAGTTTGTGTAAGTCTCTTTTTAAAAAAAAAAAGTCTTAATGAGAACACTGAATTCCAGGGAAGACTTTGGTGAGAGAGGAAGAAGGATTGCAAAATCAAGTTGTTGTCTGAACTTACAGAAAATAAATACAATACTTTACTTGAAAAGGAAAGAAAGAAATAGCGCTGTGTTTGTTTGCTTATTTATTTTTAAATGCCATTTCTAAGTTCTCTATTTCTTTGAAAAGACAGTTGACAGAATATTGAACCACCGAATCCACAGGATTCTTGGGCTTGGTTTTTTTTTCTCTTTTCACACAAACTTTAGGAAAAATCTTTTTTTTTTTTCCTCTATCATAAAAATTCTTTAAGTGATCCTACACTGAGCTTTGATTTTCAGCTGGAGTAAGACAGAAAGAGGGAGAACAGTCTAAAATCAATTTCTTAAAGGTCTGAGGAATCATAAATACAGTTTGAATCAATATCCTGTGTTTGAGAGTTTGTGTGTGTGTGTCTTGCCTCACACACATCTATTCAAACAACTGCTTTCCCACAACAGAATATTCAAAACCTTAGGGATAATAAATTGGCTTTCCAAAGTGGAATATTAGCGTGAGGCAATGGACCCTTTACATCTGCTTTTCCAAAACTTTTTTCCCCACAGAGGATTCTCTTCTCTCACCAATACTGATTTTACGTAGCTCTAAGTGCATTGGCATTCAGGACAGAAAAGCACCCCTTAGAAAAGCACTTTTGTGCAAACTTTGTGAGCTTTAAGAACCAGCCTAAAATTAAGCAGGTGCTTAAGCCTTGTCACAAGTAGGCAATGCAGCCACGTCTCAATATCCTTGAATCTCTGTAGGTGAGGCCAGGTTAATTTCTTGTATCACCATGGACTCAAAGAGCAGTTTTCCTGCATAAAAATTCAGTAGGATCCTTAGGGCTTGAGGCTGAACATGTTTGCATCCCAGTGCATTGTGTTCTGAATGCTGCTGTTCCAATATTTACCCAAGGTAATGGATAGTAGTAATAAGACTTTGCACTTCAGGAAGGTACGGTTAGAATTAACAAACTGCATGTGCGGCTTGGCTGGGGGAGCTCCTGGCAGCTGCTGGCAGAAGATACCATAGGTTATTCACAGATACTTCAAAGTCAGAGATTCTGGGCTGCCGTTTGGTAATAAAGCAGAGGTAAGGAGTACGTGTCTCAGCAAAGGAGTTTCCTGGATCCTGGAATGCAGCTGGGCTGTTATGGATATGTATTAGTGCTGGAGGGTCTGTTGCTGTAATATGCTACAACTTCTTGGATGTGCTGCTGAAAGATTGCAGAGACGTGGGACATATATCTCCATGCTAGAGGCTCCAAACTTCTTGGTCCCATGGCAGAAGTACTGGATACTCTCAGTGTTATCCTGAGCACAGGCTTGTGCAGCAAATGCTCTCAGCTCCTTCTTTTCACATCCTGGAAGCCAAATGCTATTTTCCCATTAGTCACCCTTCCCCGTGTTCCCCCCCGGAACCATTTCAATGCAGCGAAGTGGGGAGGGACACAGTTGCCCATGTCTGGTGTTATGGATGCAGGGCTGTAAGCAGTAGAGTCAATGACACGAGACGCGGTGCCTCATTGCTCCCTGGTTCACCCTGGCTTGACGGCTGCCCAGGCTGCAGTTCTCTGTCAGGAAGACTCATCTGAATTTCATCATGTCAAGTTTTTCTCTTCAAGCAGCTTGGTGTGTGGGCTGCTGCCTGCTCCCTAAAAGCTTCTGAGATATTTGTAGCTGCTCTGCTTGTTCTGATTTTGCTGGAACAAAAATAATTACTCAAAGGACAGAAAAAAAAAGAAGTATGTATGCGTACATATGTACATGTGTATTCAGAAAAGAGAAAAAAAATTCGAAGTGCACCACAGGACTGTACTATGTTTTAAAGCAATATCATAAGGGAGACAGCTTTGTTCTTGCTGCACAGTGAAGGTCCTGAATTAGGAAAGTACCTCAAGAGAGACTTTGCAGGTTTTGGAAACTACACCAAGATCACAGCTCTGCCCTGGAATTTTGTTACACTCTCTTACATATTCTGGCATGCAATGGTAAAGAAGTATGCATCCTGCCAGTTTGTAAGGGAGTAGTATATGGTTGGAGGGCTGATCAGATCCAGCTAACGCATATTGGTGATATAATATTGAATAATTCTTCTATTTGGTCTTCAGCTTTCTGGGATTAATTATTTCACATATGCAGAGAAATATGCACAGAGAACTTGGGACTTTTACTTACCTGGGTGTAGTGACTGATAAGGGAGATGTGCAAATTTCCCTACTTGCCCTGGTGCTATGGCTGAAGATATTTTAAACCATTCCAACCTCAAATCAAAGAACTGTTTCAAATTTAATCTCTGAACATTTTGAGCTGAGTTTAAGGGTGAAATTTGCCTAACGTAAGTCCTCAAAACCAAGCTCAGGTGGGACTGAAATGAAGTTTCAGCTTTTGCAATGGGTCATATCACGGGAGTTAAATTCTCTTGGGCAAACCTACCCCATCACTTTGCCTCTGAGGGATCAGCAGCAAAAATGATTGCACACACATGTCTACAAAATCTGTCTACCTCTTATCCCTCCCCCTTTGAAGCACAGCAAAAAGCTGGGGCTAGCAGAGCCAGTCTGTTGTAATCAAATTTCCCTGCCTCGTGTGTTATGTTTTATCAGCCTGGGCTCTTTCAGCTTGCAGTGATGACTTGGAGGTATTTGCATTGCACAGAGCTGCTGAGGAGAGTGGTTGAAAAATGGTGTGAAAATGCTGATAAATAGTTCTAAATGAAAGCAATTTTAGCAAGAGAACCCGTAGGCGGCCTTAGTCTCCTTTTTGGTGACTATAACACTCCAAAGAGATAGATGCCAGCAGCAACAGGCATACAGAGACACAGCTGTGTCACAGAGCACCTAAGGCTGCAAGAGCCACAGATTGGCTTTTCTTTGCCTTACTACTGTCTGAGTCCAGCTGGATCGACTTATTGGCCAGGTTAAAGCCCCAAAGTTCTGTTGCATACCCATTCGTGGCTTTGTTTTCACCTGTGAGTGGGAAATAGGTGAAGGACATTTGAGCTATCAGCCCTGGAGAACACAGCTTTTGGTCTTTACACTCATCTACCAGTTGGACTAAAAGTAAGGGCGATGGTAGTTCCTCACAGGTGTACCGGAATGCTGGTTCGTGAGACAGACATCTTAAGGGCCAGATGAGCTCTAGTCTGCTTCACTAGGTTTGAAGTCCCACACTGTTCTTTCTGAGACCAGAGCAAGGAACTCCTAAGAGTTGCAGCTAAAGCACCTTATCAGCTGGTCACTGCTGGATGGAAACAAAGATTCTTTCCAGGTTGTTATTTTTTGATATTAAGATTGAGACCAGTTTTAAAGCTATTTTGAGATGTATTTAATAAAAGAATAAAGAATGGGGGGGTTCTGGGGTTGCACTAATGGAGATGAGAGATGGAAACATAGAGCTAAAAGTACTTTTCTTTCTTTCTTTCTTTCTTTCTTCCTACCTCCAAGTATATATGGAAATAGCTCACTCCCCTTGTACTTAAGGATCCATTTGTGCTGCTGTCTCAGCTCCTCCTGTGGAAGGCAGTGAGTTGAAAGAGTGATTTCGACACTGTTAACACAAACGAGAGGAGACAGGCCAGTACTTAGCACGACAGGCTCCTCAGAAAGTTTAGACAGGGAGAAGCTGTTTCTTTTCTCTCTGTCATTTCCCCTTTGCAGCCTGCAGATGAGAATTTCATAGTAGAATAATTCACGGAGAAGGAACCCCCAGGTAATTCAGCTCCAGTCATCTGACAGTCCTTAAAGTACCCAGTCTTCATGGAGCAGCTACGTATATACTAGCAGATGCCGTGTATTAGTACACATAATAGAAAGGGAATTGTGCAGAATTATGACGATGCATATTCTAAACATCCAGTGCAAGTACTCAACAGGGGAGCCCAGGAAACACAAAAATGAGAGGGACTGAATGGTGGTGTTGCTGCTCCATTCAGTTTGTGTTCTAAAATACTTGATCCCAAATGAGTGGGTTAGATAGGATATACTGGAGGATAAAGTAAAATGGTTTATCTGGGCAGTGAGCTGACTGACTGATGAATGGCCTGACTTTAAAACATATTCAAAGTATAAAAGCAAATGGGAATTCAGCTCCATAAGGCCTGAATTAAAATCTAGTGTAGATCTCAGATTTTTCCCAACTAATAACCAGTGTTAAATCTAGTTTTCAGACGAGCATTTCAGTTTAAGGCCAAGAGGCAAGAAATGGCTCCATCTACTAAAATGAAAGTCACCTTTGTGCAGAACACTAGGAAAAAAAGCCATTCTTTGCTCTACATGCTATAGATGTATTTTGGGTGAACTTAGATAATTCATGGACAAAAGTATTTCTGCTCACTTTCCTTTAAAGGAGTGAATCTGACCTCAATATTCAAAAAAATGTTTTTCAGATAAACTTGACCTGTGTTACAGTGTCCATCCTTTGGGTATACTAGAGAAATCACTCCAGCCCTATTCAATACCCTGGGCAGCACGTGGACTTCTAATTAGAGTAACTTTTTTTTTTCCCCCTCTCGCTGGAAGTTCTGAGGAATAAGATCATTCTCCTAACTCTAGAAATAGCTCTATTAATTTTTTTGAATGTAACTGGCTACATTAACACAAGGGAAATGGCTGGAGATTCTAGGATAAAAGAGTATCTATTGTGTAATTCTCTAGATTAAAACCATCAGACAACTAGGTGGATTCAGAAAGTCAAAAGGATAAATGTCCTGTGACAATAGAAAAATCAAAGGTTTCCAGATACCCACTTGGGTTCTGAGTAGACCTTTAAAGAAAGGGACTGATCAGCAATGAGAATAACATCTCAGATGAGCTGTGGGGATAAAGTGAGAATTGCAAAATGTCAAGGTTTTAATTTCCTTGCAAAGGAAATTCTTTGCAGAGGAAATTAAAACAAACAGTAGAAATTCCTTACCCATAGAAATAAGGAGAATATAATGAGAGAAGAAATACTGACACCATGCAGGAACAGTGGGACCAAGTTTAAAAGTAATCTGCGTTCGTCCTCAAAACAAAATGAATGATTTTCTTTCAATTTCAGTAAGGATGTTGATAATGACCATGACATAAAGGCAGGACATGAATGGGAAGGAGTGTACGGACATTTAAATTACTATAGCTGAGGTAGAAGTAAAATTCAAACTGCTTGATATGATGACAATGAAAGGAACAAATTGCTTTCATTTCTTATATCTGAAAGAGCTGTTTTACAGAATGTTGGTTCAGTAGCAGGTTGATATTATACTATAGAAGGATAGTAAGCACATGTATTTTAGGAGAATTTGCTGAAGACTTTTGTGAGTATATTAGTATGACCTCTGTAGTATGCAAAACCAACTTTGAATGGCAGAATAATTAAAATAGTGTAAGATGGATCACAACGTATTTTTCTGGGAAGAGACCATGAAAGAATAGTGTGGTATCTGCTTTTGAGAAGTTAACTAATTTCTATCTATTTGATGTAATTTAGAACTGTATCCAAATAAGCTAAAACATTTGATACATGCAATATGAGAAATACTCATTAAGGCAGAGGTAGGTAAAATGAAGTTAAATCCAATCAGAAGAGTGTTACAAAAAACGATAACTTCTCTAAGAAGGCAAGTATTTCAGTGGAGGTGGTTAGTAGTAAAATTCTTCAGGGACCAGTCCTGTCTGATCCAACTTCATATATTCATTAATAATGGAAATTAGCACAAAATACCAGTGATGAATGATGTTAGAAAAAGCTGGTATAAACTCAGTGGAATTTGCTTGTGCCACAGTGCTGATGAGCATTCACAAGTGAACTGAGAAATCTGTGTAGGAAAAACAATGTTTATGAGCCTGAGAAATACCTGGATATGTTAGACAAGCTTAAAAGAGTCCACTGAGGTATCAGTATGTGATGGAACTGTGGAAAAGGCAAATTCTAAGATGCCTCAGGCAACCTGTGTCTAATAAAGCAAGAGAAACGGAAATATTTTTGTATAAGAGCCTGGTACACATTCATCTGTAATGCTATGTACAGTTCTAGACATCCGTTTCTAATGTAGACTAATTCAGATAACAGCAGGTTCAGAGGAGGACTGATGGGATAATCAAGTGGATGGAGAGTCAAAGACTTGAATTTTTAAGACGAGTAAACAATTGCTGTTGCTAAACACAGAGTGTTGAGGGGTATGTGGAGAAGATGAACAGAAGGATTCAAAATGCCAGAGAAGGAGATGATTTGTTAAGCTCAAGGGTAACATTGACACAAGAAAAAATGAATGTCAACTAGCCATGATTAAATAGCTGAAAAATATAAGCAGGCTTCTCCAAAGTCAGAAGAGAGAGCTCTTCTGCAAAGCCTTTCAAGGGGAGAGAAAACCTGAGATTCATCCTGCCTAACTGTAGGCATTAAATGAAGGTACTTACCCTAGGGATTTACTCATACTAGACTCCCCTATAATTAATGTAAAGAGCCTCCTCCAGAGTGTGACTCAGATCCTAGGTGCATTGAATCAGCTTGGAGATGTCTTTCCTTACACTGACCTGAGGTCTAAGGTAACTAGTATCTACTGCTGATTCCTCAGTGAGATACTTATAGTATGATGGGTGACTCTACAAATGGAAAGGCCCAATTAATTGTTAGATGAAGAATGATTGTTTGAAGGATATTATATCGTGTGGTTACGTGCAAGAGCAAACGCATAGATTTGAAGACTCAATTCTGGTTTGGATCACTCTGGTACTTCAAAGTTCCTACATACTGATATCATTTTAGACACCCTTACAGCCAGCTTTTTCTTGCATTTAAGGCCCAAAAATATTTCAAAAGGAGGATTAGGCTGCCAAAGGTACTTTGTTTTATCTTCTTAACTGTGTGCAGTCTCTGGATTCTGCATTGAATTATAACATGGTCTCAGGTGTCACTGGAAATCATGGGAAGTTTAATTTTGGGAAGAAAGATGAGTTGTTCATAGTGCCTGTGGGCAGGAGGTTTTGTCTCTGTTGGAGAAGGGGCAGAATTATTGACTTCCAGTCCCTTGAAATTGAGTCTAGATTTATTACAACAAATTTTCTTAATTTTGCATGGATTGCTGAGCTGTTTATAGCATGGATGAAACTGTACCAAACTTTTGGCAATAGGTGATCCTATTGCCTCTCTATTTTACAGTGTGTAGTGGCCTCTTTTATGAGATATAATAGTGTGACTGCATTAGTACATCTCCTGATGTACACCAGTTGTTATATCCTGATTTTAAAGAAAATACTTTTCATTCTCACTAGCTTAAGAAGATCAAACCTCCATGACTATGTTTTTCAAAGGGCAACATTTAAATGCCCCTTTCCAGGCCTCTCACTGATCTCTTTCTCCATTTTATAAAGTGGTACTAATTTGAAGACATTTTAAAGTACGAGAGAAAGAAAACTGGAAGTGGAGGTTTGAAGGTGATGAGGCCTCCAGTGAGGGTGAGGAGGAGGAAATAGAAACTTGATAATGCTGGCCTTCCAGGGATTCTGCCGTTAACTGATGCATTATTTTTCTAAGCTCATTAAATAACCCTTAGAACTGTGAAAAGGTCAAGAGAGAGGGGAAGAAGCTGAAGCTGCCTGTGGATTTCAGTTGTACAGCAATTTCGCAAGCAAGCAGAGGAAGGAGGGGGGGGCGTTGAAGAGGCAAGGAAGGAGGGAAGGGGAAAAGAAGTTGTGTTTTTTCTGTTGATCCTTTTACTTAAATAAATGGGTATCCTCAGAGTTTTCCCTACACCAGTCAGTCACCTATCCAAAATCCCATTGTAACTTCTTATCTGTAGTAGCTGCTGTCTGGTGAAGCCACCTGCTGTTGTTTACAGCAAACAACAAATTGTAGTCATCTATAGATCAGCTCAGACATGGACTTGATGTTTTGGCAGAGGTAGAGTCATGTCTTTGCCTATCACTAAATGTCCTCCATGAGCTGAGGCAGGAATTAAAAGTCTTTTGTTCTGGCTGCTCTAGAAAGCCCAGACCCTCATTAGAAACACCAGATGCGGGAAGGTCTGAGGTATGAAGACCATTTGTTACTTTTTAATGGGTTTGTGTATTAAGCCACGTTGCAGGACACAAAGATTTGTCTTTACAAGTCATAAACCTTCCAAAGAGATAGTGAGGAGGAAGCACAGAGGCACAAGGTCTTCAAACCCACTGATGCTATGGGAACCTGGGACATGAGAAACACATTTTCCTGTTCTCAGACCTCTCCCTTAGCTACTGCAGTCAAATGCCCTTGAACAAAGAAAACGTTTCCTTTTAGTTGGTCGTTGTTTCTTAAATTGTGAAAGGTAAGATGCAAAGCAAAACAAAAGCAAAAAAGAAATAAACAAGCAAGACAAGTTTTCAAACTGAACTAATAGAAAAATCAAAGGTAATGCTGCCTGACCAAATAAGAATAATAAAGTTCAGCCCTTTGCAGACAAATGGATGATATCTTAGGTACTCTTTATGATGTTAATATGAGACTAAGGTGGAATGTGAACCTGGTATGTGGGGTAGCCAAGTGTAGGTCTAAGATGAATCAGTGAGCAAAGAACATTATTTGGGTCCACTACTCAAAGAAACTCCGCAACAAAGCCCATATCCCTTCACTTTTTTGTGCAGTCCAGTGAGGATGTCTCTCATCAAGTAAACCACTGTCCCAAACACAGAACATGCCACAGGATTTGATGCAATGTTGCCCCTCTTCTTTGAAAAGAAGTTACTCAAAAATTCTGCACAAATACAAATCCAACAAATTGGATTCTATATGAATAAATATATAGTGTTGTGACATTTAAAAGTTTTTGGTTTTTTCCAGAACCAATGAATATAAAGAACAAATTTCTGCCCTTTGCCTTTAGAAAGCTGGGAGAGTGTGTGCTTATTTATCTCAATGCAGAAATTGTGTGAAAGCTTCATTTGTATGGGTCAGAAACAGAACAAGATTGTTTTCTAAGTTCAAGGCTATTCCCGTCTAGGACTGGGTTTTAGTAACTGGTATTTTAGTGCATTAAGGTGAATTCGCAATGCTGCTGATGGGGTCTCAACAGTCTGAGAGCCATCAGTTCTCATATCTGGATGTCACAGCACTCTATTTTGGCTTTCTTTAGGCTTGTTATTCTTGTTACTTTGCTGAGTGTACATCAGTGTAGTATTTGGACTCTGAAAGTGCAAATCCCACCAGTAATTTCATTCAGCTCCACAAAACACTTTTGCATTTGGTACCCTATGGGTAAGAGTTGTTCTGATGCTCTCTGTGTCCAGTAAAGACTTGGTCTTTGCTGTGTCTTAGTCCTGAACTGGGGAAACACAGGCAAACAAGCCATGTCTCTGGTGCTCTGTGGCCAGGTCCTGGCCCAGATGGCTGTAGGGCCAAGACCCTAAATTGTTAGCCTTTTGAGCCACAAGCATAGCAAGGGTAGGTGGAGGTAACACAGGGAAGATGCATCACTTGACCCTAACAGAGGATGTAGTTCTGTCCATAGGAATCTCAGAAAGTGGCTAACCTGAATTTATACATCACAAGTTTACACAGCAACTCATCAGCACTGCAGATTATGTCCAGGATTTAAGAACACAGAGCAGAGAAAGGGTGCTCAATTCTTACAAACAGATTGACATTAAGGTCAATGGGATTAGGGTGTTCATCTTTACTAGGCACAGTTGAAAACTGCGGTTTGCACTGCTTGCTCCTGAGTTCACAAAGAGCAGAAGAGTGATGTCTCAATGTTAGGACATGTGTTCCCCCGCCTACAAGTGTGTGAGGACACACATAGCCAAGCAGCACATCTGTAAAGCGGGGGAAGTGTTTGGCATGCATTTCCCTTGGGATTAGCACTTCAGCAAAGTAGTGCGTTGAGCCAGAGTAACACATCTTTATTTACTGAGCAGATTTTGCATGTTCGGTTGTGTGAGCGAGTAAGTACAAGACAGAGATGAGCTTTTCTGGAATTGGAACAGTTTCTTTGTCAGTGCTATGGCTCCTCCATTTAATTCCACAAATCTGCTGTAATCAGAGTAGCTTCACCCATCAGCTCAGCTGAGAGAGCAAGCATGGGAGGGAGGAAGCATCTCTTACTTTCCAGCTCTCTGCATTCTCAGGCATTGCATCAAAGTGGCATGGAGCCTCCTGGGAAAGGGATTTGCTATAACTCATGTCAATCCCAGCCACATTATGTTTATGGATATGATAGACTGAACACTGAAATTACCATTTGCACAAATGATTGCACAATTCCTTCAGGCCTACTGTGTCCCTTTAATAGTCCAATCTTTCAATAATGAAGTGGAGATCAGTCAGGACTCTCTGGAAATCCCATCTTTTTCTTTCATTTCTCTCTTTTTTTTTTTTCCTCCTCCTTTTTTGGGGGCCTTTTTATTGCACACATTATTTTTGTCCTTTCTCTGAGCCAGATCCATTTACCAAGCAGTTTTAAGGAAGATCAGAAATGAGATTCTCAATATTCTGTTAATACCCCAGAAGTAGCAACCTGTCAGACAATTCATTGCTGCTTGGGGCAATGAGTCATGCAGAACTCAGAAGTTAGGGAACTACACGCAGGGAAGAGGGATGCTATTCATGAGGCCTCAGAAACAAATACAGTGCAGGAAAGACCTTAGAGAGCAAGCTTTCTTTTCTTTACTTCATACTAGTTTTGCATGCCCTGCTCAATCTCCTTTCAGTTTCTACTCAGTTCATTATACTTCCTGAGATTAATATACAGGGCCAGGCAGGTGCCCAATAGTGCTAAACCCAAGAAATATTTTAATTGCATGGACCAAATAGAGACTTGGACCAAGGTCTAAGTAAAATCAAGGAGGGTTTGACCGTCTTAATTTTTTCTTCATAAATGGTTCTGCTACAGTTTTATTCACCTGTTTCTCAGGAAAAAAATCTCTGTGAGAAACAATAGGACTTTTCGTGAAGTGAGTTTTTAAAGACTCAGCCATAGCTAGAAGGTGTAAGGGAGAGTTAATAGAGGAAGTGGGATGTGCAGAACAGGTTAGAATGCAACTTTAGATTGGTCTAAAAAAAAAGAGTAAGTAGAGGTGAGTAAATCTGATCTTTCAGGACAGACATTGAAGTACTAGCTATGGTGCTTGACACAGGGCATGGTCTGGAGAGGTGATGGGAATGGGAAACCTGCTGACAATAACAGAAGTTCCTGCCAGTTATATTTAGCTAATAGTCTAGGGAACTGAGAGCAATAAAGAGATTGTGCCCTAGAAAGGAATCATGCTATGTATCATGTATCCTTGTTTGGACTGCAGCCCACAGCCTGAGCCAGATGCTGAGGTGGTGTCAATCCATAAAGCTCCATGAAAGTCAGTGGACTGGACTCTCAGGTGACATAAATCAGTAGGGTTTGGTGGAGCTGTACCAACATACACCAATGAGAAACTTGGGTCTTGCTTTTTTACTTTGTGTTCATGCATTTGTTGATTTCTGCATCTCTCTCCTTGGCATCTCATTCTGTCCCCCCACCTCTCTAGTTTTCTCCTTCATTCTCCCTCTGTTTCCTGCAGTGCTTTTCTCTGTCTCTCTTCTCCTAAAATCTTCCTTTCTATTTTCTTTACTATATATTTTTCTTTTTTCTCTCTATTCTGTTTGGCTCCCTTCACATTAGTGTGCATCTAAAAGTATTTTCAACCAAAACATGTATGTGATCATGCTGAGGGGAGATTATGCTCTGGACATACAACCTTCCAAAGACAATGGTCAAAGCCATTAGATTCCAGTGTGAACACAGTCCCGCTCAACCCCCTAGCTGAAAGCACCAAAGTTTCTGTAATAGTGTTATGTTCAGGAGCAAATTCTGCCTGGAAATCAGTTTGCTGAGTCCTTCTCTGCAAGGCTCTGCAAAGTGCGAGAAGCAGCTGCAGAAATTGCTAAGGCGTACTCAGAATTTCAGCAGTCTCTCGGTGGGAGATTCCACTCCTGATTTGGAAGCCCCCATCTCCCGTCTGCCTTTCCAGTGGTGGGAAGCTGCCGATGTATTTGTTTTTAATTATTTCCCCTGTTGCATTCGCTCTGTTTTCTTGCTTACGTTGACACGGCTCTTCTTACTGCCTGCGCTCAGCTGCCTGTTTGTCATTTCTGCTGTTTGATGTGTCGTGGTAATCTATGTGCACCCAGCCTGCTGTGCATCGATATTTACTAATGGAGCTTCTTGTATGCAGAGGCTGTTTGCAGTAAAAAGATAATGAAAAAACTCCTTGACCCTGGCCAAGCAGTTAGCAGAAATCACAGCTATCGACAGTGGTATATCCACCATCCCTCCATAGCATGGGGAGGAAAGAGCCTACAGAGGATGGGGAGGAGGGAAGTTGAAAAAGGGGGAATAGAGACCTGGGGAAGATGTAGACAAAAGGAGGAGAAGGAAAAATACAGGAGAAACAGCAAGCAAACTGGGAGGTATGTGAGAGAGGAGTCATTGCAAGGAAGAGGAGATGGGCAAATGGAGAATAAAGTATTGTGGGGGAACAGGGTGGAAAGCCAGCAAAGAGAGAGAGAGACTGGAAAATGGTGCAAACAGAAAGATGAATGTGGGGAGAGGCAGGAGAAAAGGCAAAGGAAGAAACACAAATACAGTAAATCATGGAGAGCGAGAGCCCAGCTGGCTGTAGAGTAAATGGGTATTGCTCTGTTTAGAAGCAATAGATGATTAGCACTGAGGACACAGGTGGTGTCCATGAGTGGAGCCAGGCTGCTTTATACCACGTGTGTATGCAATCCGTCAACTTCCAGAGAGAGCTTTTGATTTACAGGCATTGAGGATTTGGCTCCATAACCAAATTTTTGTCCCATAAAGAATACACAGCATCACCTCCACTTAGAACACACGGCTCCTTGTTACATCCAGGTCCTGGGGCTGCAGGTTCTTTGCAGGTGGAAGGTCATGTTAATCTCTGCATCTTCACTGCCACACTGCCTCTCTAGGCTATGACATGAACATGGCTGAGCCATCTCACGCTTTCCAACCAAGACCTTGTGAAATTACCTCTAGAGACAAAAGCAAGTGTGTGCGTGTGTGTGAGCGGACCTCAGTGCAAATTGGACCTCCCTGGTTCTCCCATGAAGCTTTTAAAATGATAGAAAGGTTTTTGGTTGGTTTTTTGTTTGTTTGTTTTGTTTTTTTCCCCAGCCCTGTCACCTCAGAGGCTCCTGCCCCTGTTCATAGTGAATCCATTTTATTAGGGGGAAATCAGCTGTGTACAAAGGTGTTTTTTGTTTCAAGAAACTCTGTGCCTGACAGACTTGTCCTGTCAAGAGAGTCCTCTTTTCTGTCTTGAAGACCAGAAACACTTTACAGGATGTATCCTGCAGTATCAAGCAACAGTGGGATCAGTAGTCGTCATACTTGCAAATCAACCAAAAGAAGACATTGAGATTTTTTTTTTTAAATCCTGGACTAGTCCAGGTTTTGGGAAAGAAATGAGCTTCTTTGATAACTGCAAGATGCAGGTGTGATGATTGCCAAACATGATGGCATCTGAGGGTTTAGTGCTGTGTCCAGGGAGTTTTGGCTCACTAGACTCTGGCAAACAGGCTAGACTAACCTCATTAATTGCAACCAAAAGCCTATCACAAAGCTGTGTTGTGATTCCTTGAGGCAGAGGGGAACAAATCCCCTGTATGGAGAACTGCCACCCAGAGCAGGGTGAATGTGGGGTGTAAAGGCAACCAATTCAACAGTAGCAATCAAGAAATGCTGACTCCAGCAGGGAGGTATTTTTCCAGTGATGCAGAATCACCAGTGCTGAGCACCCAGCTCCTGCACTGCCAGACTGCTCTTTGCAGCCCACTGTGAGGGAAAACCAAATTATCACGGTGTCAAACCGATGTCCAGGGTCACCTGTAAGGTAGAAACCTGCCTCTTAGGACTGCCAAGTAAACTTTGGAGGAGAGCACATCTCCCCTCTCAGTTGTCCCTCCCATTAACTGTCAGCTGAGATCTGCAGGGTCTGCCCACTCCTGCTTGCAGTAAATTAAAATGTGAGCTGTTCAATGCAGCAAATGGAGTGAAACAGGTTAAATTCAATACATGAAATCTTTATTATAGCTCAGAAGTAGTGGGGATGCCTGTGCCTCCTCAACTGGTGGTGGCATTGGCTGCCCAGCGCTCACCATGCTGCCTTGCCTTTCTGCAGTGCCACAGGGCTGGGAGTTTCTGGGGTGCAGACCGCAGCCAAAGACCCTGCTTGTATCAGACGGTGCCTTTTTATCCAGAGCTCTGGTGACTGCAAAAATGAGAGCAGAGCTTTTGCACAGGGGCTGGCTGAGAGCTGCGAGTGCAGCCACCTGGGGCTGAGACACGTCGCCTTCTCCTGGGCAGCAGCGTAAATGCATAAGGAGTGCCACGGTAAATTGTACAACAAAAACAAATTAAATCTGAGTGCCTAAAGCAAAGCACTTAAATCCATACTTAATGGCCTGATTCCCAGAAGAGCGCAGTCCTTGGACCCAGAAGACTTACTCTGGCACATGACTGTGGCCTTTAGTGTATTTTTGTGCGTTTTAAGATGAAGTATTTTAGGATAAGTTTCCCGGTGGCTTTCCTAATTTAATTTAGACAGGAGGCAGACATGTGGATCTGTGAACTCACTGGAAGTCAACTGCACTTTATAGTTGGTGAACCTGGCTGTTAATTACTATGAAGTGAAACAGCAGCCAGCTCTTACCACGTCCTCCTGGCAGTGAGTGGCAGCACGTATGGCTCACCAGGTCCCTGCACAAAGACATCCCAAGTGAAAGGAAAGGTGCTCGTCTGTTAGCGTGTAACTTAGCAGCACGAGGTAGCATTTGATGCCATCTGAGGACTGCATTTTGTTGGCATTTGGTAATCCTTCTGCAGGATTTCACAGAAGCAGGAGGAACAGGGCCGAGCTGAAGAGGATTAGCAGGAGTAATTTACAGGCTGGGATGTTATTCAAAGATATGCCTGACATGGGCTGGGACACACTGATCTGTGGGTTTCAAAGAGTCTCTAATACAAAAGAAATTATCAAGGACCCAGTCCAGACTGAGGGAACTGCAGTGTCTATTCCCTTTTACTCATGCTTGGATAGCCAAAGGTTTTTTAAAAACTATTTTTTCCCCATTGTTTAACTGTTATTAACCTGAGCAGTTTGCTGTTGGAAGCTGAAGGGTTTTTTTACAAGGTTTCACAGGAACAAGTCAATTGCAATGAAATGTTTGATGAAGAATAGTTAAAATGAGTTGTTTTGACTTCAGATTTCATTTTAGTAATGACAAAATGTTTTGTTTTGAGAACAGAAAAACACTTGGTTTCCACATTTTTTTCCAATCTAATTTGTATGGATTTTATATTACATTAAGGCATTAATTTTAAATAGCTTGTAGTAGCATAAAGTGCTTCATATTATGGCATTTTGATGTCTCCATATGATTTTTTTACACAATTTCTCTTCTGTGGGAAAGTTTGAGAACCTAGACTGCTGCTTCCAATTCAGAAGGGGAATTTCCTGTAAAAATAGAAGTTCACTTTTCTAACTACAGCTACTACTCCAGCAACTCATCCTTTCCCTTCTCAAAATATTCACCACCCTTCTTCCCTCTGTCTGTCTTTAGCACTCCTTCCTCATTCTTCTTTTCTCCTTCCTATCATTAGTATACTCAGTCAAAATCTGTACTTTGAAGGAAAAGTAAAAAGGGGTAGATATAAACCACAGTGTAGCAGGAAGGGACAAAACAGGGCTGTGGTCACATCAGGGCTAGATTTTGTTCCAGTGCAATGAATTTGCATCCCCATAGTCCATACATATGCACACACATTATGTATATTTATGTAAAAACATCCACTCATGTTTGCAATATCCTTGTTCTGTTCTGTTGCCACTATTTAGCTCTGTGATCATGTCACTCACAACAGAAAATGGGTGGAAGTGAAATATATGACTAACAAGAGGGAAAGGGAGCAGATGAAGTGAAATAGGAAGCTGAAAAGACAAAAGACAGGATCTCATCTGAAGAGTTAAGAGAAGTGGAGGAGATGTGTGTACATAGTAAGGGAGCAGGGATGCACACTCTGGAAGAGACGCTGCTGGTGATGACAAAAGAATTATGGTGGCAGGTGGGTTTTTTCCATTCTACCCCCCCTGGCAGACTTGATGGCAATCTCATTTCAGCTAAATTCTTCTGTGTCCTACATCTCAGTTTTCCATCCCATTTTCTCTCACCTCTCCTATTTCCATTCCATTACACACTGCCTCTCCGTCTCTGCAACCCCCTCTCCACCCTCCTTACAGCTCCATTTCCTCCCCAGCCACCAACCATCCTCGGGTGGTGCAGGCACCCTTGTGCACCTTATTCTCTCTCTACGGGAGAGCTGATAGCTCCAGCAGCCTCTCCCTCCTCCCTCGCTGCTCTCTCAACATGGTGTGTCACGTTTGCCAACAGAGAGATCAGATGGGTCCAGGGAAATAAGAAATGGGGTAAGGAGGGAAAGCGTAAGTGTGTTGGGAGAGAAACTGCATAGACAGACGTTAGACATGTTGTTTAAGTATGTTGAAAGAAGTTTAAATATAAAGGCTATGAAAAGCCATGAAGACTAGGCTAGATTAGATCAGTCTAGAAGTGAAGCAATATGGGACAGAGACAAAGAAAAGAGGGAGAGAGACTAGCAGAAGAGGAGAATGGCCCTCCATTTCATACAAGGAATGTCTTGGCAGTCACTTGGCCCTTTGTATCTTGATATGCTGTTTCTGGGGGCAGCACAAGCTTTGTGAGAGTGATGTTGTTTTAAACAAAACCTTTTCTCTTGAAGAAATATAGATTTCATGGGGCCATTGCATTTTGCAAGGTTGCCTTTCTTTTGCAAGTCAAAAGGGGGAAAAAAATCTTAATGCTTCAATCTGTCCATTACTTGGGACTACTAAATGTCAGTGGAGAGAACACTTGGAAAACTTCTCTGGCTATGTAGCTAAAAAGGAATGCAACAAAATTCTTGTCCCCCAAATGGACTGTTTGCACTTTGTCTTCATGAATACATTAGGCAGCTATTTGAGAACAGTGAAATTCAAATATAAACAAACATACACATTAATATAAATATATATATATAGACACACACTGTGTATATTTATCCAAACTGCAAATTCTGTGTTTGTTAGCTCACAGTGAGTTCATTTCTTGTACAGATGCAGCTGGGAGCCCTATAACCTGGCACAGTTCATAATATTTCCTCTAGGAGAACCTCCCCTTGCCAGTAACCTGGGAGCTGATAATACTTTATAAAATTCATACTATTCAGGCCCATTCCATTGCCCGACTCTAGACCCTTCAGTCCTGGTGAAAGGGCCAAATACCTTTGCTCATGTGATACCCATCCCAAAGACCTTGTAAGTGTCTCCTATCTTTCACTAGCAACCGTGGCAGTCGGGCAGCCGCGCTTCATTTCCTGCAGAATTTCAGCTGCTTCGGTATTTATCAAGAGCATCTGTTAAACAATCTGGAGGGGAGCAGTAATGGTGCCATTAGTGCGCGTGTGAGGAGGGAGGTTCTCAGCAGCACGGAGACCAGAAGAGATGAGTCTGTGCATTGTGCATTTGGGGGTGTCATGACCTTGACTTCTTGCTGATGAGTGATGCTGTGTGTCTTGGAGCAGAAATGACGGTCATAATGTTTCTCTGAATAGATGTGTTCTGGTCATCAGGGCTGGAGAGGGATGAAGAGGATGGATCGTTAGAGAGACAGAAACATCAGCATCTCAGTGTTGAGTTCTTACAGAGGTACTGTCCCTGAATGTAGTGAAGAAACACAAGAAAAATCATGCAGGAGTGTATATCCCCATCTCCTAAAGGTCATCTTTCATATGGAGCCTTTTTTGCCCTCACTAACCCAGTGTTGGTACTTTTGGGCTCCACAGAAGGTGAGCAATAGTGTGGACAAGAAACTGAAATCCATTGAGATGATTAGTAACAAGCGCAGAATGTAAATCCCTTCACAAATAAAACAGCTCAGCTGGATCTGCAATGCTGGGCCCTAACCCTACTTTTAAGTTTAGAGCCACAGCCTCCACAACCTTCCCTAATTTCCAGTAGCATCCTGCAATACCAACATCAAAAATCCAATGCCTCTAGTTCTGTGTTTGGCTTGATGCACTCTGCAAGATATCATGGCACAGTGGTTGCTGTGTAAGAATCCTCTTTGCCCAGCCGTCACTACACAAAAATACTAAGCAGACCAGATCCCCGTTCCTTACCTAGAAAGGCAGCCTTGATGTGAACATATAGTGCATATTGATTGTTGAATGGTGTCCAGAGTCCACCAGCAGCAGTTCCACTCCCTTTCTGAAATGCAACTGGGTTCTAACAATAGTCAAAGTTTTGCCTATGGCAGATTTTCTCTTTCCTTTTGATTTACGCATCTGCACACTTATATAGTCCTAATTCATTTCTTCAATGGCCCTTTATCTGTTATATTTTTGCTTGTCAGGGTGTTTTTTAAATTTTTTTCCCCTTATAAATATATAAAACATTTAATGAAGAAATAATGATATTTTCTCATGTCACTGACTATTTTTCCTGTCATCTTTGATGTGCTTGTAATGTGGGTGGACATATTATTTATGACCAGGGAAATTAAATATTATTTCACTTTTTTTTTCTAATGCAATCTGTGTCATCTTCCAGTTCCCAATTTCTTTCCATTAAAGTTATTGTCTTTGCTGTTCCACTCGACCGTTTGCTGTTGGTTTTGTAACAGTGCTGCCAGAAGATGCAGAAAAACATAATGGAGAAAAGAAATGGCATAATTTGCAGGAGATACTTTTCTCATCTCATTTAAATGAAGACAGTTTGTTCCTGAGTGTCAAAAACATCAAGAGCAACAAAAATATGGAAATTGGTAATTTCTTGCACTAGGAATACTTCCAAAGGTTTGGAGATTCTGTCTGATTGTAGCAGCTACTAAAGACGTGTCCAAGCCAAACTTGCAGAATAAAATAACTTAAAACCTCAAATGCTTGAAATCTGGGCCTGAATTTTTTAAGTCTTTGGCCCCAAATACTTCTCTCATCTGCTGCCAGAATGTCCTCAAAACTGGAACAGGAATCGCAATCCCTAACATATTTCTTTATCATTCGGGTGTTACAGAGACAAAATAGAGCTGGACAAGGTGATTGTGTGGTGTGTGTAACACAGCCTTTCACATTTGATCTCTGCTTTTGCATTTTCTGGTCCTTCCGTAACAGATGGCATGAGATGAGACCATGGGACAGGACCCTTTGTGCTTCCAGCATCTGCTCCAGCCAGAAGGGACTCATCAAAGGCTCTTAGGTGGGATTTTTCTCACTCAGGAGAGGTGGGATTAACCCTCTATCCTGAACTCATCCTCTGTTTTTTTTATTTTTTAACCAGGGAAGACAGATGAGCTCCTCTAGTGTTGATTCATCTCTTCTCTCTGCATTAGTCACTTCTCTTATGATGGGTGGAACTGCCTTTCAGAGGTGATGATTCCTCTATGGACTACAGAGCCCAGACAACCAGCTCAGTCTTGTCAATCAACTTTAAGCTGTATAGACTAATGGGGGAGAAATCCCATCCATTCTTTCCACCTGTCCTATTTCTATTTTCAGCCACAACAGCTACAATACTAGTCTCCCGTAGGAATCAGAGGTGAAGGCTAGCAACCTTGAATGTTGGAGAAATAAAGAGCACCCTAACTAGTTTTATCCCAGAATACTCTTTCCCCATAGCTTGTGTCTTTTCATATTTTTTCCTAGTTGTTCCTCATGCTGCCTGTGTATTAAGTAGGGTATTCCACAGAGGAATTTTTCCCCTGCTTTCTTTCCAGTGTCATGGCTTTGTTTCACGGTTCCTAGCTCCTTGTATTGAAGTCAAACCCAAATAGCCTTATATCACCTTTCTTCTCTTTTTCCCTTTTCTTTTTTTTTCCCCCTCAACATCTCAGCAAGGCTGCCTGCTAATCTCTTCTTTTGCAAAGATTAGAAACCTAGTTTTTCTTTGACCTTTCTGAACAATCAGGATCTTGGAGTCCCCAAGATGGGTGCCATTATCTCATCTTTTGGGCTGCTGACAATGATTAAGCAGGACAAAAGATGTGCTCAGAGCTATGGAGTTTCAATCTGTCCTTAGGGAGTACCTGGGAATAAAAGCAAGTAGAGGGGGAAAGCTCCAGAAAAAAGAAAGGTTCGACCTTTAGAAAACATCCTTGGCTGGTGCTTTCTCACCTTCCCAAATATACATAACTAAGATTTGCAAAAATAGGTCTCTAAGTGTAGGCACCTGCCTCTAGACTAATTCCCCAGAGAACTGCTCCCACAGCATGTTCCACTGAAATGAACACTCAGGACTTTTGAAAATGAGGTCACGAACAGAAATGTAATTTTAAACTTATTTTTGCTTATGATATATCTAGCCATCTATCCATCCATCTGTGTGCTATGATCTTTACAAGTTTTAGTTCGGGTTTAGATTACCCCTGTACAACAGCTCAGAGCAAGGGATGACTAATACTTCTACCACTCACAATCCATCTAACAACAGAGCTGTGGCTCTTCAAGGTGCAATTTCTTTACCAACTCCTGTTTCCAGCTGCTCGCCTTTCTCAAGGATAAAGAACAACTGTTGCCCATGCAGGGCCAGGTGAATTACCAGGAGCTGAAAAGTTTTCCCATCCAGCCCAAGGATTCATAGCGCAGTGGTTTGTTTCTGTGGACTCAAGAGAGCAGTGCATATGCAAGAACCTCATATTTCTCATGTGCTCCTGTCATCTCACATAGGCCAAACAACTGACCAAACAAACTAAGAAATGATTTATAACATACTATTATCCTTCCTTACTCCTATTCATCTTGTCCACTGAACTGGGGAGGAAACTAAAGTACAGACAAATCACATGAGAAGACCATGACCACAGGTTATCTTAAACAGCTTAGATGGTAGAGGGATATGTATAAAGAGAGCTGGTTGCATACATACTTACATTCACACATACATACATGCTGGGATGTCCACACGGACAGAGAGAGAAAGGAGATTTAGGCTTCTCACACAACAGTTTTCTGCTTCTTTAGAGCATCTCTGCCAAGTGGCTGCAAGTGAAGTGAAGGCAAGGAGGGGAGTCATTAAAAGAAAGTTAAGAAAAGAAAAAAAAAAGATTTTTTTAAAATGGGCTAAAGTGTGAAGAATGGCCTTTGTGAACAATTCAGTCATTTATCATTATTTCATTGGCATTGTATGAATTATAAATTCCAGACTATAATGGAGTAATATCTCATCTCCTTTCCCCCTCAGTGGGCACTGGATGAATGGCCAGGTGAGCTGCACTTGGACCAGCAACATTCTCCAGAAGAGTCACTGTTCACCTTAAACCGCTCTCCTGAATTTCTTCTCAGTAAGTGCATGTTGATCTTTTATCAATCTTTTTTAGATGTTAAAATTAATGAGAACTTAGAAAATAGCTTTTATCTTTTTGAAGAAAGCTTCAAAAATGGTTTATTTTTTCGTATTTTTCTTTTCCTATCAAAAAATAGAAAAGGAGAACTGAAGCCAAGCAATATGGTTTATTATGGTTGCAATTTATCCAAGGGCTTAGGGGTAAGTGTGGACACAAACTGTTATAGTAGCTCAGCTGATGGGTGGTAGCACACTAAACTGACATAACTCACCAACATTCTCTTGGGTGTTTTTGTGCTTGCATAGACACACAAAGTTGCCTATAAAAGAATGGTTTCACAGCCATGATGTAAATGGGATTTGCCACCTTCAAAACTGGTATTTCGGTTCAGAGCGCTCTGACTTTTGGAGTCTCCACAGAAGGAGAAGAGTCGGCTCAAGTGCACTAACAGCATTAAATAAAAGAATATTCCTGCTGCAAGAGATTCAAGAGCTGTGAAATCTGGTTTAAGAGGTAGATAGTGTGGTGTTTACTTAGTATACTATCAGGATCTATCAGAAACTAACAGTAGCCATAAACATCAATGGATCAGCTTCCATCCATTTTGATTTCCAGTTACATTACACTTTGGCTGTGTCACAGCCAAAATAAGAGGTCCTAAATAGAATAGCTGTTATCTCGATATTATTAATTTGGTGGAAACTTTTTTTCAATTTTCTTTGTTACATGTTTATTTCCATACCTCTTCACTACTCTCACACACGTTTCCCTCCCTCTTCCATAGCAGCCTATCACCTGCTCCCAACTGACTTGCTAGGGAGATGGAGCCCTGAAGCATTTGAGATTTTGGGAACAGAGATCTCTGATGGAGTGTATGTGAAAAGGAACATCCTGTCTTAAGAAGAAAATTCCACAGTGTACCATTAGGAATTGCTGTAGAATTGTATTTTCCTCTGAGAAATACACTGAGCCTGATTCTCAGTTATGTCATCCTCTTTCTTGGAGCAAGAAAAAGGTGGATAGAGGAGGTAAGCAGGCTAGGAGCCTTAACCCAGCTTTTCGATCCTTGAACCCCTGTGCTTTAAAGAAGCATAACATCTGCATTTGAAGAGGTCATTCTGCCTAGCCTTTGTTTCTTAAGTACATTGCATTTATACAGAGCTCCTGAGCACATCCATACAGATGCTGATAAAAGGCTAGCAGCAGCAAAGAGATTATTTTGTTTGAATTTGAGGTTTTCCAGTAAATACACCTGAATCTAAATCCTGTCCTTTCAGAAGTCAAAGGGTTAAAACTTTTCATCAAGGTAAGGTATTCCCCAAGCAATCTGCACTGAGGGCTCTCTGAAGCAAGAGAACATTGTTGACCCAGACATCACTAACTTCTTTGCTTCCGAAAAGTTCTGGCTGCTGATAAACCTTTGTCCTTTTTCTTTGATTAGCTTTACTCTGGCTATAAATCCTATTTTGTTTTGTGCTGGGGTCTGGCCAAGGAAGTATTTCTATTAACCTGGAGCAGCTGGGGAGTAACTGGCTCTCACTGTCAGGGGATTGCAGGCCTGAGTATCTTGTAACACTAATGTTTTTTTCTTTTGAAGCCCCAGTCTAAAAAGAAGGAGATTCATGTTCCTTCTGCGGTTAGTTTGCTAGCCTCCAAGCTGGCAGACTCGTGTGGGCAGGATGTCATTAGCTTAAAGATGGCAGTCATTAGAATTTCCATCTAAAATCTGCTCTCCTCACAGTCTCCATGTCTGTCGTCTTTGCAATGAGCTTTAATTTATCCTTTCATAGAGTGGGAACATACTCCTGCTACTTTCATTACCCAATTGACTTTAATTAAAAAATCTGTAACACCTCCTGTCTTGGAGGGCTTTGAGTTTGGTATCCTAATGTCAGGGGCCCTTGTAACTGAAGGGAATGGCAGTCAGCCGTAAGAGCAGCAATTTCCATGTACTGAGACTCGATGGGCTATGCTGCATCGGTGTGCAACGCTCTCATTCGCATTCATTTGGAGCCACCTGTGAGCCCCTGGATCTTCTGTATGTCTTCAGCCTAAAGGAGGAAAGAGAGCTTACTTTTACTCCCTGATGCTTTCTGCTCAGTTACAGCATTTATTCTAAGCCTTCCCGCCCTGAGGCTGTGGAGACTTGCTAAGTGCACTAGCCTCATTACCAGAGCACTACAGCAAAAAAATCTCTTTCCATCTATGCCTTTTGCCCAGGGTCTGTGACATTCCTCCATATCTCACAGGTGTAAAATGAGTACCAAATTATGCACAGTGAATGTTAAAACCCCTTGTCCCCAAAGGCAAACTCTGTAGTGACTAATCCCTGGGAGACTCTGGGATTTTAAAATTGGTATATTTTCTACTTTCTGTTATCTCTACTCCCTCTGAGCCTTTTGCTGTGTATTTACTGTCCCTTTACCCCTTTCCCTATGCTAGCTCCCCACTCTGCATAGCCAGTGCCCTCAGCCAGCAGCACTTTATCTGCTTCCAATGTAGCGTGTCCTAGAAAGAATTATAGCATTGCCTTTCTCTCGACAGCTAGTCATCTCTCAGTAACATACAATAAGCTGTACTTCGGCCAAAGGAAATGGGTTTAGCCTGGCGGGTAATTAATTTTCTCAGGGTTCGGTTTCCCACACTGAAATTGGTCTCCGTCTGATCAATTAGAAGAACATTTTGCAAACGAAACTGATTATGAATCATGGGTTTCAGTTCAGTTGTGGAAAACCTGATACATGGCTGTTGGAGCAAAAAGTAGAGGGAAGCTTCAGCCCATTTATCCCAGCTGCTGCTGAGAAGTGAAAACAACATACCCCCCCCCCCGCCCCAGCCCCGCCAGGGAGAAAAAGGTGCTGAGACTCCACCAGATCACAGCATAGTTCTGAAAATGGTCCTCAGTTCTCCTGATCAGTTGTCTCTCTGGACATTGAAGCTTATTCACTGGCCTAGCGCTGTCCTGGGGCAACCCCTCCAAGCACCAGCATAGCTCAACTCTGGCAGATCCCGTTTCCTTTTGCCTCCAGACATGCAAATAAAAAATGAAAAAGAGTTTTAGGATGAGGAGCATCCCCAAGACGTCTTTAATTCAGATGTAATGGTTTTGAACAAGCAAAGGAATGATCTCAGACAGCTGAGGTCTCTGTATCACAGTCAGCTTCTCCTTCCAATTTTCCTCTGCAGGTAATAGTCACAGAAATGATGGCAGTCTTTTCCATTGAAATTTAGCTTTTAAGAGAACGATAACATTTCCATTTCAGCCACGAGCAAGCATACAGGATCCATCTCACACAGCGGGAACAGATACCCACTGCCCCACTCAAGTAAAGAGAACACTCTCCATAGCTCCTGCTCTTCTTTCTGTCCCATGTACCCCTGAACACTAAGCAGGACTGTTAGTTCAGTTGCTACTGTGTCTTTAAAACATGCCCAACACTTTACTTTAAAGGAAATAAATAACTTCAAGTGTTCAAATGAAATTTTGCTGAGAACCCTTTTTTCCTACTGAAAAAGCCATGACACTAAACTTTACAGTCATCTCAAGCCTTGAATGGTTTTTCATTTGTGTCAGATTAACCAAGTTAAAATTCCCTCTCACGGACTCGGCATTTAGAGGTATTATACTAGAAGTAGCTTAATAACTTTCACTTAAAAAAAGAGAAGAAAAAAAGAAAAAGAAAAAAAAAAAGGCATTTCTTGGCACCATGCAGAGTAAATAAAGAAATGTAATTTTGCAAAGCAGGACCTGCTAAAGGGAGCATGCTGCAGCCAGAGATGGGGACCAAGGCTGGGCCTTCTACTGACACAAGGCTGCATATGAAAAATTCATCACCTAAGATCGCAGGCAGTAATCTCCTCTGTTTCTATACACCAAACTGGGTCAAGCCCAGTTAGTGCCTGTGCAGGACGCTCCAGAAAAAGTACAGTAAAAAAAAGAGGTGCTACAGAAAGTGGTTCTCAGAGGGCAGGTGTGTAGGATTTTGTACAGTACTTATAGTTATATAAATGTATATATAAAATACATTACTATTTTATATAGCTCCTTTTTCCTCTGTCTCCCTAACATAGATGGGAGAAATACATTTGCACAGAAATGTCTTAATTTGTAGTTGAAATATGTAATGTATTTGCTATCTCATATACTGACCTTTATTCATGCTGGAAAAGTGCATTTGGAGGGGAGATAAGGGAGGCTTGTGATGCTTAACAGTTTCTGTAGGAGGAAACTCTACAATGTTGGGTCACACCTGAGACAGCTTTGTCATCAGCATGGTTTATTCTTAATGAATGGAGTCTCATTGTGCCAGGGAAGTGGAAGTGTTGATTGTGGCTTTTAGTAAAAAATATAATACGGTTGTATACCTTCAAATTGAGGAGCAAAATGTAGAACATGAAGAAAGACAAACCTGACTATTATACTGCTAGAAGCAAGTGCAGAGAAAGGAGGACTGTCGTTCCTGCAGTAACCCCTGCTGCTGAAGAAACATATACAGATGCTGTTGAGGAATGTTTAAAGATGAAATTTCCTAACTGAACAATCATACTTCAAATAGTATTCTGGCTCCAGGCTCTTAGATGTTGCTTTTAAGATGCAATGGGAAACTGATGTCCTGACCTCTTGTGGTCACTATATATACAGTGCCAGATTTTCCAAGCATATGATTGTTTTCAACACACCATCTCTTTCCTAGATTTTTATTTGTTTTACTGAATAATGTTATCTCCAGTGCTCCCTTCACAACTTCATCAGGGCAGAAACTTACTCAGCGTTCCTAATTTTTTTGTAGAAGGTACAATGTGACATAGCTGGAGACCTCTACCCCCCAACAAATTCCAGAACGCACTGCAATATGGCCACAGACAATGAAATATTAGCATGTGGTCTGTTGTTCTGCATAGCTGTTTTCAAGCATTCCTTGGAAGTTGTACTGCCTTTTAGGGCACGTGAAATGATCCTTGAATGAAATTTGACAATCAAAGTTCAGAAGTAACAACAAGATCTTTTAGAATGAGAAGATGAAGGCTAACTGTAAGAATTTTTTTTTTTATCAGTGCCTTGAAATGTTTCAGGACATATTCAGCAAAGAAACCATCCTTGAGGAGCTGACATAAGTAGTAGGGTGAAGTATCATTTGCATGGGTGTTGGCAGTCTAAATTATACAAGATTCAAGTTTCCAATATATCTTATGGTTACTGTCTGTGTCTAGTGAGTTTTGCTGTAAAGAAATGATGGGTTTTGAGCCAACCATCTGGCATGACCACATGGGAAACCAGACTTTGATTCACACCTCTGCAGGCTAGAGTCAGATGCTGAGAACATTGAGGACCTGACTGCAGGGCTTAAAAACTGTCATTCTTTTCATTCCATCTTTGCCCAGTGTTGTCGGGGAACTATAGATACAAATACAGTCAAGTACGATGACCATTGAAATTTAAGAAGAAGCTGAAAACTTTGAGGAGATATAGCTTATATTGCTGGGTGGGGAGTAAAGACAGGCAGAGAGAAAAAAATCAAAACCCCAGTTTGATGTTAACAGGGTTGACCTACTGCTTTTTGGGTTGACCTCTGGTTCTTTTGTAAAGAAGTAGTCCCCAGTGTTAGGTATGGGGTTTTTGTTTCTGTAAAGCTGTAGGATTAACTTCTCTGTATGAAGATGTGAGCTAGAGGAAACTGAATGCTACTCATGTGGGTGATTATTTGGTAATGTTTTTTCTTGTAAAACCAAAAGCTTGGTGTTTACTGTGACCATGATAAAGTGTAGACACAACCTGAGCTTCCTTCTTCCTCATCTGATAATGCCCCCTCTTTCATGATGATCAACATAATCTGTGATTCCTGTCTCATACTCCTTGCGCTCGCAAGTTCAGAGAGTGGATGGGATAATTCACAAGATGTCTGGTATTTGAGTAAAATACTTGTCTGGATGAGACCGCTGAATGACTTAGCTAATGCCGCTTGGATTAAGAGGATGTTGATAACTAAAAATCCAGTCCAGAAGTTTATGGGCTTCAAATAGGAGAAATGTGAGGCAGAGTGAAACTATCACTCTAGCTCCAACCAGTAAACGCATTTCCTGCTGTGTACCGAGCAAACCAAAACCCATGGCATTTCACTTCTGGAAGGGCAGCTAAGGGAGAGAATGATGGAGTTTTGTGGTCATAAAGGTCCATGTTGCTGCTGTCAGGTCATCACAGGATGAGGTGCAAATGCTGGAAATGAGGGAAGAAAAGACAATTTCATACCATAATGCATCATGCACAAACAGTAAACAGATACTTACCCTCTGAATGTTTTTGTCTGAGATGGGGTATAAAGCAAAAATAGTCTGCAAGACAGAAGCAGAAACCTGTCTCTCCTTTAACAATCTGCACTCAACCATGTTCAAAATAGCCACTTGGCAACAATTTTCTCAGAGGGAAAATGGTGCGTAGTGCAGAAAATAAGGGCATAGCGGTAACAGAGGAAGCAGAGTTGAGCCAATATGTTGTTTTTGTTCAGTTCTGCTCCTGAAGTGAGTCCAGGTTGGTTTTGCCACAAGCCAGTCATGCTTTGGTAGTTGCTTTGAGAACTGAATGTTATAAAAATGGCAGAGTTGCAAGGTGGTGACTTGCCTGCAGTGCACGACAACAGTCAGAGAAGAAATTTAACCACCATCTCCTCCTTCCTTGCCAGAGTCTGGGCACTGGCGTTGTTCCTAGGGAAGAACTGCAGCTCCTCTCCAGGAGGCAAGTCTCCTCTGTGGCCTGATGAGTTCAAGGCCTGCTGCAATGTCCATGCTCTGCTGAGGAAGTGAGGAAGATTCCAAATCTTTTTTGTGCTTCCCCAAACAAGAATTGAAAGGAAAACAAAATGCCCACAGGGACAAGGAATTTTCCTACAAATTCTGTTTCCATGTCATATTTCAAGAAATCCGTGGCATATTTGGCTTCTAATATCAATGGAGTATTTCTTCTGGTTAGAAGCTGAAACAAGACACATGTACTGCTTGGTACTGATTAGAAACTCTCAGGAAGCAACTGAGGTAGAGACTGTCTCATGGTATGATTTTATTAACTGTGGATTCACTGCTGAAGGTGACAGAGGGTAGAGAGAGGAAACATGAAAGAAGACCCTTTTGGTTGCCAGGACATTATAGTGATTTGGCATCTTCATCATCACATGACAAGATGCAGGAACAAACAAGATGAGTTTGGGGTTACAGTTCATTAATGCCCCTCACATGCCTGGTAAGTCCCCACCAGCTTCTGTAGTCCCTCACACAGTGAGGACTGACTCCTGACCAGGTCATCTGGGTGATATTTCAAGCAAGAATGGAATAATTTTGAGAATGGTTATCTCCTTTCCAATCTGTGGTCAGATAACATCCCTGTGGCAACCATTGCAATTGCCTATGTGGAAAAGTAATGTTCAGAAAGTAATTTAATGTAATGGATTGTTTAGCTTTCTTTTAATTAAATGTAGCAGCTGGAAACAAGAAGAAGACAGCTTTGTATCACCAACCAGTTCTCTAATTGCAGGCATCCTCCATAGACCCTACTTAGTGTACAGCACTTCCAGCCCAAGCTGAAAACCTGTTACTATTGCTTAAACACCCCAAACCGTTATGATTGTTTCCACCTTTCACGAAGTATTGTGGTGTTTTGTGATTGTTTTGTTTTGCTATTTATCTCTCTCCCCAACAGTCAAACTGCTGATGAGAAATCCATGTCAAAGTAGCTCAACCAGCTCCAGAAATCGTCTCTCGGAGGAGTCCAGCAGGCACACTAGGGAGGATAGTGCTAAAGTTCCTTGGGAAACTGTCCTTTTCAAATGACTAAATGAAGAGCTCCAACTGTTTATTCCCACCAAACGATCCCAGCTTTTTGAAGATGACTGAATGCATTGATGGGCCTTTCAGCTGAGCCCCTTTCAAGTGAGAACAAAAGACTGTTTCTAGATTGTATCAGTACAATTGTGACTCAGATGGCCATTGCAGTTGTAATGTTATCAGGCACATTTCTGGGAGTAATAGCGACTTCAAAGCAAGACGGTTTAATGGCATCGTTTGCGCCGTAATTTTGAAATGGAAGGCTTTGGCAAATGTATCAGCTGGAAAAACTGGGGTTTTCGGTGTAAAGGGGTCAAAATTCCAGTGTGTTGCAAGGACAGAATAACCAGGATGTTAAAAGTGCTTATTTTCCCCATTGCATTTACAGTGAGTAGCCCAGAGTGACTAGCTCTGACGTAAGCATCCACATGGCAGATGTCTAAGGGCTGGTGACATAAATCCACCCTGTGCAAGCTAGCTTCCTCCACATTTGCCTAGCTTTACTGATTTCCTTTTCACCATTCACAATGCCTTCCTTCCTTTCCATTTCAGAAGGGTTTTGTGTGTACATGTAGAGCGAATAGCTTTTGTGAGATTTCCCTCGAAAAGCTTGGTACAAGGAGATCACTGGAGGAAATATGTATCCTTGTGGCTTGCCCCTAAAACTGGCTAATTGCCCAGTGCCCAAGGCCATGGGCAAGAAGCCCAGTAGGTCAGATTAGACCCAAGCATAAGTGTGCCTATGGCCATGGAGAACAGCTTGCACTCCTGTTCCTGTTTGGATCCCCATGAATTTACTGCTGGCTGTGCACAAGGCTAAGGACAGGTTTGGAAGCAACATCTGTACTTAATGGGAAGCTGGGCCAAGACACGGAGAGTTTGCCAAACAACCCTTTGGTGTGTAAATCTATACCTATTGGAAAGTGAAAAAAAGCAATGAGGGAAAGACAATGCTGACTTGCAGATTTTTAAAAAAGGCTTTTAAGGTCTCTGTTGGGGTAATTTGCAACTGCTAAATATACTCAAGGACAAATACAGCCAGATCATTTCCTTCCTCAGTCTCACTACAATGCTTTATATTTTTCCTCTTGAGAGGGGACAGCAATGCTGGCATCGGCAGGGGGAGACTGGGAGAAACAGTGGGTTTACTCTATTTGCTGTTAACTTCACCACGTGGCTCATCAAGGCTTTTTCCAGTTCTCTTGTCTTGATCCTCAGGGAAAAAGAATTGAGAGGGAGTGGGAGAAGATGTGGAAGAGGAAGAGCGAGGGCTTTCTGTGTGTGCAGAGGAGGATATTTTGACAGAATGGGTGATAGTGACTAAGGAAAGGGGGGAACAGGCAAGTAGTAAATGAGTTTGTGTTCCTGGCTGCTGAATAGCCCCAGGAGGTTCCCAGCAAGTCTGCCGCTTTTTTATTGGAGTTTTGTGCCGGAGTTATAAACCCTTTAAATGAGTCTAGATCATTAGGGAAGCTTGGCTGATCACTGATGAAAAAATATAACAATTAAAACAAAGGGCTGGAAGAGGGAAGCAGGGGGAGAGGGAGCTGGGGGTGAGCGATTTTAATACTTAATAACAAATACTAATAATGGTGCTGAGTTGGGGACTAATTAAAAGTTTCTAAAAAGAGAGAGGAAGAGAGTGGAATTAATCTGGAGTGTTTTGTCTGGCAGCTTCTGTGAGTGCCTGAATAAACCAGCCTGGCTAGGAGAATGGGGCAAAATGCTGGGAGTTGAGCAAAGCTCTGGAGATAGATGGATCAAAGGCATGGTGAAGCACGGCTCAGCAGACTGGTCTGGCTCCTCTCCATGGCTGTGCATTTTGATGTCTACCCATACTCTGGGACTACAAATGTTCATTCTCCCATGTGGAGTGAAGGGGCTGGGGAAGAGGAGCAGAGGAAGGAGTTTGAAGTGTGGAGAGAGCAAAATACTTCTCTGAAAATGGGACTATTTTGGGGGAAAGAGATCTGGATGCCAGTAGCGTAGATCTGAAAACTGTTCATGCAGTGACTCCTGCACCAATAGCCAGGGCAAGAGCTAAGGAAAAAAGATCCATGAAGGACTGACAAGTGGAAGCAACTCAGGGAGCCACTGCCACATAGTTTTCCAGAGGCTGGAAGAGCATTCAGAGGAAGAATCACTATATACTTGCCTTCTTCCTATGCTGCTTTTAGCTATTGGCTGATATCAGGACAGGAGAGTAGGTGAGATGGATTTCCATGGCTGTTCTTGTTACAACCTGTCCTATCAATGCTGTCTTCAAGTACACCTCTACCCCTACAGAGATAAAAGTTTCCAGGAGCAACAGTCTCACAGGTCTGCCTCCAGCTGTGTCCTGAGGGCTGCGACTGGTGAAAGCTGAAATAACCAAAGCAGCAATTATTGTGTTTCACTAACCTGTTCAGCAGCTGTATGAAGGACTGTTCAGGGTGGAACAAGCATTGGATAAGGTCATGTGTGTGCAATTTCAACTAAACTTTTGCCAGGTATCACCACTGCCGTCTTCCATGTTACATCCTTCCGAATAGAAAACCTGGCTGTGGGTAAATGCCAACTTCAGACACAACGCTCCTTCCAGCACCTAGCTCCTTTTACTTTCTCATTTGTGCAGGCAACTCTGCTTTAATTATGGTTGCTTTTTGCTGTTCTTTATCTTAATTGAGTCTGACTTGCTGACTATTTCAAGGGACATTATGTCTGGGAAATGCCTTCCTGACCTGAGTTCTGAATTGTGGAAGGAGAGATATGAAAGCCATCATTGCTGGATGTGCCAGGCAGCTCCATCCTTCAGGCAGCAGAAATGCAACACCATAGGGCCTGGATGTGCAGCGGGACTGGCGAAAAGCTCAGATAAAATGGGGCCATCCGCCTGGAATGGGCACAGAGCAAGAAAGACAAGGAGCTGGGTACCTGGTAGGTAGAACAGATTTCCCAGAAAATTCCTCTGTATTATCCTGTCTGGGATCTGTTTTTTTTTTCTTTTTTTCCTCTTTCTTCCATAATGCAGAACCAGGTAAATTCAAACTTCTAATGCAAACACCAGCAGAGTCCCCTGAGTCCTTAGACAGGCACTCCGAAAAGCCCTCAGTAGTCACAGACAGCTTTGCCACAGCTCTCTGCTTTGCATTATTTTAGCCGCACACAAGAAGAGCTAAGGTGCTTACGGCGGGCCTGTGTGCGGTTTGGCTTGAGAACTCTATTTTGGCTCCTGATATAGCCCTGAAGCGTCCAGCAGCAAGCTTTGCTATTCTGCACCAGGGCTCTATCTGTCTGTAAATACTTCTATTTCAGCAGCCTCTCTCCAATGTGACAGATTTGCTATGAGGAACCTGGCAGCAAAGATTTTTTTCTGCCCCCCCCCTCTCTCTCTGACAAATGTATAAAATGTATTAACTTCTCATGTTCTAATTTATGATATAATAAACTCCTCTGTGCCCTGGCCTCTTTCAGGGATTGGAAGTGAAGTGTTCCACTTGCCTGCTTTGGTGAAGCCCTACCAAACTTGGTGAGAAGGGGGGGTTGGAGAGAGGGATGGGGCGAGGGCTAGAATTGGAAGGAGGAAAGGGGAAAGGGGACATCGGGGAAGCGAGGCTGCTGGGGCTGAATGGGGAAAGGTGAGGTAGAGAAAATGTCTATCATTAGGTTTCTCATTTCACCAGGCATCATGTGCTTCCCTGTGGGATTTACGCGGCTCTGCTCCTGGTGCTGGTGGAGCCTCTCCAAGTGACTGAGCAGTGTCCATGTTTAGACCTTTGAGGGAAAAATAACACAAATTGCAAGAAGGGAGTGGGTCTGGACACCCTCATTCAGGACAAAAGGATAGGAATGCAGGAGTAAGACATGGAAAAAAAGAAGGATTAATTTTCACTTGCAGTGAAGGATTTATTTGACAGGTTCACTTTAAAAAAGAAAAGAAAAACTCAGCATAGACCAGAGGATCAGTGTCCATCCTGTATCAGTGTCTGGGCACACACTTGGCGACATTGCGTGCTCTTTGTGTAACTGCAACACAGAAACCAAAACTCCCAGACAGACCCCCTCATTCTGTAACGACAAGTCTGCTTTTCTTCCCAGCCTTTTCCTTCTGTTTTGCTTGTAACTCTATCTGAAGGGACCTTCTGACAAGGTAGGGACCTTACCTTTATTCATCAGACTGCCAAGAACTTAAAATACCCATTTGTACAGTTAATGAAATGGGCACTGCCGAGTTGGTTTGTTTGATTTTCTTTGCTCTGAATAAATGATTGTCCTGTATGTAATTTTTTTCCATGTAAGCAGATTTTGTTCTGGTATTTTATTATTACTACTGGGGAGAGAGGTTTATATTTTCATGGATTATATATATATATATATATACATCTATGATGTGCAGGTAGTTTTACACCACAGAAGGCTGCTGTATGGTGGACATCCAATGACTTCATAAGGCTGCTGAGAAATCACATAAAAAATTGAAAGAAAATGAAGCCTTCCCAGGAAACAAAGCAAACAGCAAACCAAAATGGGAGAAAAAAATTACTGAAGTGGGCTGACAATCAAAGCAAAGAATGATGGTCCAGAAGGGCCCAGTCCTCAGCTTGATCCATTTCTGGATCTGTTCAAATTAAAGGATTAGAATAACCCAAATCCCCAGATCAACCATTCTGAGTCTCAAATCTAAGTCTCAGACCTTTCTGAGTTCTTGAAACATATTATTGATCTTTGCTTATGTCAGTTCCCCATTCATTGAAATAGTTGTGGATCCTCAGCACCGAGTTGTGGGTTCAAAGCTGAGTGCACCTTTCCACCTACTAGCTTTTCTCCTCAAGGCAAACCATGAGGTGTATAAGCCAGTGCCTGGAATTACAGAAGAAGTTCTGTGTCAGCATCTCTATTAGCAATGAAATTCTTAAGCTTCTTGAAATCCCAGCTTGTGTTAGGCGCCTGTCCCATGCAAAACCCAAGCATGTTACTGTGGTGCAAAAACAGAGTGCAAATATCAGGACAATCAAAGCTGCAATTCTCATCTGCAAGGATGACCATAACCTTGCTTGCCCTCCTTCCCCAGAGGACATAGCATTTTCTAATGCTGCACAGGTACTTAAAAAAATACCCTGCTCTTTTATTTTGTTATACAAACAAACAACTTGTCATCACCAGACCTTCTGCGGAGAGGGGCCCATCCATCAATCCCCTGGGACAGGTTTGCTGTAGGATTAGCTCAGGTGAAGGACACAGAAGAGGTGTGCTGTGGGATGGATTTGCTGCAGGATTTGCTCAGGCAAGTGATATGGGTTCATATGTGTATGGTCCTATTGACAGATTTGCTATAGAATCTGCCTGAAGATGAAGCAAAGTGTCAGAATATTTCTTACAACAAGCTACACTGTTTGTACCCATGGCCTTAGGTAAAACAACCTTGTTGTAGGATTTTCTTGCATTGGACAATGGTGTATGTAAAACTATAAATAAAAACTTAAGGGCAATTAATGCTGTAGGATTTTTCCAGGAGAGAAAGTCTCACAGACCAACCCCAGTAAGTGTGTTATGCATTGCCCCAGCACGTGTTGTCAAACCAAGATGACTTGTTGCTTATGGAGTTTCTTGTGATCATCAAACCAGCTGAAAGTCTGGCTTGAGTAATTAAAATGCTAATTGGAAATTCACCGTTCATCAGAGGAAATAGCAATGAGTTTCTTTATTTTTTCTTTTTTTTTTTTTTTTCCTCCAGCATTTTCTCTCTAGTGGTGGCAGATGTTGGGGTTGTGAATTCATTGTCTGCCAGAGACACAGCAAAATCCTCTTTCCAAACTAGTTTTCTGTATTTTTGTTGATTGTCTGCTTAAATTAACCTTCTCTAATGAGATGAAGATACGCAGGGTATGCCTGTAATTTACGGGCTGTGAAATTAGTTAGTATGGATATAATACATCCTGGCGGGTGACAGGGATTAGAGAGCTGTGAGAGTACCCAGGTAGAGGAGAAGATGGCATGTGTCTTTAATGCATGGTTCCTAATGGTGTGGAGGATTATCCTATCTGGCTGTATGTGTACACACACACACTTAGAGGCTTTGCTCAGGACCATTAGAGACAATGGGCTGGAGCTTGCCCTCTCCTCTGAGGAGGCATTTACACCAGTAAAAAGTGAGTATAATGTGAATGTAAAGTGCTGCCACATCACCTAATTTATATCCAACCTTCACCATTATGAGCGGAGAAGCATCACAGATTTGGCTGCTGCATATGCCTCTGCGTGTGCTTAACACCCACACAGTGTAAATGCACTACAGGGCACCTCCATGCAGAGAATGAAGCTTACTTGCTACAAGCCACCTTCCAAATAAAAGCAAAACATCTTTGGGATGAAGGATTTGAGGAGACATCTTGGGTCCTCAAATAACAGCCCCTTTATGTCACCATTTGGAGTTACTGGGGGAACGAGTCTGCATTTCTCTGGCAAGAAGTGCTTTTTCAGGCAGGTTTCTCCTCCTGCGTGCTGAATTTGGCTGTGTGCATGCTGATCGCTGTCCTCTGCTGGAGAGAGGAGACTCATACGAGTTTCGCTGATGGCCGTAAAGCTTTGCAGGCTTCTAAAAGGGCTATGGGCAAAAAGGTTTGTCTGAAATTTCTCAACTGACTAATAAAAGAGCACGTGGCTGAAATCCACAAGGAAAAGTGGATGAGTTGTAATGAAAGGGTTTAAGCTTCAGGTCTGGATAGATCCTCCTCTCCACGCCCCGCTCCCCCATGTCTCCGAGGCTCGCACTTCAAATATTTGGATCCAAACGTCAGACTTCAATTCTCTCACTTGATAAGAAGGTGATGCTTGAGTTCCCTCTCACTCAGGCACGGATCAATGTGCAAACAAACAAACAAAGCCTCCTCTTGAGACGCCACACTAAGACTTGCCCTAGCACAAAATGACACAGCCTGGTGGGGAGTGTGAAGTGTCCACATCGGTGTGCTTCCTTGCTTGGTTTGTAAAGTGGGGAAGGGAGATCAGATAATTGCATGGCTGCCAGCTTCCAATATTTTAGGGCTAATTTATGGTAATAGGTGTTTGAAACACTCTCAGCCCTCAAGACATTAGTACACACCTCCGCTTTCATAAAAAAAGAAAAAAACTTTGTTTTCATGCTGAGAAGATAATCTGGATATTGTGTGTCAGATTCAATTTGAAGGCCGTAACAGAAAGACAAATAAAAGCCTCCCTCCTTGCTACCACCAACAATTTTTTTCCTGTGTTTGGGATATTGTGATAATGGATTTGTGCCTGTAGGACCCACTGGGGGTTGAGAGCCCCTGAGTTTGTGTATATGCCAAACATGTTGCAGTTATAATGATGCGAGTCTCAAAGAAAATGAGGTATGCTAAAGTTCTTTCTAACAATATCCGTTGCTTTAATAGAAGATATTATCACTGTCTGTGAATCTTGTCACAGGCTTTGAATCAGATGTATTTACAGCCCTGTACTTTAAAAAGGTAGAAGGGCAGCACTATTAGTTTGGGGGGTTTTGTGGTTTTTTTTTAACATAGTTATTACAAGGAAAAAAATCCATTTACTTGGGTTCGAGTTCAGATGGGTTCTGGATCAAAAGGCCAAAGTTATATCCTGAAATTTGGGAAGATTCATATCATTCATATCTGTGTCTCTATTTATTAGCTCAAATGAAACACAACACACAGAAAGGTGAACAAACAAATGCACAAACAAAACTGAAGCCAGATCCCCGAGTCCACTGCTGAATTTGGAATGAGTGCAGATCTATGTACAAACTTCTAATCCACTTCCTCATTCCCCCTAATTGTCATTTTTGTTGGACGCGTATCTAACATATGCCAATTATTTTCTTTTTTATAAACACAGTCCTTGCCCAAAGGTAAACAAGACAGATGAAACAAAAGGCAAAGGATGGCTCTGCATTACAATTTCTCTGGCAGCAAAGGCAGCTTAAGAGGATCCTGCCCTTCTCCAGCCAATTGTTCCTTTTTTCCATGCTGCAAGATGCTCTTCCGGCAGATACATCAGTGCAACTCTGTGTAGCGGCTCAAGTGGATCGGGTTTAAAAGATTTATTCTTAAATGCGGTCCAGTGTCAGTGCAGCCCTCAGGCAGTTGCCTCCGTATATCTGGAGCAGTAAATTGAGTTGCAATGTGGGAAAGCGTAGCCAGGGTGCGAAACTATGCTAAATTGGTTTTGCCCCTGAGAAACGATGTTGTGGTAGTGTGTGCTGAGCTGGTACTCTGTCTGCACTCAGCCAGACCTGGCCACATCAGGGAGGTTCTGTGAGATGAGGGTTTTCAGCTGTTGAAAAGATGGGTGAGATAATGGGGGTGTGGGTGGTGTGAGAATAAAAACATTGCTGGAAGGGTGGGAGGGAGAACATTGAGATAGTGTTTTGAGATGGAAAGAGGTGGCTTTAGGAGGAGCCACAGGGATGATCAGTACCGACAGGTAAGCACGGAGCTGAGTTTAGGGTGCAGGTCCTTTCTGGAGGTGGTCTGTTATACCAGCCTGCTGCTGGAACTTGGGGGCAACTTGCATTTTTTTTCTATCAAGAGCTGGAGATGTGAAAGGAGAGAGGGTATCCCTAAGAGCACACTTGTAGCACAAAGAGGTAGCTAAAGGTTGTGTGGAAGAAGGCAAGTGATGGTGGAAGAAGAATGACTTTTCTTTGCAGGCTGAAGGGAGGGAGGAGTTCTTGGTGCTTCTTGTAGCGCTCAGAAGTACTGAAAGGAGGAAGATGACCACAGGGGAGCAGCAGTGCTGACTGGAGCTGACCATGCCCCAGGAGTGGCCTCTTTGTCTGACCCTGTCATTCCTAAGCTGTCTTGCAGGCTGGGGACCATGATTAGAGAAGTCACAGGGAGCAGGTTTCTTTTATCCTTGTAATCTGGGAGCTGGAGGGAATCTGTGAGAGAGAAAAGCATCCCAAGCAAGTGAAATGGGCTGCCACCAGCTCCTGCCATGTGTGAAAGTCCCTTCTTGCCTTCATGTTGCAGGGCTCACATCACTATTTCCTCCTGCTTTGCAAATTGCTGGCAATCCTCTTTTGTTTTTGCTGCCAGCCTAGACACAGCTTCTCTGGGACGGGGCTCCTGCTGTCTCCTGTTCCTCTGGAAGAAACTGGCTCCTTCTCCCTATTCCTCTCACCTGATGTGGATGCTGCTTTTCCTCCACATAGTATTACTCAAGTGCTACTATTCCTCTTTCAGGAATCTCCAGCAAAAGTGATGCCTGTAGTTCTTTTGGTAATTGTGAAATGACCTCATACAACCCACATCCATGAAGCACCCAGACAGTTGCACTCTGAGTCTCCCCCCTCTGTTTTGTGGGGTTTGTTCTGCCTTGCGCAGCTCTGATCATTGCTAGTCATAAGCAGGTTTGAGAGAGATTGCCACCAATGTAGTCAATTAATTCTGTTTGCCACTGTAACTTTTGGGACCTGGTCTATGAGGACTGGAGTTTACCAAGTTGTACATCATCCTCTCTGTTCTGCATTTTTAATATAAAGGAGAATGTGGTCTAGAGGGGATACAGGTTCACTTCTTCAGCATCATGAACAACATAAAGGAAATCCACTTTTTTGAGCTATGATTTAATCTCCCCCCCAAATTTTTTCTTTTTTCTTTTTAACCAATACAGGAGTTAATGCAGTTGCTTATCCTTTTTTCTGATGGGGGGAAAGGAGTTAGCTTTCATTCAAAGCCTTCACCCATGCCAGAAATCTTGAAGCAGAAGACAGAGGGCTGATACTACTGCTAAATAATCATATTCCTCAGCTGGTGTAAACTGGCTTATTTCTGACAATGTCAGAGTAATTGGCATGAGATGTGAATCAGGTCGCATTCAGCCTGAGAATGATATCAGTGAAAATGTTCTAGTAGGAGGTGAACATCAAAGAGGAAAAAAAGGAAATCAGAGGAAGGTGCAAAATACAGTTACTTTACCCGTAACATCAGTGTTCATGTCCTGCAAAATTACTACAAGAAACAGCATGATACCAAGCTGCATGAAATATGTCTTCTTGTCCTGGGGAAAATATCTAGATGAAAACTTGAAAGTCTTAAGTTTTTGCGAAGCTAAATTCTGATTAGGGCAATAGAAATATTTCTGTGTAATTTTCTTGTGTCCTGTTCTTTCTGGTCATGTTGGAATATTAGCTTAGTTTTAATTAGTGGAAATTCTGTAAGAAAACACATTTCAATCCGGGGGGGGAAACCTAAAAGAAAACTCAAAAGTGACTGCAACTTCTCTTTAAAAAAAAAAAAAAAGAGAGGATTTATTAAAACTGACCCTTTCCTGCAAACAGTTCTGATTTCAAAGAAATGGACTTTTCCAAAGAATAATAGGCTTATTGAAAAGTACCCAGGCAGCTCTTCTGCTGTCACTGAGCCATGTTGTCAGTGCACCTCTGTTTTCAAGGCAGTACACCTTTTCTGAAGAGCTCTGCTGTCTGTAGAGACAAGTGCCCTCTCTGGGCTCAGTCCAACACCAACCTTGAGAGTCAATGCACGCATTGTGTGGATCCCCTTTCACAAAGATCTGCCTCTATTCTTGCCTTGCTCTTTCATTCTCCTAGTGCAAGGTAAAGGTCACTCTTCATGAAAGCAGATATTTGCTCTTTGTGTTCAGGGGGGAAAAAAAGTATAACCCTTGCATATTACAGAGGGTTTAGGAGGCATTAATGGACTCTCTTTGTAAAGTTTCTTGGGCATGAATTCCTCCTTTTTTACTGTCAAAACATGGTCAGAAATGTTCACGTCTCCCCGCAGGTGGGGATGGTAGCGAGGTTTTTTTCTGGCAATGGTCCTGTTGCTCTTGCGTCGTCCCTGTGCTTGAGGCTGGGGTTTCTGCTGCAAAGCTACAGCATCTACTAATGTACTTTCCGCTTGCACTGAAGAGTTTATAGAAGGTGCTTTCCTTGGTCTCACACTGAATTCCCTCTTGAGTCCACTGAGTTCAGATTGTACTACATGCCTATTGTAAATTGGATAACAGCTGATCAATAGACGCTTGTCCTGAAGATGAATGACCCTGTATCAGATATAGGGCCTCTTTGGAGAGGAAGTTAAAAAGCTGAATTTGGGGCATAAAATGAAGTAACATAAATAAGGATGGCCATTTTGGGTGGGCACTTTATGGTGTTGCCAGTTACTGTTGATTCGTGCTTTGCAGCCAAACTGTAGGGCAGTTCACACCGACCATAAACAGGCAGAGGTAACAGGTATGGGAGGAAGAGGCAAAGTGCCTGGAAGACATGATTATTTGGGTGGAGAAAATGGAAAGCCACATGACTGAAGCTTGGGACTTGGGTCTAGCATAGGTTGGTGAATACACACTGGGTGGGGAGGTCTCTGCACAAACTGAGGTGCGAGCTGCAGTACCAATCATCTTTGGTAGTGGGGGATAAATATTTGAAATCCAGTGCTCAAGTACAGAGCTCTACCACTTAAATGACAGGACTTACCCTGTTAGTTAGCAGTTAAAGTAGGATCTTAATTTCTATGTGGGTCAGCCACTTCAGAGGAATATTTTCAAGAACTTGCTTGTCAATGCAGGAAATTATGAATACAGTAGACTAAGTTTCCACCCAGTCTGATGAGTCTTCAGTTTAAATAATAACATTTCATCTTATTTAATGAACTGTCAGCCATCTCCTGAGGAAGACACTTTAATGAGTGGAGAATCATGCCCAATGCTTATTTATCTAAGTCAGGAGCATAGATCTGATAACGATCTCTTTTCTTCTATGTGTCTGATTCGTGTATCTGTCAGGCCACTTCCTGATCCATACAAAGGTAATTTGCATAAGAAAGTTGGAACAGGCTGAATGGTCACTGAGTTTCATTCTTCACAGCTGAGGGAACTTCAGCTTCTTACCAAAGTAGACTGAATGTCAACTCAGAGTGTGCTTAAAGACAAAAGTGGAAGAGCTGAAAGGGAAAGAAAGGGAGGAGAGACCAGGGCTGGTGCTCCAACTCAAATTAGTTGGGAAGCACTCATTTGAACTGCACAGTGCAAATGCTTCAGTCTGAAGTAACTATCAAAAATTAGTTAATCAATTATCTAGCTCCCCATGCTGGCTAACAAACAAGAAGTGAAAGTTCAGAGAGAGAAAAGAGAATTTTTGTAACTGGCATACCTGAAATTCAGTGGCTGAATCACATAATGTAGGGAAAAAGCTATAGGTAAAAATGAGGGAGGTGGAACTGAAAAGATACAGGCTTCAGTGTAATTGATAACACAGAAACCAGGCTTCTTGCATGCACTTAGATCAAGGGAGAAATATTCAAGCTGCCTAAATTCAGATATGAATAAAAAGTCTAATTAAAACAATTAGTCTCCCCTGGAATCATGTATAGGCATTGGCAAGTCAATGTTTTTCTCCATTGCCTACAAAGGGAGACAGGACAGACTAGCTTTTGACTAAGGGAGCAAAATTAGTGCATACATTTTGGTGGAGGAATATCACTACCACCTCAGATAGTAACTGAGCCCAGATGGAGCATGGGAGTGATCTTTAGCAAACCTCAGTTATGGTCCAGAGAGCAGAAAGGGTTTCTCCATAAGCACTGTTCACGTGCGGCCTAAACTGTGTTAATGTGCAGGGGGAGTGGCACAAGAGGTCTTCCTGTGTGAAGCCCATCTCCTGAAACCTCTATGAAAATGTTAGAATAACTTTTAAAAATGCAATTTTCCAACAGCTTCTGTCATGTGTGACACTTCTTGTAACTCTTCTGCAAAAGGAAATATTATGTGGAATAAAGATATATTACTCACTAGACTGGAAGCTGATAGCTGCTTAAGCAGTGTTCATTGAGTCGTAGGAACAGGAATTTGCAGGGACCTTGAGAGGTTACCTAGGCTAAGTCTGTGCCCCAAGGCAGGACCTACTTTACATGTAATTCCTAAGGCAGTGACATCTTCCCTCTGCCTTCTGCTCTGTGGGTTAACCAGCCCACTTCTCTCAGTCTTAACTGACTTCTCGACTCCAACACTACCGTTAAACTCTCTTCCATCCAGCGATCCATGAATCTCTGCTCTTGGATTTTTACCAGACCCGACCAGGCAAAACAGCAGGTCTGAATTCAGCAGCCTGGTTTGAATTCAATGTTCACTTTGGCCTGAGCAGGAGGATGGATTGAATGAGATCCTGAGGTCCCTTTTGACCTTGATGATTCTGTGACTACAGTTTTTGTAAGGTGATGCCCAAAACTCACGCATAGTATTAAAGCCAAAGCACTAGCATCAGTTGAGTGGAGGAGTCATGTAAGTGAGCCATGCCAGTTTGATGTCTGTCTTTCTTGTCTTGCTTTCTTCTGAAGGCATGAAATTATTGCCTCAAATTCAAATTCTCCTCCATTCTCATTCCAAAATCCCTCTTCTAATGAATTGTTTCTTTACATCTCTCTCTCTTTTTTTTTTTTCTTTTTGGTTAATGTGTTGCAAGAACTTTCTGAACAATTTTCTCTATTCTTTATTTACCAGATGTTTGCATAGTTGAGAAAGATTCAATATGGGCAAACAGAGGATCATAACTAGTAATAAGTACATTTGCTGTCCAAAAGCATTAATTTTCAAAAGTTGAGAAAAATGACAAGCAAAATTGATTAGAAGAGAAACTGCAGGCAGAGAAAATGCTGATTGCAAATTGGGATTTCTGTAAGAGGAGTTTATTAGATAGCCAAAACCCAAACCACCACAATTTCATATGAAATAAGAAGACAACTTTGGCTGGAATCCAAGCCTTGATCTGTAACAAAAGAAGAGAGCAGTGGGAAATCTATATCCATACATAAGAATTACATGTGAAAATTCAAGATTGGAAATGGAAAACTTGCACCAAGACCCTTTGAAGAATTAGCTGAACTTCCTTTTGTTCTGCTGACTTTAGTTTCTAATAAACCTCGCAGCATGGTAAGTAATTGTGTGAGCATTATATAATAATATTATTTTTAAAAAAAGGCTAGAAGGTTGTTGCTATGTAATAGGTAGCATGTTATCAGTCTTAGGCAAAATAATGGGACCACATTAGCTGATGCCAATCAATAAGAATCAAAGGGTAGAAAGAAAAGCAGGGTTCGTCAACATAATTTTGTAGAAAAAGATCTTTTTGAACAGAATTAGTTTTATTCTTTGAGCCTGCAGTTTTGGTTGATAGAAGTGTGGATGAACATAATGGATTGACTTTTGTTTAAGTAATTCCCAGCCCCCTGGCACTTTATAGTGCTAATTGCATTATAGATTAAGAACACTTACACATTTGAAACTGGATAACTGCTGGTCTTAAAGACATTGGCTATCCTGGAAGAAGAAACAAACAAACAAACCCAGCAAGAATATTTCTAAGGCTTTGCACAGAGATCAGTACCAGAACTGCTCTTCTTCAATATTTTTCATGAATAATTTGTAAAGTATTATAAAACCACCAATGGGGGAAGGAAAGGTGACTTGGAAACTATTGAAGTTCTTTACAGGGACCTGCATGGAGAGGAGGTACTAGATACTGAAAGGCTCTTCAATCTGGAAAAGGCATAAGGAGAATCAATGGCTGGAAGCAGAAGGCAACAAATTCAATTTAAATACTAGGAGACTTCCTTTTTTTAGTTACTTGTGCACTGATTTGCTTATTTAAATAGTGATGGTGATTAGAGCAAACTATTACGGGAAGATGTAAGACCTTGATCACATTGCTGTGGTGGTGGGGAAGTTTGCAAAGGCCAAAAGTTAATCACCATAGCTGCCTCTGCTAGTCAATGAAGGGAAACAAACTCTTCCATCTCACCTAAGCCAAATTCTTGCTTATAATAATAATCTGGAGAGATCTTTTTTTCCTCTCCATTGAGTATAAAGTGAGCTTCACTCGGCTGAGTGTTAGCTGGGGGCTACAATCCAGCCTCTTTCTCCTGAGCCTCGCAGGTGATCGTAGTGCAGTGTCAGGAGAAGGTGATGCCCGCTCTTGGAGTTTTCGGGGTTAGTGAAGAAAATCACAGGGAATGGCTTTGTCAATAGAGCTGTTCACAGGGGCCCTGCTGGAAATGGCAGAGAGAAAGAGGTAATAGGATTAAGAGAGAGAAAACATACAGATGCTAAATTAAAAAGACCAGAAATAAATCTGACCTCCCTTGAGACCAATCTGAAGCTTGAATTGTGTATTCCACTCTGCCACCAGGACAGGCTTAGGAGGGTCACTTCTTCCTTTGTACCTGGGCCCAAGAGAGCACCATTTGGGTACAGATTAAATTTAAAAAGAAACAGAGAGAAGAAAGCTTCTCTTCCCTCTTGGCCATAAGAAGTTTGCATCCAGCACAAGACAGAGTTGGAAAAAATGTGTCCATCCTGTGCCCGCTGCCTCTTTGGGGCAAATGCTAATGACCGGCTGATGGGAATGTGCCTGTCTCCTTGTTCTCTGGCTGCACTCGCTGCCTTCCCCACCAAATGGCATTAATCATGTCAGCTCCCCTTTCTACAAGAGTGGCTGGTTTAATGGGAAACTTCAGCCAGCATCAATATCCTGAGGGGAGGAGGAAATGAAGAGAAGAGGAAAGCGTGTAGCGGGGAGGTAGCTAATGGTGAAAGCAGTCACTGTCTGTTCCAGAGTGGGGATTTGATAGGGACAAGTCCGGGACTAGAGACTGGATTTATTTTGAAAGTCCGGAGGCAGTAGGGATATCAGTTGGATCTGCAGTGGTGGAGCTGGGAGAGGTCTCTGGGAAGCAGAGAGGATGGAGGATGGTGTGGCATGGTGAGGATCCAGAGGTACTTGCCAGGGAAGGTGGAGGGAGAGCCGGGGCACAGATGAAGCATTTGAGCCCAAAGCATGGACTGGAAAGAGACTGAGAAAGAGGCACATAGAGTGAAAGCTGCTATGGGGGTGCAATGCTCCTGGAAGAGGGTCAGGTTTGTGTAGGAAAGGAAACTAGCCTGAGCAGATCTGAAGGAACGGCTCTTCTCAAAAGGCAGCTGGTGGAGGTTGTCATGGCATTCCCTTCATGTGTTTTCTAGAACTCCCCAAGCTTTTCCATGCTTTGTGGCAGAGTCATTCCTGCCTAGAGCCACAGGGTTGCACCATCTGCTGTTCCCACCTTTCCTCTGAGGTGTGTTGGGGTGCCATCTAACTGGAGGATCTCCATGGTCTGGAACTACCTGCTAGCAAGCAGATGGAGGTTGGACATGCTTGTGCGTTTCTGTGCCCATGGGTGTGCAGGTTGCTCTGGGAGCATGAAGGAGGGTGGTTTAGCCCAGGGTTCGCCACTGACATGGCTTGCTTCTTCTTATGTTTTCTTCCCCCTTCCTCCTCTTCTTTTTCGATCCTGTCTGTTTTCCTGTCTGTTCCCATGCTCCTTTGACAGCTTGTTATTAGAAACACTGCTGCATATTAGCTGAAATTAAGTTAAACGCTGCCTTGTAAACCACTATGTGACTGTCAGGCTTCTCAATATACCTGAGCAGATGAGATTCATCCTGTCAACCTGCCTTCCATGGTGCCATCATATTCTGCCCTGTATTTAGGCTTCTCCACCTCGTGTTTTGTTTTGTTTTTGTTTTGTGGTTTTTTTGCCTGCTCCTCCCCCCCCCCCCATTTCCCAGTGAAGATGAACAACACATTTACTACCCAGTATATACAGAGAATGAGGTCCCTGAAGTCTTCTCCCTGGGATGTTTGCTCTGCAAACAGAAGCCCATAAAGATGGGTGGTACTATGAAGAAGGTGATCATCTTAGCCCATAGTAATACTCTCCTTTTGAGAAATCCAGCCCCAAAGATCTGGCAGTCTATCACACAGAAGAAGGAAATGAGGATGACAAAACATAGATGGCATAGGCAACATGGGAAAACCCTCCATGTATGTGATGAACTGAACCTGTGGAATTTATTGTCACAGCATATTACTGAAATGAATAATTTAGGAGGAATCAAAGAGTTTGCAACCTCATTGAGAACTATGTCCAGACAAAACATGATACAGGTTGAAATTTATAATGACTAAATCTCTACAACATAATCTAATTATCAGACAGGGTTAGGCAAAAATGACCTCCCATGGGAAGAAATGCACAATTAAATGTGTTAGATCTGAGCTGATGAGCAGGTATGTTAAACCTTCTGAATCACCCAGTAGTGAATTTTTTATCAGAATTGCAGTAGCAGATCAGACAGCCATTTTGCTTCTCTTCTTGTCATTATCCTATGATCTTTTGAGACAAAATATTTTATTCCTTTTCACATGGACATTTTTGCAGAAATCTGATTTCACACCAGCTTGTGAAAATATAGCCTCAAACAGGCTCCCTGTCTAGCAGTTTCTAGGTAGCTGATCAACCTGGTATATCATTGCTTGGTTGAATCTTGTGTTCCAAGAAATTGATTTCCCCAGTATAAATTTCATGGGCACCATTTGTTGCACTTTGGCATGCACAGAGTTCCACTGGAGGTAGAAAAAAATTCCTGTTGACTTCAGATAGATCTGTTGCTGTCTTTTTTTTTTTTTTTTTCTTTTGAAGTTCTCACCCAGACTGTTTTGGAAGAAACAAGTCTCTCAAACCCATCTGTGACACAGTGACGTTCCCTCCACGGTTCAAGGGTGGATGACACTGGAAGTGTAAGTGGAAGACATAGCTCCCTCACACTGTCCTAATGTAACCAGGTTGCTTGGCACCAGGACCACAGTCAGTTTATGCAACTGTGACACAGGTCTTGCATCTGGTGACCCAACTGAGCCAACCTGTGGTTGATGAATAGTATTTGTTCCCTATCTGTGTGTTTTCTTTGAGAATATTATGCTCACCTCTACTGCCAGGGAGAGGTTGTTTGGTGTAAAGAAGTCTCCCTGATCTCCCGTTCTCTGTCACTCATCCCCGCAAACACTAAGTCATTGCTAATGCTGATGTTTTTGCTAAAAGAGTGGTTTTCAACCTGCTTCCTGCCTCTGAGTCGTGACATGTGCCAAACAGAGCATGACAACACAAAGTCCTCCTGTCATGCAGCCTTATAGCAACTGTGAGCATCATGACCCCAAGTTTGGGAGTCACTTGTCTAAGGTATCAATCAAATACGTAGTACATGTACCAGTCATCCCCCTCTCCCTGGGGATTAGAGATGTATCCCATCCTGCCTGCATATCAGTGTAGAGACTGTCACTGTTTTGCTGTTCATATTACACTACTCTCAGAGAAGCCACATCCAGAAGACACCAAAAATGCCCTGCCCATTAAGAAAAGACCATTTTCCCAGGCATGTTTTCCATGCTGGTGGGCTCAGTGCATTAACATTGCTTTCCTCTTCTGTGTCTCTGTATGATTACGATCGAAGCAAAGATCCACACCGGAATGACAATGTGTCGACTAGAGCAGCAGGGAAACGTGCTCCGTAGGAGATATCACCCATGTTTGCAATCAGCGTCAGAACCAGAGGGCCTTGGGCTGACCCTCTGCCTGCTCCCTTGTGCTCAGAGCATTTTCAGAAATGCCGCTGATTGCAAACTGTGGCTGTTCTCTCCAGCAGCAGAGGGCCCAGGTGTTGTTTTATTTTTAGGTGTATTCTGGAGTCTGCTGCAGGCTGTGAACTGGCGCCAGCAAAAGGATTGAAAAGCAATGAAGTGCTGCTCTTCACTTATAGATATAATTTTCCTCCGCATAACCTCTCTTTCAAGGATTCTGGCCTGCGAGATCCTGGCTAGTCAGTATGTGCAGCGCTGCGACTATGATGTGCAGGAGGAAGCAGGGAGCATTCAGCCATCCATACAGCGTTGCTCATCTGCCGGTTTCATGAGAGACCCACATTGCTTTGCTTGGTGACCACAGGAAAAGGGGGATCACCACAGTCACTTTCCATACTTTCCTCCCACATTATTTCTCCCTAAAGACCTGTTCCTCACCTCCAATGCTTGGGCCTGCACAGATAGAGTGCATGGGGGTAGGATGCAAGAAAAGGGATGCAGAAGCTGTGAGCAAGGGCCATAGGGTCCTTAGGTGAGGCTGGCTCCCTTCCAGCTGCCCAGTCCCACTGTCTTACACCCACTCTGACCCTGCAGGTGCTCATCCAACAGATCTAAGAGCAGACTTATCTGAGACATAGGGTCCCCAAGTGGGGGAGAGGCAAGAGGGATGCACTGCAAAAAAGAGGTACAGAGCCAGCTCTGAGCCTCCCCCCTCAAATATACAAGGCTTGACCATCTGCCCCGGAATTAGAGAGGTCAGTGAAGCAAAGCTAAACCTGTCAGGATTGCTAAAAGTCATGCGCAGCTTTGGGAGTCACAGAGTGGATAAGACTCCTTTCCGATTTAATTTCCCAACAGAGCCAGCTCTAGGTGTGAGCGAAGCAGGTACAGCCTGTGACAGCAGGCTGCTCACAGCAATAAAATGCCTATGACCCTGCTGAGTGCCTTGCCTGTGCCAGAGCCAGGGCAAGCCAGGCTGGCTGCTGCTGGTGAGGGGGCGTTTGGGCATGAGTGACTGCAACAGCCACATCGGGAAAAATGCTGAGTCCTTCCCTGCAGTGCTCCTCGCTCCCACCTTTCCCTGCTCACCTTCTGTGCAGCAAAAATCCTCTGTCTGGCTTTTTCTAATTCTGAGCTCAGGTGTGCTTACTGAGTCCCCCCAAACTTTTTGGCACTGGCTTTAGTCTTAATATATTCTGCAAGAGCTGCATCGATGTTAGTAGGATTTTTAGTCTAATTATCAGAGGTGCGTGTAGATAAACTTCATGTCTCCAGAATGGTGTTAATAATAGCTCTGATGAGAAAGAACACAAAACACTGCTGCTAACTCTAAGAAGCAGTAGGGGAAAGACCAAATCCCAAATTGTACATAGCCTCAGATGGTCCTGGGAAACAGCATTCCCAAAGCATTTTACATTGGAGGTCAGTGGTATTCTCCTTATTGCAGCTAGGGAAACTGAGGCACAAAGAGCTAAGAGCATCCTGCCAAAGCTGGCTTAGCCCTCCATCAGCAAAGGTGAGCACCTAAGTGCTGTATCCTGAAGCCTTTTGCACTGAGCTGCCGACCAGGCTGCCACTGATGTTCTTTCTTGACGGTCATAACTTGTAACTTGTTCTTTCTGCTGGCTGGGCAGTGAGTTGAAGGTTCACCAGGATAACAAGCTGTTGTAAACACTTAAGCTGATGGTTTTGAAGTAGAGAGGAGCATGCTGAGACATAAGTGAGTGTGGGGTTTTATTGAATACACAGTCACTTGTTTTCCGAAAGCTGGGATGTGTGTGCTTGTCTGTGGTCCATCATACAGAGTATCTGAATGAATGGTCCTTAACATTTCCTTTCAGTCATTTTTGGTTGCTTGCCACAAAGAGACCTTTTCCCACATCTCCTATGTGAAAGACAGCCTTCCAGTTCTACAACTATTATGTTTTGGGATTTTTTTTTTTAGGTAACGGTCCCCAGTATCTTATCTGATCTATGTCAGCCAAGGAGACTTCTTTTCAGCAAGTAGTTACAAAGGTAATGTTGCAGGACCCCAAATGAATGCCATGGCACTCTTCTGGGCTTTTGAAGGGAGGCAACCTTGTTTTCACCAGGCTGCCCTGCTCCCTGGATAAAAACATGTTTCCATCTCCTTTTACAGGGGTTAATTTCTTTCCACTGCTCCCTAGTACCTGATCACTTCGGACCAGGAGAGGTTCGGAGGAGTAATTGAGATGAAAAGTGGGGACTTCTATGCAGATAGGGTGTCTTCAGACAGTGGAGGTGGCAAGGCTGTCAGCAGTACTGCAGTTGCGTTAAACCTTTGCAAGAGCTAATACCATGCAAAGGACAAGATAAAGGAATGAGTAAAGATGTTGGGGACCAAGGTAGAGAAGAGGATGAGTTTAGGGCTGTGAAGAGGGGACTGACACATCTTTCTGCAGTACTGTCTTGCTGGATCCTGTCACATTCACCTCTTCTCTACAACCTTCATTCTTAACAGCATTATTTTAAAATTTAGAGCTCTATCACTCTTGGTATTATTTTTAATGACCAAGTGGATCAACTTTCATGATAGTGACAATTTTTATGTTTCAATCCACCTACAAGGTCAATTTACTTTCAATGTTTTCCAAACAAATCACTTTGAGTGTTTAAAAACTTGCTCTAGTGAAGTAATTTTGTGAAGAATTTAAAAAATTTGGCATATCTTTAGGAATCAAATTTTCTTTGAAACAAAATTGCAAGAGCTCTCTTAGAAATAGAAACTCTGACTCTTATCCAAATCTAATTCTACCTGTGTATGAAAAAAAAGAAGGAAAAATGAGTGGAATGATTAAAAAAAAGAAGGTCAATGCAAAATCTTTACCAAGTGAGGTTGAGGATGAATGGAAAGAAACCTTGGAAGAAATGCTGTAAATATTTGAAGGCAAATAGCAACAACCACAATAACAGTAGCAGCATGTTGTCTGTGAAAGTCTTACCTATTGAACACAACCCCAAAAAAAGGGGGTAATAAAGGAGTGTGGGAACAAACTTAGAATTAAGAGTTGAAGCCTGCAAATATTGAAGGTTAGACAATGTTACTAATTACCAAAAATGTGGAGAGTATATATAAAATATTATAAAGGAATGTGAAAAAACAATCCAAAGATCTGATCCTGGCTGTGAAAAAGCTAATACTGATGCCAGAAGCAGCAGAGCAAATGGAAATGCAACCCACCGGCCTTAGAGGGAAAGGACACATGGTTAATGCCTGTAAGCCCTCTAGTTAAACAAGAAAGGCAACAGCTTACTGAAGATAAAACTACAAGGGATAAAATCTATGTCAAACAAAGAACAAGGTGGCAATTGGTGTGAGAGAAGAGAATATCTAAACACAGAGCCTCAAATACTTAGAAAATGGTCAGAGAAATCCCTCAGTGAAAACCAAAACCACTCAATAAAAAAGCTGCAAACTTAGAGCAATAGCCAGTAAGTGTTTACAAATAGCGCTTGAGTGAAAATTAAGGGGATCTGCACGGATGAAATCAAATCAGACCTTTGAGGAAAGTCTAAACTTTTAGGAAGGCAAAGATGGAGCTTAAATCTTGGGCAAGGACAATGAAACTGGCTTGGCCCACCAGAAACATTTTGGGCAGCTGTGGGAACCACAAATGAGAGAATTTATTTGAGGAACGATGGCATTTTGTATTGAGGAGCTGGGGTCATTCCTGAGGAATGGCAGGGTTAAAAGGGAGAAAGGGCTGAATTCCCCTCAGTCCCCCAAAACCAGACAGTTTGCTGCAACCATATGAAAGTAAAAGAGAGCTCACAGATATGGGAATGCTGGCATCAGAAACCATCCCACCAAAAGCGATTGCTGTTCTGCACAAGTGCTCTGATGGGGCGCGAGGAGCTGTCCTGATCCTCTGAACTAAGCCTGAGTGGTTCAGACAAGCAAGAAAAAGGCCCGAAGAGTGGCAGAAAGTATGCCCTGGTGGAAAGCCCATATTGAATGCCTTTGCGTCCAGCAGGACAGTGATTTTGCTAGGGTCTCTGCTCAGTTGTTCCAATGGCATGCTGTCATTTTTCAGATGTCGCTGCCTTGTTGCAGGACAGGGAGAGCAGCAGCTGCCCTCAGCCTCTGCCAGACTATGAGTTAGACTGAAATTGGTGTCCATCAGGGTGAGACCTGCAGTGGCTGAGAGGTCAACACATCACTCCTGCCTGTGCTGGATGAGGGAACGAGCAGGCAGCCAGGCAGCAGCCTCCTTGGATGCTCCAGGTTGTGAGTTCCAATGCTTTAGTTTGATAGCTTCCTCCAAAACACCCGTCATTAGCCGAGCGACGGATGCCAGTTTTAATAACACATAGTACTTCAGGGGAATTAACTGATTATTACTCTGCTGACAGGGACTCAGTAAAGGGAATATTATTTGCCCTAGGTGGCAGAGTGAGTTAATAGCAAAGACAAAAGGGAGGCAGTCCTGGTTCCTGGCCTTACCCAGACACCAACTTGTACTTTTCTGCCTTGAACTTCTTAATTGTCCTGAAGCTTCTTAGTTGTTTCTAACCTCAGCTGCCAGCTGGAGCAAATTTAGGAGGTGACAGGAGAGGACTGGTTAGGAGAAGTTTATAAACAAGCTGTCCAGCCCCATTGCAGGGGCAGTGTGGAGAGGCTTTGGGGGGGGAGTGAGGAGTTTGCTGGCTCACTATGATTTTACAAGGAGGACTGGGACCCTTGGGGCTTTCCAGGTTGAAGACACAGCAGGTGAGTAACCTATAAAATGTGGAAGGATTTAAGAGTATGGAAGCACTAGTTCAGGTATTGTTGCCCGGGATGTCTGGGGAAGCTTTAAAATGGAGCATAGTGAGGTAAAGAGGTGGGATATGGTAACTTCTTTGTGCTCTCTTTTCTTATCCTGAGGCTCCCCACTAAGTGATGACTTTGTATAATTAAAATGAACAAAGTAAATGGCAGCAATCCATCCTCACAATCACAGCATTTTCTCCTTCCCTTTGTTGAAGTGCTTTGTTCATCTCAAATTGGTTAAAAAAAAAAGTAAAAGTAAAAAAATAAATAATAAAAAATACAGAAATGGAAGTTGAATGGGTGCCTGCAGGGGCTGTATTTTTAGCAGCTCATCAGTTTGCAGAGAAGCTCAGAGGTTGCAGATTTTAATTGCCAACCTGGAATGTGGAAAGCAGGACAACTGAAAGAGTGTATGTGTTGTGGGGAGAGTGAGGATTTCAAAGCAGGGAAGGAAGGGATAATTGGCAGCTTTGCTACATACAAACTGTGGTGGGGCACCGTGTGGTGAGGCCATCTGGCTAGTGTTTGTGGCACAAGGGCCTGGTGAAAGACTCTTGTGGAATCCATCTGCAGGTGGGATTTTACCTCTTCCCTGTCTGGAGCTGTGAATGTTTGTGTGTCCACTCTGGAGAGGCTGGATTGGGATATTTGCAGATGGGGCATGTCAGATCCAACTGAGATACTGGCTGGGAGAAGGAAGTGAGCAAGTAGAAAATGACAAAACAGATCTAACAAGAAGGTAAACCAGAGGGTGATCTCTGAGTACAGATCCAGGAGCCAGGTCTCTAAATACAAATGAGGTGCAAGCTCTCTACAGCCTTAAAACATGAATTAAGTTCAGTTCAGCCCTGGATCTGTGCCCACAAAAGTCCATCTGCAGAAGGTTGCTGTGAGAGGAGGTGGTTGACTTCCTCTGCTGGTGTCCTTTCAGAGCAGAACCAGGAGTCCAATGTGGGAAAGTGTTTTGGCCGGGACAGAGGAGGAGGTGCTTAGTCTATCCTTGCACCATCTGAAAAGGACATGGTTGCTGTCCTCCTCCATTCTGTTCCACACCCCCAAATTTGGCTTATCATGCTTGGCAGCTCTGGGTCTTGAAATGGATGTCCTAGAATTGCTGACTGTGTACTGACAGCTCAGCTGATGGCTTGTGGGATGCGGGAGCCCATGGGTTTGGAGTAAGGGAGAAGGCTGTCTTACATTTTGCTTGGTATTCTGGCAGGTTTTTGGCTTGCTTTCCTGATAGACTATTTTCATCTCCCCTCTCCTACTTCCTTCCACACAAGCCTTATTTTCCCCCAGGGACTATAACTAAATTCGCTCTTGTCTAGAATCCCAATTGGTTCATCGGCTCTTTGGAGCATTTCCAGACATACAGGAAAAGATGATCACGTGGGTAGACCATCTGATGCTATGTACATAAAAAAACAAGCTATGTGCAGACTGAACCATGCTAAATGGGCCTTGCTATGGCTGCAGTTATTGTTGTCTGGACTTTGCTAGCAATCTTGTTACAGGCAGACAAATAACACTATTAAATACATCTTCTTCTGCATGAAAGACCCAATCCTAACACAAACAAAGCAAGAGGTATCTGGCAGAAAAGGCATTGCGGGTAACTGCTAATGGGTTATGGGGATAGAAGTAGGACAGATCAATCAAAAAACATGGGTAAAAACATATGTAAGCGGTGCTATAAGGACAGGACTTGAGGGTGAAATGGAGAAAAGCATGGCCATGGCTGATTGCAAATCGTATCTGATTTGCAGAACGAACACTGAGCGGAGCTGGTAAGGTCATCCTTCCATATATATGAGCTTGCTAATATCCTTGCTGTCTGTTTACCCCCCAACTGGATGCTTCAGAGCTAACTTTCCCTGAACCTTAAATTGCAATACAAAAGAAGGGACTTAAGAGGCATCTTGCACAGCTGAGCAGTGTGGGCACACTTGATCTATGTGAGGGCAATAATGCAACCCCCCCGGCCCATCCTCAGCGCCCTTTTCCCCCCAGCAAAGCTGCCTGTGTGAAGCACAAACTTGATACTGGCCTTTGGGATGCTACCGACTGACGGATTACTCACGCTGCCATGCTTTGGCCGCTCCTGGCTGCCTGCAGGGCTGTCACTTTCTTCTTCTTCAAGGAAGAGCCAGTGGGCTGAGGAGGCTCCAGTTCCATCTGCCAGCAAAACCCGCAGCAGGGAAAGAGCAGCAGCTAGGGGGGAGGTGCTGGAAGGGGGGAGCAGTGGATTCCCTTGATAATTAGGATGGCTGCATCATCACTTATGCAAATAGGGGAAAGAAGGAGGCTTTCTGCAGCAGGCTGGCTGAGTGGAGGAGAGAACAGAAAGATGGAGCTGTTCTCCATGAAGGAAAATACCTGGCCTGCATAAAGGGTGTGTGATCGCTTACACGCTTTCCTTCTCTCCAGAAAAGGCATAATCAGGAGCCCTTCAGGACAAGTGATTCCTGGTCAGAGTTTGGCTATTTTCCTGTGTTGTACACTCATGCAAACCAACGCAAGGAGGCTCAGGCAAATGCAGAGAAATTTTATGACTGGTTATTCCTCAACCCCTCCTGTCTTTCCACATGTCACAGGTCTGTCTCACTGCCCCTGTGCAACACCAGCATTTTGACTTACTCATGTCCATCCTTCAACTTCCCCACTTGCTAGGGGGGGACTCTAGCTTGGTGGTAAGGCAGGGAGGTGCAGTACAAGGCCTGTTATGTACAGCTGAGCACTTCTCGTATCTACCAGCCTGAGCTATCCTCCAGGCTGCATGGCAATTTTTCTTTCTCCCTCTCTACTGATGCCTGGAGAATGTAGCTCTATTACTCTTAGTGGGAAGAGGGTTGAGCAATATTGTCATCTTACTCCACCAACATCTTCCTGTGTCTGACACCACCACAGATGTGTTTGTGTTCACTGTTTTCCACTTGTGCTCATCCAGCTTGGCAAGACATCTGCCTTCCTGGTGCAGAGAAGGAATTCAAAGGAAAGCTGCTCAGCAGCCAGCTGTGGCTACCCTCTCCTCCATTCTGCTGGGCTGCCATACAAGATGGCAGCAGGCTTTTTCAAATTTGAAATATATGATGCATTGCTTCCTTGCCTAGGAGGTAGAACTGGGCAGACCTTGAAGAAGCCAGTTATGTGAAAGCAGCAGCAGACTGTCATCTTCTGTCCATCTCCCCCCTCCTTAGCAGGTGGACTCCTGTGCAAAAGGATCCAGCAAGACAGCTTTGATGCCAGGGAGAGCATGTGGAGTAACAGTGAGAAGATCTTGACAATGCATCAGATCTGTCTCATCCTTATACATCCGAGGCTTCACAGAAGTCTCCTTCTTCCGTCTTGCCTGCTAATGTTTGAGTTTGGATTGTCAGCAGTTTTTTGAAAGGTATGAACAAAGCCAATCTAGTTCCAAAATGCAGATAAACAAACCACAAAAGAATAACACAAAGTCCTTGCTGCCTTGGGTCTACTCTCTCTGTATGTGTGCAGGATTGAAGTTAGGGCTGGACTTAAGCATGACGTCCATGGCTTGTGCACTTCCTACTCACGGAGGAGACAGCTAGCTCCTCCATGAAGCTCCTGAGCTCTTTGTAACTGAACCTGTGTAAACTGTGTGGATGGTGGGCAACTCTGGACTTAAGATGATGGTCAAGGCAGCAATTATGTGGTATTGTGGACATCTTCAAGCAATCCAGAAAGTTCCTTTCCCAATGATGTACCTTAGCTGTATCCTAATAGGATCACACACCTTTCTGCTTTACTGGAGGTGGGAATTCTCCCAGCCCTGGTTTATTGTCAGTTGAGCAGCCAGATCAAAAAACATTGTCTTGTTTGCAGGCTTGACAGGTTTTAATGCAGGGCAAAGATAAACAAACAAGTGAAAGAGGAAGACACAGCAAAATCAGTGCTGCCGATTAACTAATGGGGGATCTTGTCAGAATTCATACATCTCCAGCAGTTTCTCAATATCAGTGGAGCTCTGCCTGCTGAATGAGGAGTATCTCTTCATCCCAGATCAATTAAGCCATATCAAATCACTTTTCCCCTCCCCAGCTTATTTCCCCCTCCAACACAGATAGGTAGATACATTCACAATCTCTTATCCCTCCTCCTGTTGCTGGCAAAGAAGGATCAGCTCTCCTCTTGATGTTTCCAAAAGTGGAATCTGATTTGACTGACATGAGGGTAGGAAAACCCTGGATAATGTCACACCCATAACTGAGAGTCAGCCTTCATATGCCACCAAATGGCATAGCTGGACCAGGAAGCCTGGCACTGGTGCAGCTTGGTCTGCTTACCTTCTCTGAGGCTGTCAGGCATAAAATGAAATTTGTGCAAATATTGGTTTCTCTTGTCTAGGTTGCAATGATTCAGTTGTGCTTGGGCTATGTCAGCCAGTGGCTGATTTAGGCTTATCCCAGTCATGGGCGAATTAAAGCGTGTAGCTGCACAGAGCAGGGAGTCAGTCACATCTGAGCAGGAAAACAGTTCGTCTGGCAACACTCTTAAAGATATCACAAGTTACTGTTTCTCCTTTTGTCTTTAGTGTGGTATAACAAAGGCACATTAAAGTTGGATGGATTCTGTTCATGCCAGAGACTTTTCCTATAAATGAGGAATTCACAGGAGGGCTATGGTTGTAGCAAATGAGTCTTTGCATGCTGCTTTGTGCCTCCTGTCCCCCATCCAAGCAAAGGTGGAGCTGGGGAAGTGGCAGAAGGATCCCACCAGAGCCCTCTGCTTCCTGCTGAGAGCCACTTCTGGGGGAAGGGGAAGCTCACGGTTGCCTCGACTTCCATGACTTGGGAAGGCCCATTATCTGAAAACACTCTAGAAAAGGTGCATTTATGTAAACATTAAAAAGTGAAGTCTGTGGAGTCCAGGGCAATCCATCTTTTAAATCTCACTTTTATAGCATTATTATGTGAGACAGTCTCATAAAAAGCTCTCTGTAGATGTTATTACATTGCATTGTGGCTTTGGAGAGTGAGCTGAAGAAGCTGTGAGTTTGTGCAACAGCACATGTTAGCATGAGTTATAGTATGTCAGGGGCCCCGTGTTAACGATCAGAGAACCTATTCAGCTCCTTTAAGGTTAATCAACTTGGCATTTGTGTCAGGTGTAATGTCTAATTAAAATGATGGAAGGGGTGTGAATGCCTCCTGGCAGAGGAGGGAAATGGCACAAAGAGGCAGCGTCAGTGCCATATTGGTTTGGAAAATCAATAAGAGGAGCTCATTTTATCCCAGTGTATCTCTGTATTTGCCATTCAGTGGCTCATTTGAAAAAGTGCCAACTGGCTGCCTGGGAGCCTGGAAACTGCATCGTTTGAAAACACTTAAAGACGATACTGGTGGGGAAAGGAGAGGGCATTGCCATCGGGCACGGCTTGGGAGGTTGAGCCAGTGTCCTCAAATCCTGCAAGATGAAGGCAGCCTGAGCCATGGAGACTTGATGGATAGAGACACTAACGGAGAAGGAAGGAATGGGGGAAGAAGGGAAAGGGTCTACTGAAAGGGAAGGTCTAGAAATCCAGAGGGTAGAAAACCAAGGAAGGCTGGGCTGGAAAAAACCAGGCCTTCTGAAGGAGAGGCACATGGAGTACGAACCCGATAGTGTGTCTGTAGGGAGAAATCATCTTGGGCACTTCTGCATTCCCATGACCTCCTGCTAGTAAGTGTTGGTGATGGTGTAAGTGAATAAATAACCTATCTATGGTGAGAATTGAAAAAAAAAAAAAAAGACGATAAACTAAAAAATTGGAAAGCAACTTTTAATCTGTCAATGTTTTTATTGATGAAAAGTAACTTTAAGACAAACTGAAACATTGAGGAAAGGTTTGTGGGATTTTTTTCCCCTGTATTTTCAGTTGTTCGAAAACTCAGGAGTAGGAGAAAACGGCATAGATGCTGTCTTTACAATTGCTTCTCTTAAAAGAATAACGCTATAGGACACTAAAAAATAATTTAAATTTCCTCAGGAAATAATTTTTAATGAGTTGTACCCATTTTTCAGGACGTGACAACTCTTCCTTTGCTAGTTGTGCAGCCAGCTGGACAGACATCCATCCAAGTAGCTGCACAAAATGTGTTAAAGCTGTAAATCAATAACTTTCCATCTATGCAGTTACACTTCTCTGCAAATATAAACATTTGCTCATTATCACCACACACAGTTTCATCTCCACTGAATTTTTAATGAAAAGGAATGATAATTTATTCACCAGCATTTTTTTAGAAAAATGATATCTTTTCTTAATGATTTTACTCCTTCTGGTTTATTTAAGAGAGCTTACTGCTTTCCCCCAGCCTGTATCTTCCGTGCAGCATGCTGGAGTTCAGATACACCCTGCCTACATTTAGATACCTTTAAAGCACCGAATTTGAGAAGTACAGTCAGCCTCAGAAGCAGTGAAGAAAGACAGGGTCCTCTAGGTGGCAATTTAGGTCTTACAAGGGCTGAACTGTCCTCTGGACAGCCTGCTCTCTCCATTTTCAATGGACACGAGTACAATACTGTACTCTTAGACTTGTTGTTTGACAGAGGTCGATAAATACAGGCCTGAGAAGGGAATTTAAGAAGCAGCACTCAAGTGACTTAGTAGCAGTTTTCACCTTGCTTTTGAGAATCCCACACTAAGAGTTCAATTTCCTTCCTTCTCTACCCTACCCCAAGTAAAAGGCCTGGACATTACTTGGATGACTCCTATTTACATGCTCTGAAATCTCAGATTGGAAAGGAAATGTTCTGGGATTACCCTGATTTACAACCTTTAAGTGCTCTATGCAATGACAGAATCTCTACCTGAAAGCTCTTTAAGCAGAAATTAATTTATGTCTGACAGTGATTAAAGGAGAAAGTGAGAGGAGATGGAAATTAGCAAATCCATCTCTATTGCTGAGATCCCATTATGATTATAAGGAGAGGGGAAAATCAGCATTATGGGTGTCAGCTGCAATCTGGTGCATTCATTTAGGAGCCCATCCTACCTGGGAAATGTCCTTGTATGCATGGATATACCTGTCACACTGGCTTGGCCTGAGATGAATCAATTGTCTAGATGGTGGAATAGAGATGGAAGCAATTTGGCGTGATACTAACTCCCATTCTGAGTTTCATGCAAGAACCTGAGGCAGGGTCTATCAGATAAAATCTGGTGGGAAAGCTGATCTTGTAGACCTCTTGCACAGAGATGTTGGAAGTGACATGGTCACAGAAATGGAGCTGCATTATTGTGGCCAGGCAAAAAGATGGCCGAGGTTCCATCTTGATATTGAGATATCAATCAGAGCTCTTCCTTTGACAGTCACGGTAACACATTTTTCTTGATATGTCAAGAATGAATTATAGCAGTTAGGATGCAGGTTAAAAACTAGTAAGTAAATTTGCTTACAAAGAGAAGTTGGACAAAATTTCAAATGTTTAAAACTTTCAACCCAGTTTGTAGCACAGATATGTTTCATCAAAGAAATCTCTAGAACACTGGAAAAGAAAAATACTATTGACCTCAATTATAGGAAAATGTCCGCTACAGTAGATATTTCAATGCTTACACAAAGATGATCTTGGTTCTTACTCCTAAGGCTGGTGGTAGCTGGAACCATCTTGTTAGAAATTATTTTAGTGATTCCCTCTGAAAAATGGAAGAAGCAGTGTTCCTGGCTGTGAGAAAAGTATTTATAAATACATTTATAAATAGCTTTCACCCAGTAGGCAGGATTATTACATGCATCAAAGTGAAAAGAAGAAATTTGACTACTTAGCCACAAATACCTGGTTTGTACCACTGGTGCTCAGGGATGCTCACACACCATGATGTCACAACTGACCTCTGCTAGAATAATCATTTCTTCATAATAAAAAGATTTTTGGGCAAGACAGGAAGTCTCAGGGCTGCTGGAAGAAGGGCAAGCTGAAGGATCATGTGATCTCCTCTCTAAAAGTCTTCCTGAAAAGCTTCTCACCTGAAGCTCCAGGGCTAACTTGGGAACAATGGTTTCAAAGCACTGGATTGCTTTGAAAAAGTCATGATTCTTCTGCATTGTTTTTAAAGGGGGAAAAAAAGTTCTCCTTTTAATTTCTTTCTTTTTGGTGGGGATTAAACTTAATTTTGAACAGTAAACAGATATTGCAAAGCTTTGGGCAAAGACAGAATATGGTATAAAATGAAAGTGGATTTTTCATTTAGTTAGAGGGTTGTTTGTCTGATATTGTGTTGAATAGGAAAGCGGGGGGGAAGGAGGGGAGGGCTTGTTCTTTTCACTATTCATCCATAGCACACCAACTCAATTCACAGCTCTTCTCCTTGCAAAATTTACTCGGGTTGTAAAAGACCTGGAAAGTGCAATGAAAAGCCATTTGGGAAGGGCCACAAGACCCCTTGTTCAGTGTCTACTTGCCACCAGTTTGTGGTCACTGTTACTGCTGTGTATTTGTATTTTGCTGTGGACTCAGATTCCTGGTTCTGAACCAGAATGTCATTAGAAAAGAACTAGTTAATGAAGTAATAAAGGTCTTTGACCTCTTCAGCAGTTTCATACACCTGTAAATATTTCTCCCAGCTCCAGAAGGAATAATAAAATCAATACTTGTTAATGTGGTGTAATATACTTCAATGGATATAATACACCAAACACTCAAAGGCCAATTCTTCATTCAGGCTCAGGTGCCAAAATGCCTAATTAAAACGCTTTCTTCCAACCCCTCTTAAGATCCACAGTTTGGAAAGATGCCTCAGCACATCTCCAGCAATGATTTATCCTCCTGCTCTATTCAAGGAAACAAAGTGACTTCAGCTTCCTTGTTTAACAAAATAAAATAAAATCAGACACAAATCCAACCTGGCAGGATAAAAAAAATATATATATCTATATGTACATATAAAGAGAGAAGTTCTCCTGCTTTAGAGCAGGAATATGAAATTATATAGTAAATTAAATTATAGAAAGGGAGAATAATATGAACTGAAAAAAAGATTAGTTCCAAGGCTGAGTTTCAGTCATTGGCTTTCCTGGATTTTACTGGGCCCGCAAGTCAGGCTGAACTGCCCTCAGACAGACATGGGGGTCAGGTTAATTAATCTCTTCTTTCTTCTGTAATAAATAAGGCCAACAAAGAGGAGCAGAAAAGCAGGGGGAGAGGGAGAAATCTGCTTCAAATGGAGCTTGAGAGCAATTACACCATTTGCAGGAGGGATGTCTCTGTTTGCCCAGAGACAGCCTTAAAAGTTGGGTTGTGGGGAAGGGGATGCTGAAGGACTATGACTGTGCTGGGTGGGAGGAAAGGGAGAATATTAACCATCTAGACAAGGTAATTAATATGGAATTGATAGGGAAGGGGCTGATCGAATTAATAGTCTGTGTGGAGGAAGATTACCCAAATGCAGTCATAGAGGAGGGGACAGATTAGGAGGCAGATATTAAAGGTAATGTATGGAGGCGCCAAGGTGAGCCTTTTGTAGCCTTTTATTCCATCCACTGCTGTGTGGGGAGGGGGCAAGGGACATCTGGCAGACTGTGGTGTAGAAACGAGGGTATAATTTTTATAGATTCTTAGAAGCTATATCTTACTTCTTTTAAATGCATGTTTGATTCAGTTGGACTTGAATTTCCCTACAGAACAAAGGGATTCCTGTGAATGCTTGATTCAGGATCTTAAGTAGAAGTACCTGCTTTTCAAGGAAGCTGAGCACCTCAGCAGAGATCTGCAGAGATTTTAGCACCTACTATGTTCTAGAAATCAGGCCAAACTCTTTCCTAGTGGAGCTGCCAGAGTAGAAAAAGGACGAAATAAATAGACAATATTTGAATTAATTCACTGGGATGTGTTCATCTTCTAAAAAGAGATGCAAGGGACACGCCATATTCTAGTGCTGGCTTCAGTCTTTCAGGCAGTTCACAGGGTTTATCTGAAGGTACAAATGGGCCAAGGTGCTGGTCTGAGTCACAGCAAAAATTAGGGCTGTGGAAAGCTGATTACTCTGTTTAGGTTTTCTTCCAGTGAGAAAGAATATTTACTTTATTTTTTTCAATTGTTCCTGTGCTGGAGAGCTTCCTTTGTTCCAGACAGCAGAAACACCTGATCGGCTGTTCTGTATGGGATGAACCTGGGCATTCAGCCATGGGAGAGGGAGATTCAATCCATGTGGATATCTCTGCTTGGAGACCAGTCCTGGTTCCCTTCCATCCCTCTGGTAGCAGCGCAGATGGGGGAATCCTTTCCCCAGCCTTGATTAGAAGGAAAGTTTTGCCTTAATCTTGGGTCTATACCCCTCATTCTTTGTTTCAGTTCTCTATGAAAGCTGATATCTGCCCAGAAACTAAATCATCAAGTCCCCTGCAGTTACCTTTGTGCTTCCTGGCTAGAGGCTCGACAGCAGTACAATAGGCTTAAAGGACTGCAGAACAGCCCAAGGGATGGAAATAAGAGAGACGGCAACTTTTTCCCCAGGGATGTGTCAGGCAAAGGGGCTGGCACTCTAGCTACATCCAGAAGAATAAAATGAAGGAAATAAATAAAGGAGGCACAGCGCGTCCTACAAACAAGAACATGTGTCTGCATTTATTAACATTTCCAACGCGGATTTAATTCTCAGCAAAGTGCTCCTGCCTACACGAAGCCCAGGCTTGTTGCAGGAAACCTCTTGTTAAGTTCCATGCAAGCCATCTTTTTAGTGTGTCCTCCAGGGGAATCTTCAAACAGATTCTATAATTTCACTGATAAATGGCTCTTTTGCAAAACACTATTTACATTCCAGCATCAGAAAGGCTGGTGACTTTTCTTCCCCCCACCCCTTTCAACCATCTCCTCCCAGTGCCTTTAGGGAAGGATCTCTCGCCCACTCCAGGGAGGTAACAAACCATCTGTAGGTTCTGTAAGGAGGGAGAAAGCTGATGTGCTGGATTTCTCTGGGAAGGAGAACAGCGGCAGTGTCTTAACCGGGATGTCCCTGGATTCTTCCGGAAACAGGGAGACGTATCAGTCTTGGAGACAAACCTGGGTATGAGGATTCAGAGAATGTGTGTGTTTGTTTTTTCCTTGGCATTGCCACAGGTTTTCTGGGTGGCCTCAGGCAAGCCACTTAATCTCTTTGGGGTCCTGTTTCCATTGGTACATGCAGGATGAAGACAGCGACTTTATTCCATTTGTTTGTCCTGCCTATTCTGATTACAGATCCCTGGGGGCAAGGATTGTCTCTCATTAAACAAAGCAGCCTGTACATGGGGATCCCAGCTTTGGTACGGCCTCTAGGCATACAGAACAACAAAACAACATCTGACAACCAGTCTAGACAGTAAAATAATGTGCCAGAGAAACACAGTTTGGTCGCTGCTTCCCTTTTTCTTTATTGCTCAGCTGGGGCTTTTTACTTTTACTGGTCACTTACTCTATCTGCTGAACTGCGTTTAAGAGGGACACAGCTTGGAATGATTTCCATCTTTATCCACCTGCCTGGAAAAAGGAATTTAAAAACAGATCCTGACAGTTCTTCATGTTATTTCATTTCCCAACACCAGTTGCTCGTGCAAGCCTGGCGGGGTGCACCCCAGATCCCCTAGGTGTGCCAGATGAATTGTAACTGAGCCCTCAACAAAAGAAGACCATAACAGCGAACAGAGTAGAAACATGTAGACTTCTGTATACTAGTTTTCATGAGGTACCTCTAAGATTCTTTGCCAACATTCAGTCTGTTTGTGCTGCTGTAATGTCCTACGGTCAGCATAGCATCAACATACCAGATTTACAGTTAGATTAATTACACAATCTGAGGATGTCTTGGGATCCCAGTTGCTGCCAGTTTGGAGAGCTGGCTGCACACCTGCATCGCCTCCTTCCTGGCTGTTCCTAAGGTCACGCTCACTTCAGGAATTCACAACAACCAGCATCTTCCGACAAAGCCTTTTGCCTTAAGTTTCAAATTTGCATTTACAGCCATCTGAATTGAGTTTCATTTACCAGCTAATGCTCTGAAATGAAGGTGAATCAGTGCACCAGAAGACATTTGTTTGCTGCTTGCTTTTTTTCCAGAAACATAGAAGGCCAGGTCTTCAACTGGTCTACGTCAGGCTCTGCAGATTTCAGCACTGATTTTTATCAGTTCATATGATCCAAGAACATCTCAACTGTTACGTATTAGTAAATCCTCTCCTTCGGATTATTACTGTTTTTAAACCATGTGAGTGAGGACAACACATCTTCCCCACACCAAAGAAAAAGCTGCAGTTACAGACGTAGAAAGCGGTGGACTCTTGAGGATGGCATCACATTCCTGGCAGAAAGTTGGTTTATTTTTAAATTGGTTCCTAAGGAAACCAAGTTTCCACAGTCATGTTCTCTGTCTCTTCGTCTGTCAGTCCTTCCCAAGCAACTTGCACATAAATTAGGCAGTTTCAAGCACATTTTATGCAGTAGGAAAGGAAACAGTCATGAAACTCCAACCCATTTTGTGAAGCTGGCAGTGAAAAGAGCCTGAAACTAGTGCTGCTCTTGACCAGTGCACGAGTTCAGCAGTTACCAGCTCTGGCTGCTATTTAGCTAATGAACCTGCTGCCTCCTGCCCCATCAGTGCCTTAAAGGCAAGAGGAATTGGGGTCTTTCTGAGTCACTGGTGGGGAACCCAGGTTACCGGGCTACAGGAAGAAAAGGAAACTTGGCTTTCTTCCCACTGCTGCTGGAAAAACTTATTATTTGATGGATCACAAAGGCACTTAAAATCTTAACCAAGATTTGTGCTCGGATATGGTAGCTTCTCTCTTTTTCTCAAGTGCTCAGTACCCAAATGAGAGCTCAGCATGCGGGTTAAATGTTTCTGATGAGAAGATCCCATTACACCGAGGTATCACAGCGTGTATTTTTTTGAGAAAGTTTCCAACAGAAGGGTATCTCATGGTCTTTGTGAGGCTAGCAAATCACACCTAACTGGAGAGAAAACAACTCAAAAATAGAATTCAGCCCTTTTCTTCCAAAGGAAGAGCTTTCAGCCCAGTTACATTTTGTGAAATATGACGGAAATGTTTAGCTTTAGTTCCAGTGCAAAGGAACACCAGGTGTTTGGCACCCTGAAAGAAGCTGTGAAATTGAATTCATGTTCTCTGAACTTCTTTACTAAACAGACTAGAGGGGTGGAGAGCAAGCAGGATCCTGGGCTAGCAACGGAGAGAGCTTTGAGCTGACAGGAGAAGGATGGGGCTGTGCAACCACATCAGCTGCTACATGTACCACTGTACCAGCCCTGTTGCGGGGGCTGCCCTGGTACAGAGGTGGCCGCAAGCCTCATCCAACTGCTAAATCAGAGCCTGCTCTGGGCAGATTCTTTCCCCATCCCTGCAGCCAGTAGCCAGTTTGAGAAACCTTCTCTTTCCCTTCTATTAGTCTCAGTTTGTTGCTTCCCTGACCAAACTGGAAGGATGCGTTAGCCATGAATGAACTCAGGACAGCTGCGGTTTTTTCCCTTTCAGGTCAACTGCTTGTCCCTGGGGAGAAGAGAAGTGTGTGTGGGGGGTCATCCTGGCAGGAGGCAGAGCCTGATCATTATCTATTAATGGGGAAGTCAATTAAAAGCCTGCCATTGCAGAATGCTTTCTGATGACTCTAATTATCCAATAATTGTGTTATCTCATTCAGTGGTGCGACACAGTGCAAGGCCCTACAAAATGATGTGGGTGCTTGAGTTTTTGGCAGGCACCTTGTTGCCTACAGCTGTTGGTGGGTCTCTGTGTGGCCCAACGGGGCTGGGCAGGCTTGGGGAGCCCTTCATGCCAAGGGGGTACGTGGTAGTGAGCAGTGGCTATTGCTCCCAAAATTTGTTCCTCCCTCACAAAGCCACCAGTCAGTGCAAGACCTCTGCAAGGCTGGAGGGGCTGGTCTGTGGCTGTCATTGCTGCTTGTACGTGAAGTGCAAAACTGCCATCTGAACCCTGCCTTTGCTATGCATGTTTTAATTGGTATCTTTAGGGTCATTCCTCCACAGGGATAGTGATGGGAGTAGGAGACAACTTAAGAGCTGCTATGCTGCCCTACCCTGTGTATCCAAGACAAAAATAATGAGCTTCAAAACCTTTCTCTTGGTGATGGTCACACATCACATGTCCTGAGTTTGCCCAGCCTCAGCAGTGCTGGCTCCTGCCAGAGACATAGCAATGCCAAGCTCTGCTGGTGCTGGTAAAATGGGCAGATCTCTTCTGAGGTTGCTAGAGAGGCCTAAGCCATCAGGTCTGTTCCAAATACATTGTATGCTCTAACCAAAATTGTGGCCAAGGAACAAAACAGCTTCACCCCCTCCTTTTTAGCCAATAGTCCAATAATTGCAGCATCTTCCTGATACACAGAAGACTGGGTTTAGTTATTACTTTTTCCTGCGGGAAGTTAAATAATTCTCCTTCATCTCCTAGGAAATGGTCCTACCAGGGCATAACAGTGAGGAGAAGATTTTGCTTGCTCCTTCAGGAAAAGAAAGAGGTGTCCAGCTCACAAGCCTGCCTGGCCTGGGAGTCCCATAGCACTAATTTTGGCAGGTCTCACTGAGACTTGTGTTCAGTAGCAGCACAACAATAAAAGAACAAGGACATAGGGTGTCTGTCCATGGTGACTAGAGCACCTGTGGGAAAGGGCACGCAGCTTTCAGTTCCTGCTGCAAAGATTATTTTTCTTTTTGATATTAAGCACTCACTAAAGAAAATATATACCCACCTTTGAGGTGGGATGCACCACTTAGCACTCCATTTCCAATGCTCTGAAGGAAAGGAATGACTCCTCCCCAGGCTTTTTTTCAGGGGAAAGAAGGTACCTAAATCCATTTCAGGCTTCTGGGCTGTAAAGCAGGAAGGGAGGGAGCTGTTTCCTTGCAGCTCAGACTAAAGCTCTAGAAAGAATTGGGATTTAAAATCCACCTCCACGACAGTTATTAATTCCCAGCTAACAAGGCTCTCGGCACTGTGTCCTGCCCATTCTCAAGCCCATTCCTGGCAGCTAATTCCTCCCAGGTATTGTACAGGAAACCTACACAGCTACCGCGGCATCCCAGACTCCACCGACTTGCTGAAGTCCCTTTATTAGCGCCAAACTACTAAACTGTGAACAAAACACAGCTGAAATCTACCCACAGTAGTAGTAATAATAGTCCTAATAATAACAGCAATGCCACCACCTTGATCTCCTGTGGCGACTTTTTGCGGATAATTTCAAGACCTTTAATAAGTATTAAGAAGCTCTTAAAATGCACCATGAGACTGGTAGGAATGATTCTCCTCCCGCAGGTGTGAAAGCGGCAGAAAGAAGGGTTATCGGGCAGGAGTTAGGAGGCAGGAGGTCTGGTTTCCTAGACACTTGCCTTTTCCCTTATCCTATCTCACGCGTATTGCTGGCACCACATTTGCCAAGTCCTCCACGCTAGAGTTTTATGATATGAATTTCTATTCCAATACTGTAAAAGCAAGTGGATTCCTGAGGAGTATCCCTCTCTGGATACTTGGCTGGTGCTATGCACATGCTCATATGGAGACTGCAAAAGAGTACAGCTGACCTGCTTTGCAGCGTCAGGGTGCCGTGAGGGCAAGCGAGGAGGAAGCAGAGGCAGTCCGGCTGCGGTACCTTGCTGTTACACACCCCCACAGCCCATCTCTTCCCAGACAACCTTGCTGCACAATTCCCTTCTAGTGGCCGCGTCAACCCTAACTTTGTATCTGTTAAACCTCAGGTAATTGCTTTTAGATGGGTGTAATTAAGAAGCCATTAGTGTAAAGTTTCATTTCAGTTTATGCTTTGGTCTCCATTTGAGCAGAGAAATATGAAATTAAGGTATTAGCTCCTTTCAGAGAGATGAGTCATGAGCTAATAAGTTTCAAGAGCTGTTTCTCAGCTGTAATGATTCTGCTTTTTTCTTTCCAAATCTTCTCCTCCTCCCAAATTCTTCCTTCTGGAGAATTCCTTTTTAAAAGAATAAATGGGGGAAGGAGACTGAGTCAGAGTGAGGAATTGCTAATAAAATGACAGCCAGAGAGATGCCAGCATTTTTGTGTGGAATTTCTCCAAAGCAGCCAGGGATGCGCATGGTGACGGCACGTGGGCAGCGGGTGTGACGTGTCCAGCACACAGGGGACATGAGACACACAACAGACAAGGTCAAACTGTGCTTTTGGCCGGGAAGGAGGGAAGCAATGAGTGGTCAAGTTGTCCAGCGAGAGAACAGGGGAGATACCTGAACTTTCCAAAGCAGAATAGAGAGGAGGGATGTGAGTTTGTCCAGGAAAACTCAAGGTATCTGGTGTGGGGGAGTCCAGCCGAGGTGCAGACCACAGCAGTGCCCAGAGAGCGTGATGTCCCCACGGGGCTGTGAGCCACGAAGCTCACAGTGGTGTGAGCACCAACCTCCACCGTGGGGCTGAGCCAGGGAGGGTTTTTTCCCACTGCCGCCCTCCTAGCCTGGGCCAGCAGCCCATCCCCGCAGTCTCAAGCCCTTTCAAGCTGAACAAATGCCTCCCCTTCCCCACTCCCCATTTGCTGCGTGCCTCATCCCTACTCTCCCCCGCAGAGCATCATCTGGGTGCGTCAATCTGGCGAGCGGCTCCGGCTGTGCCACAGCACCCGCCAGCCAAACGCAGCTGGACAGATGTGCCCTGGCACGCGTGGCGAGCAGCTGAGACACCCGCAGGGGGAACTTCCCTGCGAGCAGGGCCCCTCTCTGACAGCGCAGTGCTCAACTCGCAGCGGTAGCATTTCCAGAACTAAATCAGTGACAGTCGGAATTGCGTATACAGTTAATCATGGCTTAATTAAACTGCTCAGTCTCTGAGCGAAGGGTGCTGCATGCAAGGAAGGGAGAAGGGGGAAGAGGTGTCCTTAGTTTGAGACAGTGAAATGCTACTGATCATCAATAATTCATTGCAGTAATGTTCCTGTATGAATTGGAAATGCCAAGCAATCAAAGGCCATATGTATTTAGCTTAGATCCACATGATGTCCATGTATTTTTAATAGTGTGGCATCTTTGAAGTGTGTTTATGAAGCACAGCACTCCTCTCCGTAGCTATGGAGGAAAGAAATTGCCCCTGGCTGGCAGGCATGCTCTTCCTCCCCTCCACAGGCTGCTGTGAGGATGACTACACACTTCTCCTGGCAGGAAAGAGTGGAGGGAGGCACACACTAAATCCCAGGCAGGGATGTTCCTTCTTTCTGTCTAACGATAAAGTAGCTTGTTAGAAGTAGGTGTAAAATCAATAGTCCAGTGGGGAACAATGGATGATTTCTTAAACTAATCTATTCACTATATTAATCTAATCTAATCTAATCTCTATCTTTGGTTGGCTTGATCATTTCCAGTACATCTGTAGGATGGGTTTTGCATACCTGTCCTCTAGCTGGTAAGGAAATGGGAGACTGGGAATCAGAATAGGATTCTGGGAGCATTCATCTCCAGCTGAGCATCCTGGGCTGGTAGCTGAAGTTACACACTCTGAAACTGAAAATAGGAAGGGAAAAAAAGGAAAAGGAAAAAGTAAGTCACATACTTGCTTAGCAGGGCTCTTAAAATGTTAGGACAGCTAAGAAGGGAAGTGGTGGGCTGCTGAAGTCTTTAAACCAAGGCTAGAGGCCTTTTTTTAAAAGATGTGTTCTCATTCAGCTGGGAATTTTTGCAGTATTGCCAGCTCATGTCTTTAAAATGAAGAACCAGATGCTTTACATTTCTGTGAGAGCTCAAAAGTTTGGGATGAAACTGCAATTCACATGATTCCTGCAGCTTTCTGTTTGTTTGGTTTGTGCTGCTAATGTAGCATTAGACTCCAGTTTCTAAGCGTTGCTGGGGAAAATACTAACCTTTCCTGAGTTACGAGACATACATGATCATCGTGGGATCCTTTAAAATCTCTCAGTGTTTCTGAAAGCATTTCTGCCAGGGTCTAAGACACAGGAATGGTACAGACATCAGACCATCCCAGCTGGTGATCCCACTCCCAGCTCTGTTGCTCCCTGCAGCACCTGGTGGTTCCAGCAGAAACGTGGGGGTTGTCAAAACCAGAAAAGCTCCTGAGAGGTACAGATCCCTAATTCCAGGAGAGACTTTTGAGAATATTAATAAAAATGACCTTGCTGTTGTAAAGCATTGGTGGGGACCGTGCTCTCTCACCTCAATTAAGACACTAGGAACAGCTCCCTGGCTTTTTCCAGCTGCCTTAGACCGTGGCCCCTTGTCCTGCCCAGTCTTGCTGAGGGGATGGAAAAGGCACAAATCCTCCAGACACTTCCATGGAGGTGCTCCAGAACCCATCAGAAAAATAAAGAAAGAAGATGGTTGAGGAGGGTGGGGAGAGGGCAAAGAAGGTGTGTTAATACAAAACTAATTCTCCTTCTATTTTGGGTTGTGAACCTGCTAAATTGCCTGTTGGGTTATGTAAGAGAAGTCATTGTGTTGCTGTTGAAAGGGCAGCCTTGTATGGAGAGCTGGGGACACCGCTGGAATTTTAAGTAGCCAGGCTGCACTGGGGAGAGGGAGCGAGCGGGCCCCCATCCAAACCCACCCGTCCTGCTGCCTTCTCGTTTGTGTTGCATGTGAGGTTTGGCACGTGAGCAAGGTCGCACCACGTACGGACCCCTGTCAGCCTGGCCAAGGCTGCTGCGCTTCTACTCTGCCTCCTCTTCCCCTCCTCTCTCTTTTCTTCCCATCCCTTCCCTCTGAATCACAAACACCCGTGCTGCTGGCACTACAGGAAAATTAACAAACAGCCTATAAATTTTACATGAGTTCCTGAGACCAGAGAGAAATTAATTTGATGTTGTCTTTTGATAAAGATGTAGCCCCCTTTCTCTGACTTCAATTTGTTGGCTTCCCCCCACCCTTCACAAACACGTTTTCTTGAAGGTTGCAATTTGGTTCTTGTGATAATAGAAGTGCATAAATAAATAAATAACCCACTTCAAATAACCCCTAGCTTGTAAATAGGAATAGAGAGAAGAACACCACCCACAGAAGAACAAAAAAAGAATCAAATCACAGGCCAGTTGCCTCTGGTTTGGATTAGCTGGGTATATTCTGTGCACAAGCTTCAGTCGCTCCCATGCCAGTCCCCAAAGGCCTTGATTTTCTAGGCACAGCTTAGAGGGCATGAAGGACGGAGCAAACTCAATAATCTCTGGAAAAGCTGTTGCAGCTGGATTCAGAAGGAGGAGTACAAGCTGCAAAAAGAGAAGGCTTGAGGCCATCACCAGGTAGTCATTCTTTGCACAGAAATGCCACCTGAGGCTTCATTTCTTTATTAAAGAGGCAGTAGGTGGTATTTAAATCTATATTGGTATTCAAGAAATTGGGAGGGAGGATGTGCAGAGAAGGTAGAAAATTGGGGTATACAATGAAGCAGTCGCAATGCTCCAGTGGAAGGTCACGTAAGAGTTTGTCCCTGAGCCTTATCTAGTCCCTTTGTCCATTTTGTTAATGGTGTCTTATCGAAGCCCTTTCAAGTATTGTACAAACAATGGTTAGTACCATATATTTTTCCAGGAGTTATCAGTGATTAAAGCAAAGTTAAGAACTTTTTTTTTTAATATATATTTGAAAGAGAAGCTAAAAAAGATGCTAAAAAGAAGTGTTAAAGGGCAAAATCCACTTCAAATAATTTACAGTTTGGAAATATATTTGAAAGGAGAATGAAAGGAAAAGAAACAATTTAAAGAAAAGTCCAAACACATATTTAATCTGGAGCACTACATTTGCTTAAGAAATGAAGTTGTCTTCTCAAATTTATTTAACCTCCTCACCTATTTTTCCTTTAAGTTGATTTTGAAAATGAAAATGCTGATGTGAAACAAAGGAAAGCTTAGTATAAAAGACTTAAAAAAAAAAATCTTTTAACAAATTTTGAAATGTTTAAGGATTTCCAAAATCCTTTTTGCTCCCTTTTTGGGGTCTAAGACTCCTCACTAAATTTGATCCCAATTCACTATGATTTTCAGCTCTTTGAAACTAAATGTTTCCATGAACATTTTCATCATTTTTCAAAGTGTCCCCAGACTACGCCAAGGCCGCCTATGGCAGAGAATCAGCTATATCCTGCTGCTGCTCTTTTAACATGCATCTTGCCTTCCACCAACAGCTTTTTTGCTTCCCATTGTTTTTACATATAATTTATTCAGTTATTTTGCCAAAGAGCGGGTGTCATGTCTTCTGGCCTTACACCCCTCCTTTCTTTTTTCCATGGTGCCTGGATCATCTCTTTATACCACCAGAACTAAGTCCATAGATCCAGCTTTAAGGGACTCAATTATGGATGTTGGGTGTGGTGATGGACTTTGCTGTCTCCAAGGATTTCTTCCAACTTCACCTGCTGGGGTGGCAGCTTTCCATTCCAGAAGCTGACTCTCCAAATATTACACTCCTTATATAACTTTCCTTTCCTCTCTAGACAGCAACATAACTGCTGCAAATTAGGTTTTATATATATTTTTAGGAGCAAAGTTTAAAGGCCACTTTGCAAGGCAAAAAAAATGCGTATGTAACAGAAATGTGTGGCATCTGACTCTCTCTTGGAGACTTTGCTTTGATTTTTCTTGAATTGTTTTTTGTCTGAATTTTTAATCTAAAGAGTTAGGCAGCTTGTCACTCTTTATGTATGGAAAACATAATGCTCTTTGATGTTCTCAGTTACTGTGTCATGTTTATGTGCTCTGACAGTCTTTGTACTGCGGCTCACCGCAGACAATGGGAAGGGATCCTCAGAGGGGTGGAAAGGATTTTGAAAGAGCCCCATTTTCTAGTCCAGAAATGGCAGCATTTCACCAACAGCCACACTGGTGTCCAGTGCCTTCAAAACAAGAGAAGATTTGACTGACAGAGCTGCATGACTGAGCCCAAGGTGTGTGATATCACTCTGTGCTATGTCAACACTTCAAGGGTTTTAGTAAGCATTAGAGCTATTCAGAAACTTCCAACAATTTCATGTAAAGAAAGACAAACTTCTGGAGCTTTGCAAAATTATTGTCAGTTATTTAAAAATAAAACAGAATTCCATGAAAATAAAAAACCCTATTTCACCCAAGTGCTGATCACAATGACAGGAACTGCTAGTAAAATAAATATATGCCTTCTGTAAGGGTTTTTGTAGGTATCCAAGAACATAAAAGTGACAGGCAGCTGTTGCAAGGAGATTAGGTATGAACACGCCCAGACCTGTTCCAGATGAATACTAAATAAACACCTGAGATCCCTGATGATGCCGCCCGGAAGCTGTCCTCTTTACTCCTGATCAGCACAATGACACTTAAAAAGAAAAATCACAGTGCAGTGTTCTGTAGATCACTTTGCATGACTTAGCGCATTATTTAATGACCTTCAGGGCACAATGCAAAGTGTATTAGTTCACGCAGGTCTTTCATTAAAAACTACAGCCAGACCTTTTATTTAGTCATATAAATGGGCTGCTTCTCTTCAGAGATCCTTTTAAGGTTTGTTTTTAAAAATGCCCAGATTCAGCTGCAAAGCAAATGTCTCAAAACACGCATTGTGTTGTTATTTCAGTAACAGCTAAAAGACTCCTACCACCACTGTCACGGCCCTGTCATGCTGGATCCCGTAAACGGGGAGCAGCAAAAGGCATAAAAGCTCACCATTCTGCCTGCATGGGCAGCTGCACTGGGACGATGTGCAGCACAGCAGAGGTGGGCACACAGGCAGGACCGCCGGCGCTGATGCCCTGCTCCCCTCAGCGTGGGCAGCTGGGTGGTGTTACGTAGCCATGCCGACACACGACACACGTGAAATTTGTCTTTTCCTTCCCCTTATTGTGCATTTGGGATTCTGCAAGTGCTCAGGGTCTTTGCCCTTCAGAGCACCTCTGTCCTTGTTGATTTGGGAGAGATGTGAAAGGTGAATTCTGTTCTAACCCCCGGTGCGGCCAGCGGTGTTGCCTTCCTCTCCATCCCCATCCTTGCCGTCTCCCCAGGGGTAACCTGCTCTTCATGGCATGGGAAGGAGTCTCCTAGGTCCTGTTCAAAAGTCCATTTGGAAACCTGGCAGGGGCACTAAGCAGTCAATTCTATTTTCTTCTCCTTCTTCTTCCGAGCACGAAACCTAACAGACCCCTTCAGAAGAGACTCCCTGTCACAGGAAAGGGCTCCTTTGTATGCGAGTTGCAGCGTCTATTTTTCAAGATAACCTTTATTTCATGTACTGAGTGTTAGCTTTGCTGAAAAAGAGAAAAGCCGAGATAACTCCTTCACCTGTGGAACATTATTACGCTTTCTGGGAAAAAGAAGAATGAGTTGTTCTGGTGCATGATAATGGAGGTGGAACGAATCAGGCAGAAGCAGGTGCTGAATTGCACCTCTCTCTCTTTCTCCTCAACTGTCTATCTTTGTAATCTCACTCTCTTTCCTCTGTCTGTCTTCCTGTCTCCAACACAGGCTGATTTTTCTCTCTCCCTTCTCTCATTACCTCCAAATTCTCCATTTTTCTTATGCACAATATAACAGCCTCTGGGACTCATCAGCAAAAACCCTGACCAACAGCTCTATTGCTTGCGCTTTCTGCTGAGGTGGTGTCTGGAGACCTGCTCTGCTGTGCTTGGTGCTGTACAACTAAAGCACAAAGTACTGACTTCTGCAGTGAAGAGTTTCCAGTCTAAAAATTTTGTGGTTTGCATTTGGCTGCAAATTGGTCTGTGGAACATTTCCCCCCTGGGAAAAGGCTGTTCTTTAGGTAATAGGTAAAAATGTGAATGCTTCATTGGAGTACTCTAATTCCAATGACATTTCAAAGGCAAAATATTGAATCAATTTGAAATCAAAATGGATTTTAAATTTTTTATTATTTCAGCTGTTTCCTGCTCCATTTCCCACTTGTTTTCACTTCTGTATTAGAATCTTAATTTTGTTCTGTTACATATCCGTATACCATCCAGTATTGAAGTACTAAACTGTGTTTCAATAATATCAGAATGAAGCATTTCAGTAGGTGGTGACATAACTTCTGAAAAGAAATATTTTAAAACCATATTGTCTGATTTGGTCCTATCTGAGACATAAACAAATGTTTAGTTGCTAGATTTCTCTGGAGTCAGGACGCCTGTTTTCTCATCAACTTTAATGATGAGCCTTAAGAAATCCTGAGTTTGATCAGATTGAAGAAGGCACATTCAAACGTGCCTTCTGAATTGGCTGCTGATATTGCTGCATGACAGTGATGTATGGAAGAGATTCCCTCTGTCCCTTGGCATACCCCATCCTCCTTGTGAAAACGTGACTCCTGCCTTCCCCTGCTCCCAGCTGTATGGTTAATGTCACAATCGACAAACTATTTCAGTAGAGAAAAGAGGTTGGTTGCCACAATGACAACAGGCAGCAAACCTGACGGGACACCAGCCTTTTTACGTACCCCAGTCCTTGGTATCCACAATGGGAAGCCATCAGTTCAGGGATGCAGGAGGAGGCATGGACTCCTGCATACGCCTTGAAGGGAGGGAGGACATCCCAGATGGGATTAGGACTTTAAATGAAAACCAGAAATAAAATTAATAGTCTGGGAAGAGCATCTTAGCAGTCATTTATCCTCTTGCTCTGGAGCAGGGCTGCGGTGGGTTGTGGGAGCCCGGCTGGCTTTATGCTCTAATCATGGTAATGTGTGTTTGCAGAGCTGGCAATTTCGCATCGACTGGATCCTACTGGCAGGGGAAAAGTTCTGCAGCGCATGCATCAGTGAGCTCTGTGCAGATATAACAGCTCTGAAAGTTGCTACACAGAGTCCGTGCTGCACCATAAATTACAGGGTAGTTATTTCTTAGTTATTTAGCAGTTACAGTGTAATTAGTTCCACTTAATGTCAACTTTTGTCAATACGTCTTCCATTAGCCAGAAAATTACAGCTGGGTTTTGAAGCAATGGCGATACATGAGCTTCTCTGAGCTTGGACTCAGAGAGAGAAGATGTGCTGTGGGGAGGGCATGGAGCTGTTAGGTGAATTCCAAGCCTGTCTCATCTCTTCTGCATTCCTACAAGCTTGCGCATACTCACATACACACATATACAAAACACACATCTCTTCTTCAGGATCAATATTCCAGCCCAGACTGCAGAAAGGAATCAAAGAGGTCCCTGGAGAAGTTTGCTTTGGCTGCTCAGAAACAAACAGACAGACAAACAAGCAAATAAAACCCAAGAGCTGCCTCAAGATAGCATTTGTTGCCTATATTTTGCAGAAGAAACTAATTAAGAAGTATGCCTTAGATTTTGGGGATCCCAGCTTTTATTCAAAGAGGGCTTGATTTCCAGTCTGTGGCTGCTTTATTCTCAGTCATCACAGGAAGGCCCTCTGCCTTTTTTTTTCCTCTTGTCTTTTTTTCCTTTTGAAACTGTAGACATCATTAGGAGATTGACATTTCTGAGTTTTGCCATTGCTTTGAACAGGGCCAGGATTTTAGTCTCTAGTCCAAAAATGGTGAAAATCAGGCAACTAGACTTTAGGGGAAGCACAGAGAAATATTTTCCTGTGTCCTGATTCTCTGAGTGGTGAAGGATAAGGCAAGCTGGCTTTAACGGTGCTATCCTTCCCCCTAAAACACCTCACCTTAGGGCATCACCAGCCTTTGGGAGCAGTTTTGGTATGAAAGATCCTTCTACCTGTTTCAAATTTCAAAACCAAAGCAGATTGCACAACCTGACTATTGACTGAGGTACTAATGATGGAATGATTAGGAAATTGCAAAATAAATTCTTTTAAGATTACTTTGTAATGGAGCAGATTCAGCTAATTCTGTCTTTCTGCCACTAGACCAGGTCTAAGCAAATGCTGAGAAGTAGAAAAGAGTCAGCATGGGTCCAAAATTTTTTTTTTAATATATAGCTTTCACAATTCCAGGCTCCAATATTCCCCTCCATGTATTTTCCTTTATGAGTATGCTGTGTTGATTTCACACAGGGCCCTGCATATGCTAAAGCTGGTCCTTGAAGAAGAATTAAGTATTCTGTTCAGGAAAAAATATCAGGCAGAAAGAATATAATGGTAATGTTGGTATTAATACATCCTGCAAACATATAGTGCATTTTCTTCAGTTGTCTCACACTGCTCTGTGTCCACCAGGAGGCCAGGGACGATGGAACTCCTCCTGCTATTATAAAATAAACAATAACAACAACAACAGCAATAAACATTTGCACCACAGAATTTTTCCAGATGAACATGATGAATATTAATGGGCATGGCTATTCAGCAGTGCTTGCAACTTCCTCCTGTTATGAATAGTAAGACCAGGGGCATATGACTCAACTCACCCATTGCAACTGAAACACTGAGATCAACTAAAACCTCTTCTGAGATATCCTTGGAGATTTTATGTATACATATACATATACAAAAATCCCCAACTATGCTTGAATAATGAAGGACTGTAAGAAAAAAAAATCATGATCTGAGGAATACCATAAGCAAAAATAGAAGATAAACTCCTCTGATAAATAATATATTGTAAACTACTCACTCAGCTGAGTCCATTCCACCTTGCACAGGTTTGCTTCCATATGGAGTATTTCTTCTCTCTGTGGGCAACCTCTTCCCAAATACACTGAATGAAATATATGCAGAGATTTGTGTCAGTTTCTCTTGAATATTTCAGACCACATTAGATAATTCTGCCTCACCAAAACTCCCTTGCCTTAGTCACCCAGGAAAAAAATAATTGGCTGTGTTAATGCTTGGATGCACCATATCCTAAAATACTGTAGAATCAGCAGGGACTGGAACCTGTGGTATTTTGACTTATTGGAGAGATGTCAGTTGGAAATCAGCATGGAGGTTAGCTGAGCCTCAGTCCACATGGGGATAAAAGTATCTTGAGCACATAAATGAAGCAAAAGGACTGGTGTGTTGTCTGGCTCTAGGGTTCTGGTGTGTTCTCTGGCCCTAGAGTTATGGCTTGTTGCTCTATCAGAAGTCAAAGATTGAGCAAGGAGAGCTGAGAATGATCTCTTCAGCAGCAGCTTTAGAGTCCCCCATGTTTGACACTGCTCCAGTCCCCCAAACCAGCTCCTAAGGCTCCCTGGAGGTGTCCATGTCCCACCCAACCTTTGCCATGAGGCCAAGGGTGCTGTCCAGTTCTCTGCTGGGGGGGGGAGCTGCAAGAAGGTGGCAATCTCACCCAGGTCTGGCCCTTACATTCTACCACCCCTGTGATACTCAGTTTCTCTAAACCACACTTGCCATTTCCACTCTCTTTTCCTGGGTAAACACACTTATTGCCTGTGTGGGAGAGGATTATTATGGGTTATCACTATTTCCTCTGCAGAGAAACCTGCTGCCTACACTGCTTCCTCTCAGTGACTTCTGCATTGTTGTATTTCCCTGGGATGAAGCCTGTCTATCAGCACTGCCCCAGCCTCCTGCCACCCCGACCAAAGCAGATAAAGATCTCTGCCAGCCAAGCAGCAGGAGAGAGGAGGAGGATTAAGGGAGTGGAGAAGTTAAGGTGAGCACTTTGACAAGTGTTAACACAGAAAGGAGAGACCATAACAAACTCCACTGGGCCCAGGATATTTTCTGCCTCTGGGCAGAGGCTGGAAGGTCCTCAATGACGACAGGAGAGAGTTTCTAGCCGCATTAAGTGTTTGTCATCTCTTTTTGCCTCTCTCCTACACATGCCTACTGACACTGAACCTACATCCAAGCTTTGCTGTTCCAAATCTGGAAGGTGTTGGCTGAGGGAGGGTGTACTGAGTCATGATCTCCATGCTGCATCCATAACTTCTGGGGCTCAGTGATAGAAACAGAAATGAGCTACCACCCACAAAAGCCTTGTGACAGAGGCTGTGGAGTCATAGCCCAGGCCTGTCTGTCAGGCTGGTGCGGTGTGAAACACCTCACAGCCTCCTCAATCCCTGGAGCTGAAGTCTGGCCGTAAAGGATTGGAAGTCAGTCCAGTGGAAATAGGGATGTCTCGGTTGGTTGGTAGGGAAATCACTGGGGTGGGTCTTCCAGGGTTACTCAAAAACACGTTTTGGTGCATCTACATACATGGCCCCAGCAAATTCAGTGGCTGCTCTTTTGACAAACATGCAGCTGAGTAAGTTTTGCAGGCTGACCAAGTAGGAAATCTCTGATAACTGCAAGTCTCTATTGGGGCTGTAATCTGGGACTCTGGGAAATGTAGAAAAGACCTGCTGCTTCTGATCATATAAGAATAGAATAAGGGCGAGAGAAAGAGGGGATGAGGTAGGAGAGAGCAAGATGCAATAGAGAACATCAGCAAAAAGAGGGAGCGGAGCGTGTGTGTTCTTAAAGAATCAACACTACGCATAGAAAAGGGAATTACCCAGGGGAGCAGAGTGTGTGTGTGTAAGCTGTGAGAAATGTTAGGGAAGAAAGATATTAAGGCGAAGCAACTGATATTTGAAATGTTATTTGAAGAGAAGTTTTAATCTGATAGGGCGCAGACAGAATTAATGGATTTTCAATGAGTTGCATAGCGCTTCGGGACAGTGCTGGGAACAAAGCAAAAGTTCTGCTGCTGGAGGTCAATGCCACATCCCTGGCACAGAGCAAGCTGTCAGAGAAGAAATCAAAAAAGCAATTGAGAAATCAACTCTGGTAAATTCCTCAGAGATGAGGGAGAGTTTTAAAAACAAAACCAAAAAAATTAACTCCCATATCTGCTTTCCTTTTAATTACCCAAGAGTTCAGTTTGGATGGCTAGAATTGGGGATGGGTATGTAAGCAAAGAAAAAAACAGGTAAAAGTGAGGCATCTTTCAAGTCTTTCAGAATATGAATGGCTAACAGACTGGCTGTGCCAGGCAGAGACCTGCATTTGTCCATAAGCACATGTGTGGGAGGGACTGGCTGAGTTGCCAGGAGGAGGAGCATATTTGGGGAAAAACTAATCACAATCCAAAGCCTGCTTGGCAAAGTTGGTTGTGGACCACTGCATCTCCTGTTCACCTTGGTGGCCCACATGACTCAGTAGGCCCTCTGGAAAGCAGGAGACCTCATTTTGAAGACATTGCTATTGAAGAGCAATGGCAGAGAAAAAAGAAAGAGAGAATGAAGCCAGGGAAAGAGAGGGAGGGAAAATTGTGCTCACATTGCAGAGCAGGAAGATCCTTATTCAGATAAACAGTAATGTCTTGGGGATGAACAAAAATCCCTGGGCCATCTAGAAATCTTATCAGCCCTGTAGCACCTCTTTTTTTTTGCTTATCTGCTTTATTCTTTCTTGCTTTCTCCTTACTTCTTTTCTTTTTCTCGTTCTATTCCTTTTATTTGATCAGAGGCTGCAGGTCTCTTGTGTTTCCCAGAATCCCAGTTAAGATCTTGTTGACATCTGGAAGGCAGAGGGTGGCAGGGGTCATGAAGGCAATGAAACAGCAAGTTGAATAATTCCTATTATTTAAGTCTTTCTGGGAAACACAGACCATTTGGGTTTGTATTTCTGTTTTTTACCCTCAACATTTCCTTTCACCTAGGGAAATACAGCTTGGGTCAAAACCCTGCAAAGAAAATGATCACATTTTTTGCTTCTGTTTTTTTGAAGTCAGACAGCTGGATGGAATCGGAAACTCTATAAAGTTCCTGGAGAACAGGGAAGCTGCAGCATGACGTCCAAGACTTTCAGAAAAGAAAAACTCTACAGGGAAAGAGCTATTTTAGAAAGGCCCCAACAACAAGGTCTTCAACTGGTATTTGCTATCAGCCATGAGACAGAAATGCACCCAGAACCAGGCTTCCTTACTTCCTAATTCTTGTTTCATATATTGATGCCATCAGTAGTATTGTTTATAACCAATTAGCAAGAGAAATAAGAGAAATGTCTCTCAGCAGCAGGTTGAATTCTTCATTACATCTGTTTCAATATCAAACCATTCCAAGAATTCTTCTGAGACTGCATTTCTCCCAGTCTATTATGGAAATGCAGTGCACCTTTTAATCAGGAGGGACATCTCTATTTAGGTTGCAGACTTAAAAGTTCTTCTGTTCAAAATTCTGTATTATTACCTGAATGAAACAAGAGATAAAACTCCAGCTGATATCATGGGTTCAGGAATTGGCAGATAATTAATTTCTAAAATTTGGGACTGAGTAATGCATTTCCTTTGTGTTTTGATTTTTTACCCATTTTCTTATAAACTGAACTTCACTCCCTCTTCCCCACTTAACAAACTGAAACCATGTATGTCTGGAAGAGGATGGCATCAGGACTGAAATACTCTACTGGGACACTCCACTGGGGATGCCTTGGCTCCTATACAGTCTCCTGCTGTAATCAGTTTTGTATAGGATATTCACAGGCACTGTCTCTGGCTCTAGAATTAGGAAAGCAAGATCCACAAAGGTTCAATGAAAGGTCCAGATGGCTATTCAGAGCTGCAAGTCAATGTCCTGCCCTTGGGAGCTGAAATGTCGGAGAAGGACCACAGCCTTTAATCATTGACTAGCCCAAATGAGACTATGTGTTTTTCAGGCTTGTCATTTATCCCTCTGAACTGAAAGCCTAAAATGTGAAATAGACAGTGGGGATTATCCAGTGACTCAACCATCAGCATTCACAGTAGTCATCTAAGATATCTGCTTCCTTTAGAGTCCATAAAAATACAGGCCACTCCAGTGGACAACTTGGAAGCCAAAGAAACGGTATCTTTATTGAAATAAGGTTGCAATATGAACACTAATTCCAACACGTCTCTGGTCCTTGGTTTCTCATATGCATAAAATAAACTCCTTTTTTCCCTACCTTTTAGAATCAGAGTATATGTTCTTTCAAGGCAGGAATCTCACCTTTTATTTTGCCCATGTGCAGCATCGTAACACATTTGTGTCATAGCTGGGCCAACAAGACAGTCTCTCGGTATAAATGACCAATACCAGTAAGCTCTTATCACATTGCAGTAATACATAGGAAAAGATGGAGCTTAAGCTTAAACGTGGGACTTTTACTTAGATTGTCCTGCCCAAACAAACCACCTAGATTTAATGGCATGGAGCATGGAAGAGTTACATATACATCACCCCATCAGGAAGAGCTTCACTCTACTCCTCTGCTGCTTGTTTCTGTCTAATTAAGGGGATTGAATTAAGTGATGGAGGAAGGTGGATCTGTTCTGCAGTATAAAGAATGTGTGAAACCCAAAATGAGGCAATAATAGTAACTCTCATTCCTGAATCTTTTCAGAAAAACATTTACAAGTAGCTTTTTTGGAGCAGTAAAGATTTTTCTCTTTTTTCTTCTTTTTTTTTTCTTTTTCCTTTACTACAGTGAAATCTTTAACAAATAATCATTTTACACTGTACAGTTCATCAATAAAAGCAATAACACCAGGTTATGTAATAAATTAAATATGATGTGTAGTTGAAAGTAATCGTGCTTTCAGGCATCAGCTTCTTGTCACATTAAGGGCTCTAGCAAACAGGTTTAATATTCGTGGAATGAACAGAATTATTGACAAGCAGAGGAGGAACTAGACAGCAAGTGAGCATCATATTAATTTTTCAGAGGCTGATATTGCTTTTCCTGCTGACATCGCAACAAACTTTCAGGGATGGCTTTTGCGGTAGAGGGTTTTGGTAGTGGTAGTGGTGGTGTTTTTAGGTTTTTTTAATCTTTTTTTCTGCCATTCTGTCAAGTTTATGCCTTTTGGAAGGGAGAAGGAAAGAGAGAGAAAAATAGTGGTGGCTCACAGTGTAAGTTTAGCCTTACCTTTGGGTTTATTCTCCTAGATAACTCAATTCAAGGTCAACTCAGATTAACTCCAGTTCTACCTTTCACTATATCAATGGACATCTTTCATTCTTTGGAAAAATGGTCCACAATTCCCATCACACTTCTAGAATATACAAGGATTTAAGGACTTCCCACTGCCCCTTAGCTTAGAGAAAGTCTGATGGTTGAAGTATTGGAGATCCTTTAGGACAGAGTTTCTCAGTATGGACAACTAAATTAAAGGCAGAGTTACAAAGAGGAGTCAGCTGGGTTATCTGAGCTTCCTGATATTCACAACTTCTGGGGGGTCACATAGGAATAGAAATTGAAAAGCTGAACTTCCTGAGGTCCAAGTGGTCTGGTTTCCCAGACTCAAGTGTAGGAGTGTAGAAAGTGATGGCAATTCACCTTTTTACCTAAGCATTTCCAAAGTGCTACAAACAGAGCTGAAGAAAAAAACCAAAAGTGTGAATGGCTGCTTTGAGGCATGTGTTTTGTCTGAGGCAGAGGTAAAAATAGCCACTGACATTTTTCTTGTCTCATATTTGAGTCCTAACCACCACACCCTTCCTCTGTATGTCTCATGCAATTTGTCACCCAAGAAAGATTTAAAAAAAAGGTGCTAAATAAAATGACTAGCGTGTCTTTCTGTTGACAGGATATGGAGAGTCAGAGGAGAAGGTTTCTGCAGTGTGGTGGTCAGTGACTACTCAGATCAGAGGTGTCTGATAGAAGTTGTCATTGGAGGTGCTCACAAAGAGCATCTGTCTTGAGATTTCTGCACCACTGGGAGAAACGCTGCCCAAAGCAACTCCCTGGACTGTCTTTTACGTTGTGGGTGGGATGGACTTGAGCTTGTCTTCATGATTTCTAAGGCAATGGGTGAGATATCTAATCTTGTATGAAATTAAATGCAAGAATCCTTGCAGGAGGCAGTTTGGGAATACTCTTGCTCCTCTACATCAGGGTGGTCAACTCCTTGCTTTTGAGCATTTTTCACAACCCCAGGAACAGGGGAGGAGAAAAATGGGAAGCAGGTGAAGGCAAAAGACAGCTCTGGGCTGGTCAGCAATGTTTTCATGGGCTCTGTTCAACCCTTTTTCTCTCCTCACTTACCTCTATCCAAAGCTCTGAGGCTGTTCATACAGCTGGCAAGGCAGGCAGCGCTGCAATGAGCTGGGCATGCTTTTGAGCTTGGCAGCATTGTCATCTGATTGACCTAAAAGCAGTTATTTTAGAAGGGGGATTGGTTTGCATGTCCCGTCAAATAACACTCAGGTCAGGTTTGTTCATCACGGTGAGCTTTCTTTCATAGGCTGACCTTGCCGCATGTGGCCAAATTTTCGGTAATGACCTTGGGTGTCTGAAAAAATGCATCACCACTGAAGATGGCCCTGGCCATAGCTTCCTTTCAGCCGTGAAATGTGCCAGCTATCTCATTCCAAAATACCCCAGAATGACCTCATTTCTCCAAATAAATGTCAGAGAGAGCCAAAGAGTAGTGGGGAGAGAGCAGAACTGTTCATCTTAATCAGAATCAGACCCAACCTCCCCACCTACTCCAACTCTGATAAAAGCAGGATTTTCTTTTTCAATGAAAGGTGATGGAAAGTGTGGGCTCCAGTTCTCTGTTTTACCAGAAAGCTGGTAAACTAATGGATGTTGTCAGCATTAAGATTTGCCTGTGTGATCTTCCCTACTGCTGTCCTGGGATTTGTTTTAAGGATTTCTGTATCTAATTGTAGCCAAGACTGGATAGATCCCAGGGCTGACTGAGTCCAGTAAAAAAATATAACTGAGTGGGATGGTCTCAAGAGCAACAAACACCAGATCCCTTTCTGCTTATGAAAAAGTTCTTCTGTTTCACCCCCTCCATGTGGAAAAGGAATCAGGAGTGAGAGCTGTTAAAGCAGCAAAAAGGAATCAAGGTATATCTGGAGGTCTGGGACAAAAGTGTGAGAAAAAGTTACAAGAGAAATGTCAGCATAGGAGCACCCTTTCAGTAATGAGCTGTTTTACAAAATGTGGAAAATGTTAGAATTTCAAGCATCAGCTGTATGTCCTAATGGTGTATTAACCACCTAAAATACCTTGTAAAATGTCATTAGAGGCAAGTAACAGAATAAACACAGGAGAAGTGTGAAGCCATTTTTCTCTGAGGCAGAACCTATCTGCAAAGAGCTGGAGGGTTGAAAGAGGGATCCAAGCAAGGACTCCAGCATCCAGGACGGGGACTTGTGCCCACATACAGGCCATTTCCAAAGAGACGGTGGGAAGGAAATTTCCTATCCTTATCGTGAGAGAAAGTAGAGAGAAAGCTGATTAATGTGTTGAACCTGTGGGGCTATCACAGCAGAGCAAAGGCTAGTAGCTTCAAAAGGACTCAGTACTCAGAATAAGGCTGAAAGAGTCAAAATAGTAGCTGCAGGAAGCATCTTTAAAATCCAGTCTGAAATATTAATAGTGAGAATTGCAAATAAGGTCTTTGAATTTCTTTGGATGGACACTCTGTTCCAAGAAGCGCCTGTCTCCCTCTCTGCATGGGTGCCAGTGGGACAAAGTCAAAAGGCTGGATTGTCATGGGTGAAAAATGATTATTTTTTTTTTAACCAAGCTCTTTCAAAGCTGGTGGTTATACCTGTCTTTAAATCTTCTCTGATTTTCATCAATGCACTATCTAAGCATTTCACTGTCTTTTTCATGGGAGTTGAGGAAATCCTGCCATCCTCATCACCTGTGGTGCAGAGAGAGAGAAACATGCAAAGAAATACGTGCATGGCTGTCAGGCTCTGAAGTGCATCTGGGAATCCCACTAGGTACTTAACTACCTATAAAAAACTGAGACCATTTGATCCCCCCAGAAGTCAGTGGAAGATCAAGAACATGCACATGGGTTCCTGATATCGCTGGGCATCCTCTTAATCTAAGATGTCTTTTCTCTGACTGCTGAAAGGGAAGAAGCTATAGTATTTCTCTTATAGTAATTAGAATTAGAAACAGATTTGTTAAAGCAAAACAAAACAAAGCACAATTCTTTGTGTTAAATCTTGCACAAGTGATACTCCTGGGTTTCTTCCAGATTTAGATATATTATTGTTAAAATAAGTATTTTTTTTCTCACATTTTGCCTTTTCTATTTAACCAAGTTGCTATTTTTGAGTCGAAAGCATGCACACAAAAAATGCAAATCCCACATTTCAAAGGCACCTTCCACTTGGAATTGGATCTATTTTTGTCCCTGTGACTATCTTGCACAGCTCTAATTGTCATGCCCCACTCTGAAATCCACAGTACGCTCCTCTCGCCAGCGTATTTTTGGATTATTGCTCATTGTGATCAGCCTTTTGTGTTCCTTTTGATATGGGCCAAATTTTGACATGAAGTGCTGAGTCATGCATAATGTGGATCTTATTTGTGTCTCAAAGAAATCTTCCTTTTTCTATTCCCCTGTACCTGGGCCAACACCTGGCAACCCCCATTTCCCAGACAAACAAGGGGAAAAGCACCTGAAACACATCAAACAGCTGAGCAGCTCAAAACAATTCATTTAATTATTATTACAAAATGTCATAGGGAGTGCCAGCTTGGTATTGCAGTTTCTGTGCTCATTTGTTTTGTCAAAAACCTGAGGACTGAAAAAAAGTCCCAAAGAAGAAAGAAAGAAAGAAAGAAAGAAAGAAAGAAAGAAAAAAAATCTTCTTTTGAAACTGATGTTTGTGGACTTGGGGGTGAAATCTTTAATTTCTGCACACCAAAAATACAGTCATACCTGAGTGGGTATTCAATGAAAAAAAAATTACTGGGAGATGATGATTAATTTTCTAAACACAAATTACATATTATAAACACTTCTAGGGATTGATGGAGAGGGAAAAGGGCACTTGATTTAATGGGGTGGGAAATCCAAATAATCCCATCTCTGCTGGAGGACTCAGTGTTTTCTGGAGTGCTGTTGCCACATCCCATACTGCAGTATAGCCCTTGCTCTGGCACTGCCAGCTGTCTGCATACTTACATAGCATGACCATGGCCAGGTTTCCTCGCAGTGAGGGTCCCTGTTCAGGCAGCTACCAAGGCTGTCAAAAAAGTTTCACACCTTACATGTGAATGGATCTTTTTAAGTCTCCTGCAGCTGAGATGCTTTTGGAGATCACTATTTTTCCTTCTCTTTCAGTTTCTTATCTGATCGACACTTAACATATGTAAGCACCATTTGATATTTTCTTGAGAAGAGGGATGTATTTTAACCAGGTAATGCAGAAAAAAGATGCAATATTGGGGGTGGAATCTGCAACAGTCTCTGCAATAGCATCCTATATGTGAGGTGTCCTCCCTTTCTCTGAATGGCCTCTGTGAACAGCTCTTCTCATCCTGAATTTTGGGATGTTGAATGCAAGGTGTCTGATATTGGTGCTGCTGCTTTGTGCTCCTCACCCAGAAAATTCCCCTGACCTTCATGCATAGGTGTGTTGAGATAGGTGAACCAAGCAGGGGCTCCAGCCCTGCTCTTTAACCCACCAGCCAGGCTGCCCAGTGAATTCATCCAGAACAAGCTCCAGTGGAATTTTTTTGCTGTTTGTGCTGACCAACTGCTTCACAAACTGTTGGGTTATTTTAGTTTTGTTGCCATAATCATTTGGCTCCCTTGGTGCTATCTGTCACCTGCAGATGAAAACAAAAAGCCTTGAAAATCAGGTGACAACAATCCAGCATGTCCAGGAATGCGTGTGAGCACAAAGCAAAGCAGGCTGCCATAAGTAAATTATTAAGCACCCTAGAAATTGAGTGCTTGACACTGGAAAGAAAGAGTGTGTTTATGAGAGAAGTGGAGAAGAACAACCAAATGTTCTACTTTTTATAACTGGAGACCACATCCTCTTGAAGGTGGAAATTTAATTCTTCATTGCCCAGGGCTCACGGCACACTGAGTCTGACTCTACTGCAAGCACAGTGGCATCACGTGTGGATCTTCAAAAATTACTGGGCTAAAGAGAGGCAATTTGACTGCAGTTCTCAGCCTTGTCATGCAGGAGGTCCTTGGAAGATGGAGTTGTTATTGTAGATATAAGAATTCAGAATTCCAGGGAAAATCCTTAAAGCCACGCTGCTAAGGAGAAAATTTATGAAGATGCCCCTAGCTATGGTCACAGCAGCCTCTTGGCTGGCACTTGACGTTATCAGAGATCCCAGCACTTGGCATTACTAGAGATCCTTTGGTGGTTTTCTCCTAGGATAGTCTAATGATGATTTGCTGCCTGCTATCTGTGGAGGTAATTCCTGCCATCTTTCCCCATCTCCATGTTTCCTTCATGTACAGATGGAAAAGGAATGAGCAGCTTGTGCAGAAGCTGGAAGCGTAGACCTTGGGCTCAACACAAGTGTCACACTAATTTTATGTCAGCACAGTCCCAGTGCCTCTGGTGGAGCTGCTCTTGGTTTCCATCCGTACACATGAGCGGAGAAGAAGGGACTGGCACTCGAAAACTGTTCAGGGTCATACTGGTGGGGGTCAATCCCCGTATTTCCATCTGGATGAGAATCTGTGCCTTTGGCTGCCTCAATGACTGACTTGAATGGAGTTAACCTTGATTTACACGGAGAAGGAGAGGGGAGAATTGAGCACAACAAGCTGAATCCTAGAATAGAAAAAGGCCACTGGAGAGGGAGACAGAGTACAAGGAGGAAAAGCTAACACCGTGGCCTCTGTGATTCTGTCTTTGCAGGTCCCTCAGGCAACATAACCATAAACAGTCTCTTCAAAAAATGTGAATATTATGCTGCTTTCTGACAGTTTTTTCCCCAATTTCCTTCTGCCTTTACAAGTAGCTGAAGAAAATAAATATTTAATGACCTATTTCAATATTTTAATGTAGGTTTCTTGGTTAAAACACCACAAATCTCTCTGTGAAAGGGCGACAATAGAATTATCAAGTAATGAGCATTGCAGCAAGTGGGAAGTTGGTTGGAAAGGAGAAGGTAAGGGAGAAAAAAGAGGCATGGCTGCACAACATGGGGGCATATCTTCGTCAGGTGGAGATCATCACTGACTCATTTCAAGCGCTCCTTTCCAGAGCTTAATGGGGAGGAAAGACCCAGACAGTTTGCTGTTTTACCCTTCACCAATCCTTTCTATAAAAGCAGAACAGAGTTTCCTTCCTCCATGACCTGTCTGGGACATGTTACTTTGATCGGGATCCCCATGCATGCTGCAACAGGGCCACAGCACTTCAGAGCGAGCCGGTAGCCAGAGAGGCTCAGTGGAGCAAACGCAGCTCGTGGCTCAGCTTTCCAGCTCCCCAGGGAAAAGAGTTCCTGCACTGCTATGGGGACACGAGGAAGAGCCATAAGTGACCTGTTGCCCTTTCGTCAGTGCAGCCTGCGGTGGTGATTCTCCACTCTCAGTGTATGATGGGGCAGCTGTAGACCTGCGCAGCTCCACCACCTCTTTTCCATCTCTCATCCCACCCCAGGATGCTGCTTCTGCTGCTTCTCTCTTTGTACAAGGTGGATTATTTTTTTTCAGTCACATGTTAAGTTCTTTATGTGGCACTTTCACGAAGGCCACGTTTTCAGTCATCCTGATCTACATTTGAGGTTGTTCTCTTGCATAGGAGAGGGAGTTGTACAGTGCACCCAGTGTAGTGTCTCGGTGGCACCCATAGGAACAGAAGCTGGAAAATCACATCCTTGCACCACTATGGACCTCGTGCCATCCTGTATGTCCTCTCACGGCAATTGTAACAAATAACACACATTCCTGGTGCTGGGCCAAGGCTACTTCGTTAAACAACGCTCATCATGTAGTCAGGGGGTGCATGCGTAGAGTGTCAGCCTTGTTCTTCTGAGACGGAGGTGTGCTGCAGCCCAGGAAACATGGCAGTGAGTAGTCACTGTGCAGAGACAACCTGGGAGTGAAATCTTGGACTGGTAGCTGCAGTGAATATTTTATACCGCTCTCTCCCTCCCTTCTCTGTCTGATCTCGGCAGCAGTCTCTAGCCAACATAATTCTTTGTGAGTTACTTTCGTTAGCAAAACCTTTCACCCTATGAAGATGTTCTACTTAATTAGTAAAAGTTCAATTTTTTTGTCACCGACAGAGCCCCATATATCACCATGTCTGGAGAGTCATTAGCTGTAAAATTAATCAGGGTGGATAATGGCTGAATATAGTCAGAGCCCTTTGTGTTCCTTCCCACATCTCTGCCTCCAACGTGAGAACCTTTTCAAGAAGGGGAATCCAAAAAGCATCTCCAAATATCCAGGAGACCAGTTTCTAGGGTAGCGCTGGAGTAGCTGGTATTCCTGAGCCTGAAGTGGAGGGGGCAATCAGGCAAAGGAGGGAACAGGAAGCCAGAAGACTGTCAACTTTGTTCCACCTTGGTGAGACCCATGAAGAACTCCAGCTGAGGGACTCTGAAAGGATGCTGGATGGCTGAGATTTTCCTTTCATTCTCCTCTGGGAACACAACAAAAGCACTCACTTGTTCACTTTGTCATGGGCAAGTTTGGTGTAAGCCTGGGTTGTGAAAGAAGAGGGATCAGGTCAAACAAAAGGGTTTGCCACATACCATAGCTTGAGGACTGTGTGCCATGAGAGGGTGTCCTAAGGAAATCCAGGCCTACAGGAGAAATTAAAACAAGTAGATGACTGAGGTTATAACCCAGCCTGTTTCTGTGGTGCACTGAAGGAGCCATGACACAGTGCTCTGCTTCCTGGCAGATGATCTGCCTGGGTGTTTCTGGCAGCCCCATGTGAAAACCCCTTGAGCATTCTTCAGGGCTTGACGTGTGGTAGGAATGAAACCAAGGCGCCTTTGCTCCCCTGCATTGCACTGGCATGTCCATTGTGCAGGATTGCTGCCATCAAAGTTTTCTGCAAACCATCATGGGTCAACGTTGGAACCCTTCCCAATTGTGTACTTATTTCTGCTCAGGAGGTCTTGCTCTGAGGTGACTACTACAATTTCCAACAAGCTCATCTATTTCCAAGTGGGTCAACAGACACAGGAAGACCAAATGACCAATGGCTCAGCATGGATTTGCAAGTCAGCTTCCTTCTGGTTGTTCTTTATCTTTTCACCAATTTGCTCCCTGGCTATGGAGTCTGGGTTTTTCTACTGGCAGATAGAGTCCATCTGTAACTGTATGCAGGTGGGGAATGTAGCACAAAACTGTGCTGAGAATGTTGGATGCTTTGCAGGAATCTTTGGACAGGTACATTAGCTTAAGAGACTTTTTATAAGAATAATAAAATCCTATGTTGTTCTTATCTCCTGAGCATAGGACACTGTACGTATGTCTGTCTCACATCACTTTTTCCTGTTCTGGTACTTCTTAAAATTAACAGGGAGATGTTGGTAGCTAGGTGAGATGAAGAACACTGATATTCTTTATTTTCTGTTACTATTATTATTATTAGTAGTAGTAGTAGTAGTAGCAGTAGCAGCAGCAGCAGCAGCAGCAGTAAAGGAGGCCTTACAGTTTGATTGGTAGCAAAGAGAAATAATTATGGGTAATGCAAGTGACTGCAAGTGAGCTGATATCATTTATAATTTTGCATAAGCGATCACAGGACCTCATTAAAAGTGGAATCCTCATGGTACACTTCATTTTGGTACAGAACAAGACCAGACGGGGGGAGGAAGGAAATATTTTGCCTGTGCAAAAATGTGTCTTCCCACTTTGTAATTTTCCTCCTCAGAATATGTCTGAAAAGCAGTCATCCTGGGAATGACTTGCCTGGGCTGCTGCACTACCTTCAGGACTTGCCAGTTCTCTTCTGCCTCTGCTGATGCTCATAACACTATAGCGTTCTGGAGCCTTCTTTGACTAACAAGTGGCTCAAGGCCGCTAGCTCTGTCCTCACACTCCTGTCGAGTGTAGTTAAGTAAGTGTCGTAACAAATGGAAAGTGATTTCTCTGCCACATCCCTTCTGGGTGCAAGTCCCACCCAGCCAGAATCACAAACACTGAGGCCTTGTCCCTAAGAATGAAGCATGTGTATCTCGGCAAACAATTTTGTCCTTGGTGTCTGATTGATTTATAAACCTTGTTTTCAGTGTGCTTGTGAAGGGATAAAGTAGAAAAAAAAGGAGCCTCATGCCTCAAAACAATATGATTCCTTGCGGTAGGACATCCTTTAGGCATAGTGTCCCTCTGCAAAGCTGCAGAGCTTTTCTTGTTGCTTTCCTGGGCAAAGCAAGGGGGTAAACCAAATGCTTAGTATTCGCCCAAACCAATATGGATTATGCATTCCCCCTCCCCCCCTCCCTGCCTTTATCATTCCTTGTGAAAATAAAAGGAAAGGGGAATTTCTCTTAGGCTCAGTTGGACAGTTTTGTTTTCCATTAAGCATAAAAATTCTTTTCATCTTTGGGAATCCTTAAGCTTAAGTCAAATACAATTTGGGTAACAGAAAACTGTGTTTTCTTTTGAAGAGTCTTCATTTCTAAAATGCCAAAATGGGATATTATCTTTATTATTTGCTCTTGTTTCCAGATTGGCTATTTGAGGGAGTCAAAACAAATTTGTGAAAAGCTTCCTGTGCCCTGAAACTACTTTTTCAGCAAACAAAAAAATGACCTCTAACATTATACCCAGCTATAGTTATCAAGTTTGTTTCAGGCTTTTCCTAAGCACATTTCCCTCTTAAGCTTTTAGTAGCAAGGACTGAAAAACCCAACTTCCAAACAACGTGGACTTTCAGGCCACATGATGGTTTGACAATGTCCGTAGTGTACAGGACCCTAATGGGTGTGCTGTTATCATATTGATAATGTCACATATACAGGCAGAAAGATGCCCCAATCCCACATAAAGATCCCATCTTTAAAATACTTAGCAGGTGGACCATTAGCACTTTAAACGTGGTGCTAACAGATCATCACTGCTGATTTAGACAGAAGAATGAAATGGTATTGATTCAGGATTATGGCCAGGTAAAGATGCCATTATGCTGTTTGTTTTGTGCTTGATGTTCAGTAAATTAACTAATTTATAGATAGGATTACTGTGATCTATAGAACAGAGGTCAGGAATAGAAAGCAGGACCCTGAACTACATGAACCAGAGACTGGATTAGGAGTTAGGGGAGGAAAAAAACCCAAAGAAATATAGGTACCCTAAGTGAAAGACAAGATGTAAATTGGTCTGAATTCTAGTGTAGTAAGAAAAAGATGAGTTTTCCTCTCAGGAGCTGTTCTATCTGGACTTCTACTGCTTTGCTCTGGGTTCTCATGAGCATAAATACACAACCTCATGCTTCCAGTTTGAGATTGGATAAATGGAGAAAAGGTTCAGGTACAGAGCTGTAATTTGCTTCCCCTCTGCTCCCATAAATTAGCCCCAAATATGCCCCAGTGTGCATGTTTCACTAATCTAGAACACCGACTATTACAGCTTTCTCCCAGAGGTGCCCTGTTGCCATTTGGCACTTGGGGTAGTCATGGATTTTCTCCCCTGCGAACAAAAATCTGGCAATTTGTTTGATATTTACCTGGGGAGCTGATGAGAACGTTCTGAAAATGTCTACATCTCAGTAGAAAAAAAATGAGGTTTACATAAAAGTATACACAAAACACAGTAAAATGATGCACAGATTCTCTTCCTTTCTCCCACCCTTTTGCGGTCAGTACCGCTCTCAGGCTGGGGAAACCTGCAGTGCATTGCTCTAAGTAGATCTTGACAGCCTAAGAGACAGTGGTCTCTGGGGGCTTAAAAGTCAGCCTGTGCCTCAGGAGACACATTTCCAACCCTGCCCTGTGAGATGGCAGCCTCGGTGACTTTAGGTAAACCCTTCCTTTGCTGCTCTTGACTTTTCATTTCCCGTGTCACCTGTTCCCTGCTGAGTAAACATTCTAGGACAGGGACGATCTCTTCGGTCATGGGTCCACAGTGCTAAGCACAAAGCAGCCTTGATCTCAAGAGAGGTGTAAGGGGGCTAATAGAATACCAGTAAGGAAAGAAAAGGCTCCCCCCGCCCTCCTCTTGTCCGAAGCTGAGAGAGGAGTAAGTTGGTGTCCTTAAGAAGCTTGAAAAACAAATCACTTTTGTGGTTGTTAAGTGCTGAACTTCACACACTACAAAATAGGCAGGCAAATATGAGAACCTGCTCAGCTAATTCAGATCCAAGGTAGGAAGCAAAACGGGTGCTAGTGAAACTGCCCCGGGAAAGCTAGAATAACGCGACCAGTTATTAATCTCTGTTAAGCCAAAGTGATGTCAGCAAAGGATGATTTCTGGAGGACAAGTTCCCCTTTCCTCCATCTCACAGCCCAGCCTCATGCAGATATCATAGAGAGGGGAATCAGTTTTTTCCAAGTGTTTTCCAGCTTCATTGCAGCATCTGCCCCAGGCACAGAGTACCCAGACAATTTGATCTAATTTGTTATCAAGATGCATCAGACTTCTCCATAGTCTCTTTAGTCTCCCAAGTTCCAGGATGAAAAAACCTCGAAGTGCAATACTAGAGCAAAATTGGCTCCAAGGCACCCAGGTTAGGATGAATGTGCTTTAAAAGCATCTGTTAACTCTGTATCTCTATTCAGCAATAAAAATTACTTCACACACTGTCTGCAATCCCCATTTATAGGACTTCAGTACTTTGGTGGATGGAAAGAAGGAAGCCTGGAGCATGCAGAAGGAAAGGTAGCGCATAGCACATTCTGTAGTTATCAATTAATTTGATAGTCTTTTCAGACTTTTCCCTACAGGGTGATGTCTATGCAAAAGTCTAGGCCTGTGGTTTTCAAAGCATTACCCATCCCCTGCTTGCTCACAAAACATAGACCAGTACTGCTGGGAGGATTTGCCTCTGCTGCGTTGGCCACAGAAGGTTTGCCAAATGCACACTTGCCTGATGGACTGCCTCCCCATCCCACCTTTAGTTTTCCAGCTGGCTCTGCCTGCTTTGCGGTGGCTGAGGACTCTCAGGGACCAGGGAAGCCCAGCTAGCCAGCAGCTCTCTGTATCAGTTTGGCCAGTTGAGTGGCACAAACAGGCATGGAAGGAACTGGGATGTCACTGGTGATGTGGAGCTGGAACCCTCAAGGGATGAGTGTGGCACCTTCAACCCACAGGGAGATGTGAGGAAGCAAAACAACCAGATTGGCTAGGTGGTCTGGTCCCGCAGCTCTTTCGGAAGGCCCATCCTTCAGCAAACAAACATTTCACTGCATATCACCCCCCAAGGCTCAATGGGGAGTCACCCTTTCCTGCTCCAAACGTTTTTGATTGTCATTTGCTCCTGACTCCCCACCCCACAAAAAACACCCAAAAGACTCAAGTGCTCTTTTCGTCTTTCATGACTATTGTCACTATTTTTTTCCATTTCCCCTCGTCATGCAAAACAAAAAATAAATAAATAAACCCCATCTTAATTATACATGACCACATGAACAGCACAAAGGAGCAGTTAACACAATCAGCAAAAAGCACTAATTCCAACAATCTTTCCCAGGACCCTTCGTGGTGTGTGATGTTGGAACAGCCACTGTTAAGCAGTGCTTGGGAGTGGGACTGCCTCTCCAAGCCATCTCTTCCCCCATCCTCCCAGTCCTCTGCACCCCCTGGCCACCCCATACCATGACTTTCCCTGGCATCCGAGAGTGGCCTTGTCTCTCAAGGCCAGTGGTAGCCCTCGCCCTCCTCCTGCCTCTTCCTGGGCTCCCTCTGTACCTCTCAGCCACCTGCAGATGCAGGATGCTCAGGGTGGAACGGGCATCTCCTGTCAGTTGGTGGGTGGAGGGAGCGGGCTGGATGCGGTGCGGGTTGAACTGTTGCCATTGGAGATGGCAACAGATGCTTCCTGGTGGAGGCTGCGCTGGCTAATTCAGGGCTTTGTGGTTTGAGACAGAATCCCAATTATTTCCAATTAGGAGATTGTAGTGACAGCTGCTCTGAACAGGGCCTCCTCTCACTGCTGAGAAACCTGCCTCCACTTTTAGCTGGGTTTGGATACCTGCATTTCTAGCATGGGGCTCTCAGCCTTTTTTTTTTAATAACCTCTTTTTCTTCTACCTCTTCCTAAGCAATTCTTCCTCTCTCCCACACAACACCACCTCTCATGAGGAATTTGGCAGTGGAAACATCCTTATCTCTCCTTTACCAAAATCCATTCATTTTCTCCTTTCTATATGCAGGATTTAATTTTCCTGTTCTGCTGTCCAGCTCCCCCTCTTCCCAGTTCCCGCATTACTTCTGCCTGCCCTGTGATGTATGGGCCTCATCAGGCAGTTTTGGCCTGACCCAGCCAGCCAAAATCAGAGGAAACCGTGGTTTTATTTTGCCTGGGAGAATTCATCACAGTAGGTGTCTCAGGGAAATTAAGGATGAAGGAAAGGGAGAGCTAGAAATTTATTCTGGTTTAGTGTTAAAAATGTATCTATCTACTGCTTTGTTAAAGGCTGATATTTTCTCTCCACTTTTCTCTTCTTTCATTCTTATCCAACCATATCACACAGTCCAGAGACAATTCAGGAGAAAGGGGCATAGGGCCCTTTGCTGGCTTGAAAATGCTGGCTGTGGTAGAGGAGTGAATAGGACAAGAAGGAGATGTTGAACAACAAGACACGTTCCTCTCCATTCTGTCTCATAACTACTCATCAGAGGCAAATCTAATCCTAAAAATACAACTAGACAAATCCTTTGGAAGGAGAAAGGGGAATTTACGGGTGCTGGCTTTATTTATGATTCAGCTAAATCCTTGTTTGTTTGGATACTGAGTCTGTTGAATCACAGCAGGGCTAAGCAAACCAAGAGCAAACCCTGCTGTGCGCAGTGCAGAGTCCTGGAGAGTCTCTTCCAGAAGCAGTGGTTCAGAGCCTGCTGTTTCTGTCCTCCCCAACCAGGGGGACAGGGATCTTTCCTGATCTCCCTTTTCTATCTCCCTGTCCAAGATGCAGTGAGGTTCATGGTTTCCTCAAGGAGTATTTCCAGAAGGTACTTTCTCTTCTAATAGGGGAAGGTACCATTTTGCTAGACCAAATCCATCCCAGGTTTGCACTGTGAGCACGAAGCAGCTGTAGAGCAGCTTCAGGACAGCTCTAGGGAAGATTTGCAATCAGAAATTCTTTCTCCACTATAGCAAACCCACAGCAGGAGGGAGCCCAGGACCTCTCTCAAGAAACAGTTGCCCTCTAAATGTGCTTGCACCCAGAGGGGGCAGCATGGGGAAGCTGGGAATGCTACCCATGCTGAGAAGGTAATACCAAAGGGAGGGCAGGTCCTACGTTAATACAGGTGATGTAAACAGTGGTATTGGGTTGGGCACAAACCTCTGCTGTACTAAGGAGAGACACAACTTAAAAACCTCTGCTGGTGTCAAATCCACCAACATCAACAAGAATTTTGACAGCAGGCTTTGGTCCATAGTGTTTTAATTCATCCCTGCGTGGCCACAGTCTTCATCATGCTGTCTATTTTACATGGGATCCAAGAGGAAAGCTTTTAGCCCAGGAGATTTTTCAGTGGGTTGCAAAGCACTGAAACAATGTGGTATTTGGGTGACAGTGTTGCTTGTTAATCCATGTAGAGCCCTTAGATGCTACAGAAGATAAGTAAGTGCCTTGTAAATACAGATAAATAGATTAGATTGGACCTTGAGAGTGGTTCATGCAAAAGGCATTTTTATGTGCAAAAATAGTAACATTGTAGAGAAATAGCTATTATTTGAAACCTTGGGCTAGAGCTTCCATAATTGATATTGTTGGAGTAAAGAGGAAGCTAATGGAGAAGAGCTGCCGTGACTGCCCTTTTGTCATTGACTAATTCTTCCAGCAACTGAAATGACATTACCCAGCTCCCATTTAGGCCTCAAAGTGAGTGGCCACATTTTTCAAAACAACACAGCTCAATGAGTCCTGAGTCCTTTCAGAGCTCTTCTTGTGAGTGCTGTAATGGTGGGGACGAGGGAAGGAGAGTGCTTTTGAAAATCTGCCCTTTGTTTTACATCCTGACTGCTTGGAAATCTGGACCACGGCATGGCTCGGAGAGCAGCCCAGAGAATGGTCACTGGCTGAGGATCAGGACTTACACATGTCCCCGATGGAGATATCCCCCTCAGCCATTTCAAAGACAGTGGGAGGAGAAAGATGTGGGATTCCTGTTATTAAGAGGTCAACCAGGGCTGATCACAACTTGAGTTTAACTAACTGGTACCTATTCCAGCCCGTTCAGGTAGAAGTTCCCAGCATGTGGGAGGTTCCTCCAATGATGCAGGTTCCCATCTTTCTAAGCTACACAGCTCTGGTCCACTGCAAAAGAAGGCAGACCCTGGATCTTAATTTATCCACACACCAAAAAAAAAAAGATAGAAAAGCAGAAAATAAACATCTGAGTGATCTAGGAAATCCTGAAACGAACAGCAGTTTTGTTCCTCAAACAAGTTACAATTAAGTGACAGCATTACTCTCTCAGCACCACTTGTTCCCATTGCATTAGGTACAAAACCCAAGTGCTTAAAAGCCAGGAGATAAATAATTAAGAACATCATACAACTTTTATTGTCTACATAAAACATAAAAGGGTGAAATCCTGACCCATCTGAAGGCAATGTCAAAGTTCTTCTTGACTTTAAATGAACTTGGATTTTACCTAAATTGTTTTGTCAGATACAATGAAATGTGTGTCTTAAGACACCCCAACAATCTTAATTCTGACTCAAAAGAGGTACTTTTTTATAATCAATTCCAGAATTCAAACAGGAAACAAAGCCTTTTTAAAAAACATGAAACAGACCTACAAAATTAATGTTGATATGAAGAAGAACAATATTATGGAAATCTTTTTATTTTTTAAATAGAAAAATGGGCACATATTCACCTATTACAAATGCAGTATTACCCAATAGTAATGGTACTTGGAAATACTTCAACTAACTAATCATATTTGCCACTTATGAATATTCCTTAAAAGAAAATGATTGTACACCAAAATCAATTAAATAAAAATATCACATAAAAGAGGGGAAACTAAAAAGAAAACAATCCACAGGTTAAGCATGAGGTTGTTTTGCCAAAATGAAAAGTGTACTTCTTTGTACCCAACTTAAAAATATATATTTATTATGTGGGCAGTATAGGGTTTCAGGAGTCCTTAATCATTCATTTCCTCGCTTTTAAGTGTGAGGGTTTTGCAAATGATGTGATAAGTAAGTACATTGTTGTCACTTAGCAACCTTAACTCGTTTCTGAAGTGAGTTGTTTGTTTCTATAAAAATGAGGCACTCAGATACCATGGTGATGAGCATAGGAGACCTTGTATGTTTAGACAGAGTGCTATCTTGATAAATATGATATTGCTCAGAGGTATCAGCCCCTCACAACAGAGGAGTAGTTTTTCGCTCTTGTCCGCAGCATAGAAACATGGTCACTGGCTGTGTTTGTTGCTGCCTTATGAGAAGCACCTGAAAGCTGTTCTGAAGACAAGACTCATTGTCCTTTCAGGCAGAAAACCTGGAATTTTGCCTTTAGCTATGGCAGGAGGTCACCTCTACAATGTCCAAGATCCTAGCTGTCCAAGTATGCCCTTGACGGGTTTGCAGCCATCTCAGATGCTTACATTGTTATCACCAGCCTTCAGTGTAAAACTTTATTCTTTGCATCCAGCTCCACACTCTGAAAACACTGTCTTTTCACCTCCAGGCAGTCCTTCTAGAACTGCACTGGGCCTTCTTTTGTCCCCTAATTACTCCGTTATGCACTTCTTCTGATGTAACACAGCTATAAAGCCAGCTTAACCAGCTGGTAGAAGATTGCTGGCCTCTGGGAACCCTGCTGTGATAAAGAACCTCCAGTATGGTTCCTGCAGATGGGAACTGATGCCAAACCTTAAGGACTGGGTCTGGGGAAAAAAGGAAAAAGACAAACAGTATGGCTGAGATAGAACTCCTTCCCTCAAATTTGAGCTTCTGGCTTCTGGGAGTAAATTAAAGCACAAGGGTTAATAACAAATGTCAAAATAGGTTATAGACAATTCTGTTCCATCCTAAACCTGCATTTACTCTACAAGACTCCAGTAAATCCCTGGACATAGTTAATCCTGCTTGAGGTCACCTGATTTTTCCAATTTTTCTCTTCCCTCACTCCTTTTCTGTATTTCCTGACTTTACACACAATATATTTGTGTTGCTGTTCCTGCTTCTTGAGTTTAAATTAATCTTTTAAAGAAGGATGAACCACATGAACTTTCTTTTGGTTTTAGAAATCACATCCATATTCATAATCCACTAATCATGTTTGATAAATCAGAATTCATTGTGAAACATACTAAACCTTCATGTTGCTTCCGTTTTTAATCTTGTAGGAAAAGCAATCATCTATGCAACGCATTCGAAGGGGTTGGGCTGGGCTGTCTTGGGTGTCTCATTGAGTCAGCTCCCTTGTTTGTACAATACAGCTTGTGCTTCTGAATCTAAGCTATCATCTAAAAACATAATTAAGTCTTCAGCACTTCACTAGCAAGAGGAATCTTCACAGTGTGAATCAAACACCATCTTCTTAGCGATGCCGGCCTGAGTCTGCAACTTGTCCGGAAGAACAGCTCTGAGCTTTCCCCTCATTCCAGTGGTGTAACCACACTGAAACCTCAAGATCTTATTCTTGCAAGTCAGCAATAGTATTTCACCTGCAGTCTAAGAATAAACAGGGAGGTGACTGTAGAGATCAGTAGGGTCTATCATTATGCAGTGACTTGTTTAACCTGGGTACGAGTGAAAAAATGGTATTTCTGCCCCTCAGTCATTTGCGCGAGTATGAACATCTGGATGTTTTCTGACTGTTTACAAAATGGGATGTTTTTTACACCTAGATAAGTGCAAGATTAGCTACATCACTTCCCCCTCCCACCCCCGCCCCCCATCGGTCCATTAATCCTGACCTTTGCTTTAGAGGAAGAATCTTCACATGAATCCAGATCCTATCATCTATTCTGTCTGCTTTTCTTGCTGCCTACTGCAAGATTATCACTTCTTCCCCACCACCGTACGGCATCTAGGTTGAGACAAGAGACAAGCAGCCTGCTATGGGGGAAGGACAGTGGTAAAGGGAAGAACTCTGGACCATGGACCACCTCCCGTGGATAGCGTAAATGTGGCTGGCTGCAGTCCATACACTGAAGTTGCTCTGCTTTTCCCACACTCACAGGTTTTGGGCTTCCATGCTTTCCCAAAGAAATATAGCTGTTATTTGCTGAAGCAGATTCTAAGCCTGCCACACTTAATAATTCAGTGGTGAACTTTAAAGCTGAGTGCAGGTTGAAAAATAACTTGCTTTAGTAAGTACAAAATCTCCATTTCTGCTGCCTTCGCTTCTCCCTCCGTCTCTCACCCGTGGCCCCAGCAGCCCCCTGCAATCCAAACACTCACCATTATTATGCAGTGGAGCGAAAAGGAAAGGCGGACGGGGGGAAAATTCATTTCCTCTCTGTGGGATGTTTATTGTTTTTTCTGCTCTCAGCAGTCCAAGGTCTCTGTCGTTTTACGTGATATTTTATAATGGGAACGGTTCTCCTAGGCACCAGTGAGTTCATCTGCAGAGATGCACGGAGCCTGGAGATTTAAATTTATACCTCCCTGACGCCACTGTAATTGGGATTCCCAGGAGAGGAAACCCTGACAAGTGACACAAATAAACCCTGCCAGACCCCTTTCAAGACCTGTAGCAGCAGTAACCCCAGGAGGATTCCCATGATCAAATTACCCTTAAACAAATGCTTCTGCAGTAACTAAGGATGTAACAGCTGAAGGTCAACAAGGTGTTTGTAGAACATGTTTACTACGTTTATTTCCCATCGCCTGCTCCCATTCAAAGACCATAAGTTGCAACACTGGCAAAATGGAACTGGAAGAAGCTGCAAACCTAATTAAAACTCGTTACTCCAATTGTCTAGGAATACATTTATTTAGGCCTTCCCTACCCCTGTAGCTATTCAGGCATAATTGCACCAGCACTGTTTCCCTGAATATAAATGAATAATATAAAGTACACACATTTTCTCTCCTGTGAACTGAAATTTGGCAATGTCTGTGACATTTGTTTGGGGAGCTGATGAAAACATTTTGAAGATGTCTGCATCTCAGTGGAAAAGAGGAGGTTAAGAAAGATTGATAGGCAGATAGATATGGATATAGAGATATATCCATAGATATAGATATATAAAAATGATTTAGTTTGCTTCCTTTCTCCCACCCTTTTGCAGTCAGTACCTTTTTTTGGCGGGGGGAACTGTAGTGCATTGTAGTAATCAGATCTCGACAGCCAAAGCAACAGTGATCTTTAAATTCAGCCTGTGCCTCAGGAAACCTTATTTGCTGTCCCCCTTGTGATGCCAACTTGTGTGACTCTGGGTCAGCCCCTTAACTGCTTGCTTCTGGTTTTTTATTTCTTTTTTCTTTTTCCTGATCAGATTGTAAGCTTTTTAGGGAAAAAACCTATTCTATAAATATATGTTATTTCTATGTAGGAGGAAAAATAATTAATACTGAAAATAATTAATACTGATGTGTCATTTAAACAGCTGGGATGGAATGTATTTCAGGTGCTGCTCTGCTTTAACTGTTGGTTAAAAGAAGAAAAGTCCCCATAACTATATCCCAAACTGTGCTGGTGTAAAAATTCTGTATTGACCTTGTACAAAACACAAATAGCTCCTTCTGATAAAAATAGTAAGACAGACAGAAATTACAGATGCAATATAAAAATCATGGGAAGAAATTCTCAGACTGGATTACATAGGAAGTTCAAACCTGTAATACCAAAAGAGCTTATAAGTGTCTTTTATTCTGGATTTCCTCCCAGAGGCTGCTGGGTTTGAAACTTACTTGTTGGTTAGCACAGAGCTTTGTTGTAAGCCCAATGCCTGACAGGACTTGTAAGTTCAATGAAAGCTTGATGGGACCCAGGAACTTTAGCAAGATTTTCTTAGAAAGAATTAGTCATGGTGTTAAGGGACTCCTTCATTCCTTGCTCATTGTTTATCACTTAGTCATTGACTAAAGCTCATATTCCTGGATCTAGCCCTCTTGACAGCTCATCCCTTGGGTTTTTGTTACACCACAGGCCATGTCCTGGCCCTGGATCTCCCTGTCATGTTCTAGTCGTTCTCCTGTTTGAGCTGAACTCTTCCACACAGCTGGAGGAACAGCTTGCGCCAATAGGTTGGCATTCCCAGGAGCAGAGCACGGCCAGCAAATGTCTTGTTCAGGACTCAGCTCCCTGCAGCTGTTCATATTCCTGCAGTAAAGGAGGAAGCCCAGGGATCTCTTCTTGAACACTGGCCCTACATCCCAGGGGATGGGAGGAAGATCCTCAGCCCTCATCCAGGCCATGTATCTCAGTGCAAGGAGATGCCCCAGGGCACTTTTCAAGGTTTTGAGCAGTCTAAACTGCCCCAGTAGGTGTAGCCATACTACCATGCAATACACCATCTGCCCCGCAGCTCACCAACTCATGCATTTCCCAACATGCCTAAGTTTTCCTAATATGCCAGTTACTCAGTGCGCCAGGTCATTGTGTGATGGTGGTAAAAATTGCAATCACAGAACCGGACTTTTGTATGTTTCCCTCAGCTCACAATCACCAGAAGATGATTTAATTGCATGAGAAAATGTTCTCTTTAATCTCTTAGAATTAGTCATCTCTTCCTCAGTCATCTCTCTATATTTTTGGTTAGAGAGACTGAAAATCTTAATATATCAGTGACATTTATAACACATGTTAATATTATAAAACGTCAGCGCTCTATTTGCAGAAATGAATACTGATGTGATGGGAGTGTTTTATTATGTCAATGACTTTTATTATAAATATGATAAAACTGTGTCATCTTTTTTTTTCCAAATAAAAAATAAAACCACCTAATCATTTATCCCAAGGTTACTGCTCTGCTACCTGGTTAATTTATTCAATAGTGCTGTTAAAAAAAAAATACACCCTGCAATGGATTTTCACATTGTGTGGTCATTTGATGGATGTTATCACTTCCCTGCATGTTTGTTTAGGATTAAAGTCTGACAATGAGCACAGAAATAGGGCTCACATAGTGGCTTCCTATGGACACAAAGCCAGGAGATGAAACCTAGTTTTAAGTGAATAATTAATCATTACCAGAGAGTGAAAGATGGCTTGATATCAGGGTGTCCCCATTGCTCTCTCCAGGGCTACTGAGACTGCCATGCCTCAATCCCACCAGCCCTATCTGCAGATGATGCTCTTGAAAGGGTTCCCTGCCTGGTCCTCCCCTGGCCCTCAGGTTCATCGCCAGACCCACAGAGATCTAGAGGCTCTGGATGGTAACTTGAACAAGCCCATTGTGTGGGCTGTCATACCATCCTACCAATTAATCTTTATTACTACAGCTAGTATTTACTGTTGTGAGTAAGCTGAATTGTTGACAATAGGTAGCCACACTTTGAAACCCAGTAAAAAGGTGACAGATTCACAAAAAATTTAAGAGCTCATTATAAGGATAAAGATATTTTATGGAAAAGATTAGTAAATAATGAGTGTTTGTATACATTTCTGCTCTGTCTCTTTGTTTAAATTTCCTTATTAATTTTTCAAAATTGCAGACCCATAAGAATCATCTTTACAAGAAATAAAATATTAATGTATGTAAAAGAGAGAATGAGAAAACTTGATTTGATTCATACAAAGTATCATGACTCCAAGGGCTGGGATTTGTCAGAATACCAAAAAATATCATAGAAGTCCCTCCAAAGTTAGAAGCAACCACCATAATGGATTGGCACATTCTTGGCCCTGAGTTAACACACAGCATGATGAGGGATCTGTTCCCCTGGGGAGAAAGCGCAGGGAGGACAGAGATTGCAGCGTTAAGATCATGCTGTTGCTATGGTTAGTATTGTGCAAGACTTAAGGATTTTATTTTTTTTTAATTTTAAACTTTTTTCTGCTCCTGCCCCTCCCCTTCAGTCTATGTGCTAGCGTTACTGCAAAGGGAAACCCGGGATTACAGTTCTTTTAAGAAAGACACCTGTTTTGGTTATTGACTTGAAGGAGGTCAGAAATGGGCTGTCAAAGATGACTGTCACCCAGTAGATAATAAAACCAGGGTGAAATTTAATAAGTGGGTGTTTTTAATGGTAGGCATCTAAAATGTCTAGAGACACACCCAGTCTGTTTTTTCAGGAGACCTCTCTACTGCTGCGGAGACCCAGCAGAATCATCGCACGCATGAGAGGAGCTGGCCAGAGGGGTCTGCAAGGCGTAAGAAGGGGCTGTGGGGAATGAATGAAAACCCAAGTATCCAGAGTGACGGGAGCCTCTTCAGATGCCACCGAACCAAACAGCAGCACAGGGCAGCGAAGCTCCCTTAGCTGCTACTTGAATGAAAAATACCTGTAAGCTGACTCCACTAGAGTGCTCAGTAATTAGATGCTTTGGGGGAAGAGAAATAACTTTCTGCTGGTGTCCATTTCAGAGATCTCCCAAAGGGGAAGACGTGAAGTGACCATCCCTTGGGGCACTGTCGGTGGGACACGGTGGGCTGTATCCCGGCTGTGCCAGGACTACCCCCTTCCCATGCAGCAGGAGGATTGCTGAAGTGCTGCCTGGGCTATTAGGCTGTCTCAACAGTGTGTTTATGATGGTTCCCTAAGGACTCCAGTCTGAAGTAGCATAGTCACACAGCCATAGAAGCCTTCTCCCTCCCAAAAGTGAGCTACAACAGCACTTTAGCTGGAGACAGAACAACAGCTCTTTAAAAGAAAATGGTGCAGCTTCTCTTTTGAATGTTCCACTGGGCTCTTGAGGAGGTTTGCAGACGTCTGTAAGGCTCCAAATGCTAAAGGATGCAGTAATGAGCCCTACTAATTCACAGTGCTGCCCAGCCAGTCTCGTACCAGCAGCAAGAGAGTGCAAGCTGTCCTGTGTTGCAAAGCAGGACACGGGAATTGGCTTGTTTCATAGTTTTCTTTACTTTCTTTCCCTGTTCTCAAGCCTTAAGGGGGGAGAGGGGATATATACCTTCCTCCCCTGGGTTGCCAATAGCTATGGGTAAACTCAAAGTAAGGAAATCATGGCAAGTTATTTACCCCTTGAGGAAATGCCCTGTTGAAGAAACATAAATCAGGGTTTATTCAGAAGATATCCTAATTAGACCTACAGGAAAGCCTGATCTCCTTCCATTTATACTGCTCTCAAACAAGTTGCTCCCAGTCTCATGCTGGTATGAATGAATTGCTCTCACTGTAGACTTTCATAGGGGTCTTGTAATTGACGTTTAACATATCTTTAAAGCAAGGTCTATAGAAACACCCTTCTGTATAGCATCCCATTGCACTCAGGACTTTAAAGACCCATAGGAAATAAGACTGGAAATAAGGTCTCCTGAGGCATAGGTAGATTTTTCAGTCCCCAGAGACCCACTTTCACTCTGGTTGCAGATGCACTGCTGTTCTTGGACACCGGCAAAAACCAGTATTGATGCAAAAGGGTAGGAGAAAGGAAGAGAATCTATAAATAATTTTTATACATCTATATCTATCAATACATCTATATATCTGTATCGACCTGCCTAGCTATCTATCAGTGCATTTCCTTGCAATCCTCCTCCGGACACTTGTCTGATTTCTGCCCTTCAACAGGTGAAGCGCTCACCCTCCTTCTTGTACAGCAGGTCCTGGTGCTCACTCGTAGAAGAGCTGGGTGAATGCCAGTCGTGTGCTGAACTGGGCTGGGTTTTGTTTGCATTTCTCCTGCAAGTGAGCTTTTATAACTTCCATTTCTTCTAATCTCATGCTTCAGGAGCTGGCCGCTGAGAGAGAGATCACATGAGGGAAGAAACTCCCTTATGTATGTGCCGGGATTTCAAAATACAGCATGGATGGTGCACTGGAGAGCAAAGCTGACTGGAGGTCACCGAGGAGATGCCTTTAGCGAGTTCCAGAGAGAAAAGCCTGGTGTGATGGTGCATATAATACCAGCAAACCAGTGGACCCTGAAGCAGAAGAGTGTCTTCAAGCTGGTGTTACTCTGGAATATAGAAAAGACTGAGACTGAATGGCTAAAAGGGGGAAAGCTAGTCAAAGGGGCAGCTCACAGAGGGAGGAGCGTGGGCTAAAGGTGAAGGGGAGTCTGTGTGAGATGGCAGTGGGGAAGAAACCGTTATAATGACAGAAAAGAGAATGAAGTGTTTAAATGAGCAATCAGAGGGAATGTCTGAAGGGCCTTAATGCAAAGGCAAAACTGCCAAATCCATAATGTTGCTGATAAACATGAATAGTGTAGGAAAGGAATGGGGCATCTCAGGGACTGAGAGAACAACTGGAACTGAGGATTTTGAAGAAAGAAAAGCTGCACAGAGATACCAGAGAAAACCACAAGCATTGGCCTGAAGCAGAGAAGAGGGATAAAGGATGTAGGACCAAAGCACAGAGATGCAAGATTGATTTATGGAGAGAGGAGAGCCTGGGAGAGGAGGATAGCCAAGGGGAAATACTAGCAAGAAGAACTCACTTGAGGGAGGAGTAATGCCATGGACAAGGACAGCCTGCCAGATCTTGGTACTCTCTTCATTTGAGTTTGTCACTTCACTGTAATTTTACCTCCATCTATCCATTCTGCAACCACATTGCTGAGTTTCTTAAGGATGACTCATTAAAAGGAAAAAAAGAAGGGAAAATAGAAAACAAAAGCAATAGCCCTCTATTTCTTATCTGAAATGAAAGGGCAAGCTGTGTTTTCTATTTGGGCTAGAAAATGCCTTTCAGAGCTCAGCTGGCATTTAGTTTGTTTATTCTTTCTCAGGACTCTCGCTTGCTTCTCTGCTCCTGTTTTTCACAGTTGCTCCTAAGTGGAAGGCAAAGCCAATAATAGCCAGGTTGGAGGTGAACTTTCAAACCCACAATATTGGAGCAGGTTCAGAAGGAAACAAACGGAGGCTGCTCAAGCATAATTTAGGAAATGGCTGGAGACAGATGGGCATTTGGAGTTGAAACAAGAACAGGAAGACCATGAATTTTGGGGCAGCAGGAGGATTTTCTGTTAGTTCAAAGAAGCCGACGGTGCTGTCTCTGGGATAAAGAGGGGTACTAACAACACCTCCAGCTGTGGGATGGAACCCAGGTGAAACTGGCCTTCCCCTTCCTGGAGACGTGACCTCAGCACTGTGGTGGCAGTGGGTGGCAATTAATGATGACAGCTTTATAAGAGTATCTGTAATGATGAGGCTTAGCTCCTGAACAGCCCCACACGGGACTTTTAAATGCTATTAAACCAGCTGTGCAGTGTTTTCTGTTTCACAAGAACCACAGTGGCAAGATCTGTGCCAATTTTCAATGTGAGGATGTGCATGTGGGCAAGCACATGTGTGCGCAAAAACTGGAAGGGTGGCAGTGCACTAAAGCCCTCCCTGCTTTCCCAGGCTACTTTCTGATTTCAGGTCTGATCTGAGGAGGAAGGAAGCTGGAAACACAATGTCCTTTGAAAAGAGGAGCATAACTCCTGCTGGCCTTGTCCATAGAGATGGGGACACTGAGGCAAAAGAAGACAGATGTTGCCATCTGCCAGCTTGCCATGCACGGTCTCATTCCTTAGTTCATGCTGCCCTCTCTGAATCCCAGACACTCCAACTGCTTCCCCACATCCTGAAGGAACATTTTTTCCCTGAGATCACACTCTCAGCACTCATGGATGACATTTCCCTCCAGAATAAAGAGTTTCTGATTACTCAAACCAGGGGCCTTATGGCAGGTTATAGGGGGGAAATCAGACATAGATGAGTGGGTGTGAGGACAGGTTTATCAAGAAAACAGTTAAAAGAAGCAAAAGGATGTCTACCTTAGACACTAGAGCAGATCAGTTAGGAATGGAAAATGAGTGTAAAATATTTTCATGTTTGTCATGGTTTAACCCCAGCCAGCAACAAAGCACCACGCAGCTGCTCGCTCACTTCCCCCCTACCCAGTGGGACGGGGGAGGCAATTGGAAAAAGAAGTAAAACTCGTGGGTTGAGATAAGAACAATTTAGTAGAACAGAAGAAACTAATAATGATAATAGTATCACTAATAAAATGACAGTAGTAATAATAAAAGGATTGGAATACGCAAGCGATGCACAATGCAATTGCTCACCACCTACCGACCAACACCCAGTTAGTCCCCAAGTGGCGACCCCCTGCCCCCATTCCCCCAGTTTCTATACTAGATGTGACATCACATGGTATGGAATACCCCGATGGCCACTTTGGGTCAGCTCTCCCAGCTGTGTCCCCTCCCAACTTCTTGTGCCCCTCCAGGCTTCTTGCTGGCTGGGCATGAGAAGCTGAAAAATCCTTGACTTTAGACTAAACATTACTTAGCAACAACTGAAAACATCAGTGTGTTATGAACATTCTTCTCATACTGAACTCAAAAACATAACACTGTACCAGCTACTAGGAAGAAAATTAACACTATCTCAGCTGAAACCAGGACAATGTTTCACCTGGACAAATTCAACTTGAGAAGGGATATGTCCAGAGAAATCAAAGGAATGCGGTCAGTGTTTGACTCCTGGGAAACACTTCACAAACCAGGAATCTCTGATATCCCTTCCGTCTATCTGCATCCCAGCCTGAGTTTTGGGAGTCACCCATCACTTAGCCAAGCTAAACCCAGCTAAGCCACGCTGTCTCTGCTGGTAGAAAACTCACTACTCTGTGTTGTCCTTGTCTTGCCTCTGTCTGCTTTGTAGCACGAGTCTCTGCAGAGTAGCCAGGCCGCCAGTATCTCTTTCACTTTGGGTTTGCACAGCATTTTCCTTGGGATCCAGGGGACTTGTTTGTATTAATGTAATTGGCAAACACATTGTTCAAATATTAGCAGTGGCAGCAAAACCATTGTGCGGGACTAGTCAAGGCAAGCGGTCCCTTCACTCGCAACAGTTAAAACCTGGGCGCTGTTGCCAGGCATGTTAGGCTCTGAATATGATCCAGAAAAGCTGTCCAGCTCTGAAGCTGGCTGAGCCGCTCCAGTCTGAGTCATTATTAATTTGGGGGATAAATCTGGGGATAAAACTACATATAAAGGCCACTTTCTGCAACTGAAAGCAAGTGACAAAGCATTTGGCATTATGTTCAGCTGCCTCTGGTATAGGGAGTGCATGAGGCAGTCCTGGTGCGGGAGCAGGATTAAGGGAGCTGTGCTGAAGGAGCTGTCCTGTGTCTGCATCCCAGGTTCATTGCACCCTCCCCTTCACCAATTCCAGCCGGGTCATCCCAGGAGGAGGTGAAGCAGGAGGGCTGCATAAGGCTGGAGGAAGGTTTCAATCAGCAGCTTCAACACCATGGGAAAATGTCCTAATGGCTTTGCCACTGCACCATGATTAGGTAAGATCGAGTAAGGAGGTTTTCCAGATACTTTGTCGAATAGGACTTCATGGGAAATGTTTGTAGCAGTGAGCCAAATTCCACAACCCCACTGAAATCAATGGCATTTTATGCCAGGTATGATGGATCAATATTTTTACGATGATGCCTTCACTGATACACTGTTTGCCAAAAAAATGGAATGAAAGTGATCATAAAGCTCAGTTTATGCTTAAATGTATGGACATGCGAATAATGCAGTTCCTATATGGCAATAAAAAGGATGGGAAGAAGATCTTTTAAATTCTTTATTGATGAATTTAATGTAGCAGACAATACCAAGTCAATGACATGATGAAGAGGCCGGGGTTGCCAGGCCCACGTCTTTGATTTGGGCCAGTCCAATGGTAATGAAAGTGAGAATTTGGGTCATTAACTATTTGTCTCCCTTCTGAGGCTGTGAAAAGGAGAAGTGCCAATAAGATCACAGAGATTTCCAGCTTATTTCGTGTAAAATGGAGTGCTAATGAGAGGAAGCTGGTGAAAGCATCCATGATACTGAGGATTAATAGGAACCTACTTACATATTGCTGCCCTGTACACAAAAATCCCAGACATCTCCTTCATCCCACTGTACAATGGTACCAGCTTTCTTTGGTCTTTCAGGTAAATCCCCAGTTCTTGGAGGCATGTATTAAAGGAAAATTCATTTTTTATGTAAGAAAACATGCAGTGCTTTTTTTTCTGTAGATGCAGTTGGAAAAGAAAACAACCCACAACTCCCTGTCCTCTTCCCCACCATGATCCCAGCATATCCTAAAGATTTAAAATAGAGAAGACACATAAACAAGAATTAAAAACATGCTTGTAAAAAACTCATGCATTTTTTCAGCTATTCTCATGCTGTTTGAACACAGAAATCTGGGCATACTCTGGATACAGTCAACGTATCTCCTGCTATAACTCTGTTGGCGTTGAGATGAGCTACATAAGCAGACAATTTGGCCCATAATTTTTCTCACGATCAGCAATTTAAAAAATAATCACTGAAGGCAGTGGGTGTTTGAACACTGTTATCTCTGCTCAAGCTGACACTTTCCCTTACTGCTACACCCTGAACCAAACGGAGTGTGCTGTCTGAAACCGTGGCAATAGTGCAGCCTGGAGATGGAGTGGCCCTCCACCTTGTGAAACCACCCAGACCACACTTCTGCTCAGCTAGGCTGAGACTAGACTACAATAGGAATAAATCCCTCCCAGCCTGTCCTCTCACTTTCCCAAACAACAGACATTTGAAAGAAAATCCATCCAAAGTTGCCTCTACTTCAGGTATGTCACATCCTCCCTTCTTCTGTGGGGAAACGGAAGTATGGAGGGGACACCTGTACATAAAAAAAAAAGGATCTATAATAACAATAGAGATTTCAACCCCAAACCACATATCCTGCTCATTGGAGTAATTTTCTTCTTAAGTCTGTCTTTAAATGAGAAGAGAGCAAAACCTGTGGTTTCAGCAAAGTGTGTCCATTAGAACTGGAAAACCCTGGAGCTTTTGGTACATTATTGTGTTCATTTAAAATTTGTTAAAATTAATTGGGAAAAATAAGAAACCAAAAATCATTAAAGGAAACTTTTTCTTTTAATTTGTAAAAATGCAGAGATTCATGAACTGATTTTTTTTTTCTACACAACTGTTTTGTTAATGAAGTATTTTGTTGTTTATTTACCTTTACAAATATCCAAGGACAGCTTCACAGCAGGATTTATGTTATTCCCCAGGGAGCAGAAAGTTTGTGGGTTTAGGGAATTGTTTTTATTTAACTTTTATACCAGAATACAGATCTAATTCACATGCAGATTTTGTCCCACTAAGATATTTCAATATATCAATAAGATTGATAGCAGAAAAAGTTAAACATAAATGTAATTTTGTTGCAAAATAGTTAAAGGATAGTTTGAAAATGCTACAAATTTTATTTTAAGTTAAAGTCCTCCAGGTATGTCAGTTTGCCTCATGATAATGATATTTTGGGGCACATTATTCTCTCCCACAGGCTTCAGAGTAGGGCTTATACCTGTCTACTTCAAAGGAAATGTTGAAGCACTTTCTGTGATGCGGATATTTTTCTGCTGATTTTTTTTTTTTTTAATTTTGACAGAAACCAAATTCTTCTTTGCAAATATTTTGATGGAAAATCCCTAACAATTTCCCACAATTCAATGAACTCTATTGGATTCCTTAAAAGGTCTAAATTCCATGAAAACCAGCATCCCAAATCTGTGTCCAAGGGAAATATGTATATTTTTTTAGTGGGTTTATTATATTTGGGTCTTCCTTGGTTTTGTCCCTGTGCCCCCTCTGTTCCCACAGATGATTGAGCACTATTATAATTTTGGGTGCTCCCCATTTGAGTGTCCTGGCTCCTTGTTACGTCCTGTGGACAGTGACCTGGAGAGGTGCAGGAAAATGGGAGAAGAGGAAGAATGCCTTCTGAGGAGCATCATTTCAGATCCATGCCAAACTTTCGTGACCACTCAGCCTTAAAATGGCATTTGTCTCCCATTTCCCCATCCCTAGACAACAATTGAAAGCAGTCATATTTATTGCTAGCAGGTTGCCACTCATCTTTCCAGTCTGTATATACTGATATACATGTGACAAACACAGGACCAGGAGATCTTCAAATGCAGCTGCAGATCCTGGACCATTTGAGATGTTTCCAACAGGCTCCTTTTATTATCTCTACAACCTTACTTCTTTGCTACCAAAAGCCAACCAACCATGAAATAGCTGGTTCAGCCACATGAAATTGAACACATCTCACTCTCTTTTTTTCCCCCTGTGGTTGTATTTCATACTGAGTTTTGATGAGCCTTAGAGATCTGTGCCCTTGTATCATCCAAAGTTAATAAAATAACAATGAGATCCCGAAAGTACTAAGAGGATAATATATGGTGAGAAAAAGGTACTGGGGAGAAAAAAGAAACAAGAGACAATATGAAGAAAAGATGAGGAAAAAAAGGAAAAAAAAAATAAGAAAGAAGAGGGACAGGAGCAAAAAGGAAAAAATGAAAGTAATGCAAAAACAAATATAGGGGAAAAGATAAAAGGAAAAAATGCAGATGGAGGAGACAAAACAGAGAAGATGAATAGGTGGGCTGAAGGAAGGCAAAGGAAGGGGAAAGCTGAGTAAGGAGTGATGAAAGAACTCCAGAGTGATCGGTTTTGCAGGTGCATCTCAGCAGGTTGCCTCTGATCGGCTCTCTCAGGGACACAGCATGTTACCTGGACTAATTTATAAAGGAAATGAAAAGGAAATGGACTTGTTATAATGAACACCATTAATTCACCTCTTCAGACTTCACTGTTTGAACAGAGAGTATCAAACTACTCAATTGTCATTTGTCTATTCCATTCTTCTCTGTTGCCTGTTGGAAATGACTGGTGAGCACATACGCCCCCGAATGGCTGCACAGCCACTAATTAGCATATATATTGTTTGTCCTGGTACAAATTTATAGCAAACAGCAATATTTTACACTCCAGTAAAGTTAATAAATGAGGCTTTAGGCTATAAAAATTTCATGTTCTTTTGTGCAAAGGTCAATTATAAATAGTTAAGCACATATTCATCCAAAAGCTCTGGGCTTCAGCACCGGAAGAATAAAATATATTTTGGTCAGTCTGTTTGCCAGTTGGACAAATGCCTCTCATACAGCCTCTGAGATACCTCTCTCCAAAAGACTGCTTGCTCAGTGGTAGAGTGGTTTTGGCTGTGAGATGACTGATGTCCCAGTTCAGTTTATAGGAGGAAGATGCTCTGAAGTGTTGGGGGTACAACAGGATCACACTGAGCCAGGCTAGGGGAGACCTTAATGACTGGAGGTGTCTTCTCTGAGAAGGAGTTCTGGGATTAGAAAATCAGATGCATTCACTCAATTACTCCAATGGTGCTACAAAGGACAAAAACACAGGAAGAAGCTAAAACTAAGGAATATGAAAGTCCTTCATTTTCAAGATAGAAGGAAATCTGCGTTTAAAGATATCTTTTATTTGCATTATGGAAACACTTAGGAGCCACATTGTGCTCAACGCTATAAATATACGAAAGAGAGCTGGCCTATGTTTTAAAGGGTATCATCTGCATATGAGTGATGGAAGGAGATATTTGGCAGTTATGAACATTATTACTAATATTATTCCTTTATAATACAGTTGCAACAGTAAGACTATATCCTATTATATGAGGTCACATGTGAACATATAAAGATAGACATCTCTCCTCAAGACCGAGAGCTTATAAGGTAGGGAATCAATGATATATGGGTATATCTTCTTTCTAGTGCAGGGGGAGAGGAAAAGCATTGATCTCTCCTGCAACAGCCTTCTTGAGAATGGAGGCATTACATCATAGAATTTTTTCTGAGGGATCCTGGGGAAGCTGCTCTGTGACAATGTGACAAAGTAATTCAATCAGAGGACATCGGAGATTACAGGATAGACTAGACTGAACATAGGCTGCAGGAGGCTAGTTACTGGAAAGAGACACTGTGAACAAGAGCATCTGAAGACTTGACACTGCAGGAGGTTAGGAACGGAGAAGGCTGGAGCCCAGATCACGGAGGAAGCAGTGTTAAACAGTCATCCAGCATTTGTCATCAGTGTTAACCTGGTAACCAGGCAACTGAGAGATATGTAAGAAGCTCACTGCATCATCCAGAGTGAAGGGATGTGTTTGGAAGGGATGAGAAAGGGCTTAAGAGCTCTGTGATTCATGGGATCAGCAACCCATCGTCAGGGGCTGTCAGGTTGGCAACTCAGGGGGCACACACAGACTTCATAGGGTAGATCAAGGGTGCAGCAGGAAAGCATGGAAATGAAGGGAAGAAATCAGCATAGATGGGGGCTGTACTGAAGATCCTAAGCTTCAATTATTGCCACCACTAGCTACCTCTGAGCAATTCCAGCAGTTGTGCCAAATGCAGTTTTTCGCTTCAGTTTTATGCTTTCCCTCTCCCTCTACAGGGTTGTGCATCCAGCGTGTCTCTGTGGTGCTTCATTCTCAGCTACGGGTCATATTCAGGCACACATATCATCCCTCCACCACCCAGAGACCATGTCAGACACCACCAGCTCCAAAAAAGGGAAGGAGAGCCACCTCACTGCAGTGAACTTCCCCACAGCAGCAGGTGGGGATGGAGGAATAAAGTTGTTGAAATAGACCATTGACGTCCTGAGATTGGCATGTCTGCAGATTGGAGCAAGGAGACCCCCAAGTTGGAGTGATTTCATACAGGGAATGGTTTGAAGTTCCTATACAAGAAGGAGAAGTTTGGCAGGGAACAGAAAGCTGTGTAGAGGAGAGATGGAATTGGGAATGCTTGGCACATGGAGAGACACAGAAAGGGTTTAGGACAAAAGAAGGGGTACGGAGAAGGGGTAAGAGGATGGGGGAGATGATACATCATGCCACTGGAAGGGTTGTTAACACTCTGCGTGCATCCAGAAGGGAGAAAGCAGTCTAAGCTTGGCTTTCCCACTCATCCTGCTTTCTGCTGGGTAAAGTAGGAAGCTGGCCATGTGAACAGAGGGTGTGCAGGGTTACCAGTTCTCCGTTCTCTGTGAGGAGGCATCCTAGACACCACAGACTTCTGTAATGAGCTTAATGGTAAAGTTGACTGAAGCTAAACTATTTCCACCATAATAGCCTGTGAGTTCATTTCCCTGCATTTCCGCCTGATCCATTTTTTCTGCTTGACATTAAGGGAGCTCTGCAGCAGCAGGCAATCCAGTAGAGAGCAATAACAGGATTGGAAAGGAGAAGCAGTCACCCAAGGTCAGCAGAAGCCTTTGGCTGCTAGTGCCAGGGTGGCTCAGCAAAGGTCACCACAAATGGGCAGAGACCATTTTGCAAAAGGCTGGTTAGCATATAAAAGAGGCCAGGCCCGAGCTGGGCTAGCTGGGGGGGGTTCAGAGATACATCTGGCACCCAGAAAGGGAAAGGATGCTGATGTCTGCACTTGGTCAGAAGGAAGCAAAGCTCAGCAAAGAAGACAATCCAGCTGTGACTGTCATGTTGGCTTTGCTTCATTTACAGCACCTGTTAATTACACAAGGCTTGTGTTGGGAACAGCTGGCAAGGTCCCTCCTTCTGTCCTTCTTCTGCATGAGCTGGTTTGGTTGTGTTCTCAGGATTTCAATCCCAGGTTCTGGAGGAATTTATTTGGTTGGTTGTCTCAAAGGTGACCCAAATCAGACCCAGGAGGTTCTTGTCTTTGTGTGTCCAGGCACCAGTTCTCATTCTGGTTCTAGTTATGTAACTTCCCAATTTTAAATGGAGCTGTGAAACAATTTCACAATTTCTTTTCATCTCAAACCATAAAGGCTGACAAAAAAGAGGAAAAATAAAAAAGCATCTCTTCTGCTTGGATGTTTTCAGGGCCCCTGTATTCTTCAAATTACAGATAATTTCAGATCTTATTGCTCCAAAACTAGATCCTCCATATTGTACCTAGGTGAGGATTTTTGCCTTTTAAACTTTTGGAATTACTAGAGTCAGAATGGAAAGAGCTTCTGAAGCTTAAGCTACAGAACTTTTGTTACTCCCTCAGATTCAAGGGAGATTATGTTTGTTAGGCAGTGCTATATTTGTGACTGGGGAGCTCACTTTCAGAAAATGCTTACACAGATGATTTCTGATATAACTCCTGGGATTTTAAATAGAGTTTGGTGAAGACTTTGGGTATAGCCTGGATCTTATTGTATAAGAGCAAAGGCTTGCATTCACCCATCTGTGAACAAAATCTGGTCTGAAGGTGCTGTGCTCAAGCAAAAATGACAAGCCTTGTGACAGCACGCCACCTTCACAAGAGAAGTTAGCAGAGGTCCTGCCAACTATCTCTGCAAAAATCCAGGCAAAATGGGTGTGGTAATATCTTGCATTAATAGGAGATTTGGATGAGGGTGGCCACTGGTTGAGAAGGAAACAGCCACAGGAGTGCCTTTTTGTGAGACTTCAAACTTGCTACTGATGCTGTGGGTCAAACCCCTCTCCTGGTATTGTAGAAATCACTTGGTTTCCAAAATACAAAGTGCTGGACACTGTGCTGTAGCAAGGGCAGGATAAGAGAGGCACCAGCCCTGCTACCCTGAAGGCAGGTGGAGATGTTAGAGGAGGCACAGCCGTACTAGAGCACACCTCCCTGCTGCTGCTGTGATTTCCACCTTGGAAGTGGGGCTGCAGGTTCACACAGGGGACTGGAAGGAGCCTAAGGAGTGTGAGAGGGAGTCTCCTGTGACCCACATCATCTCCTGTAGCTCCAGCTGTGGTGATCCAAGTGGTTGATAGGTACAGGTTAGTTGTCTACGCTTTCATCTGGTTATATTAACCCCTCAGGAGTTCAAAAACTCATATAGATTCAGAAATTTGGAAGCTCAGGCTAGTGTCATCAAAGCTTTCTATATTATTATCTCTGCTAGTCAGAGGTAGATTCCAAACACCCTCAGGAATTCACCTTTAATAAACCGTCGTGGGGTGAGAGGGTGGAGAGCATCCAGCAAAGCCCCTGTTATTATATTTTCCCCTTGTTCAGTACTGCTCTCACTCAAATATCTCTGAGCCGTAGGGGGCTGCTGGTGGTGATGGGGATCTTATTGCAATTCATTTCTCATCCAAATTAAAATCAGCGCATTCGGTTCACCTTGCTGTGCTGACTGAGTGCTTTTGCTGGAGCAGAGTAAGGCCAGTGGTCCTTGGCAGTGACAAAGATGGGAGGTGGACACTGGAGACTTGCTACTTGAGAAGATAAATGATCGCTGAGCTATTGCAAAATTAAAGCTTGCCCAAATTACTCCCTCCTGTTTCCACTGAAGTCAATAGTCAAGCTTGGAAAGCAGCAAGATTGCCTTCAGACCAGTCTTGTGAGGATACGATGTAGCAAGTGTCATCTACATCTGGAGAAGGCTGAAGAAGAAAAAAATACTAGCCCTATGTCAATATGCAATAGGTACAGCCACCTAAGTACCACAGCTAGGCTGGGCCCCTGAGATGTTGGTCAAACCACTTGTCTCCTGGCAGCAACCATCCTCTGAGACCTGGGTCTGCTCCAGATCTCCCCTTAGGCTCTGCTGTCCCCCTCTCCAGTGTATTGTACAAGAAATAATAACAACATCTAAATGTCTGCCACAGCCACAGGTCCCTTTTAGCTTATGACACTGACAGCTTAAGGCAGTTTCCTCACTGTAGCAGGATTTGGGATCTCCAGGCAATGTGAGGAGATGTGGTGGGAAGCCAGGCTGCTAAAGCCCTGATCTGAGTCATTTGAGTGACTTGCAGAATTCATTTGACTAAATAGCTGAAGGGGCTTGGGTAGATGTTCTTGGGGTTATTCCCAAATCTTCTATCACCATTAGCAGCAGAGGAACATGGCCTCAGCATCTTCAGTGGGAAAGAGTCAGTAGTGGGGCTCCTCCTCACTGCTGTTCTGAAATCTAATTTACAAATGCTTCCCTTTGAAATCTCCTTTCACTTGGGAGTAGAGGCATGGGCTCCAGGGCTGCAGGGTTTATTTTATGTTTTACTATTTTATTCCTATTCTTCTTTTCTTGTCTTCAAAAGGTGCTTCTCACAATGCAGAGGGAGGATCTATTTCTTAGTTTAAGAGGGAAAAAAGTAAATGTGGAACAATACTTGACAAAATAAGCCTATAAGGGAAAATCTTCCAGCAGTTTTGCTTTTTATTGCAAGTTATTATGTACACCCCCTGCTCTGACATTATTTTATAATCTAAAATACTGCCATGCAGTAAAAAAAATTAAATACAAATATATTATTATCTCTTTGCCTGGCTTAATGATGGACACCTTGGGTAGGTTTACCTGCAAGGTATAAGCAGCTGGTTGTCCCTGTTGCCTCTGACAACTGCTCTTGTCCCCTGCTCTGACTCTGTTGCCTCATTTCTATATGCTGCAGAGCCCATTTACTTGGCCAAGAGCTGGGAGCATCCCAGCTGAGGGAGAAATTTGAGCATATGAAGCTATTTATTGTCATATATATACAACCTCTGACATCAATTTCATTTCTTGTTTTTATTGACCCATTTTGCACTTCTGAAGTCAATTTTCAAAGCCTGTTAGGGGCAGGTGTGCTCCCATGTCCTTGTTAAATGGCCACACTTTTTGGAGCTCCTAAAGAGCACAACCAAGCAGCATCACCTTATGTCCAGGGCTCGAACTCCTGGTGTCAGCTGCTGCACACCTCTTCCCTGGAGCCCAAGAGTGGGACAGCCTTGGAGCCAGACAAAGAAAAGCTGGGAGAAGCAAGGAGGAGGGGAAAGGACTGAACAGACTCAAGAAAAGGGAATGAAAATAAGAGAATAACAGGACAATGTGATTTGCCATGACAGATCAGGATGGAAAAAAGTAAGACAGAAGAACAGGAAGATAAAATGGTGTTAACATAAAAAGGGCGGTGGGGGGGAGATGGAAGTGGAAGAGCAAAGCTTCATAGGAAAAAAGGAGAAAAGAGAGAAGACAAAAAGAAAGAAAATAATTGAAAACTTAGTCTGAGGAAGACAAAGAAAGAAGGAAAAGTATAGCAAAAAGGGTTTGTACTTATTCCTCCTGGAGCTTCTGGGTCCAGTTTGTGGACAAGCATTCTGGGACTGTATTTTAGAGGCTTTTCTCACTCTGTACATGAGTGTCAACCTTTTTGGCTGTCGCTGTTGACGGTGGCCTGGTAAGAGGGCACTACAACAAGAACGGAGTGGTCCCCACCAAAAAGATGCATTTCTTCCAAGGGTGGGTTCCTCTTTTCCAGGGCAAGCCAGGAGATTGCTCTGAGTGTGCATGAGAGTCGTCTTGGGCTTTCTACACTGTCAATAATGCTCCTGCCTCAGGGCAAATACCCTGTGTCCAGCTTTGGGTTTTACCAGCCACAGCCATGTGATTCATCCTCAGAAGGCTCAGCCCTTGCTCAAGGCAAAGTGGCTTCACAGTACATTCAGAGCTAAACAGATACTTAAGTACTGCACAGAATTGGGGCCAGCATGCCCACTACCTCACAGGATCAATCCGTACCAAAGCAACGGCTTAAGTTTTCATGTACTAGCTTGCGGTATTTATTCTGATGTTACAGACATCGTGGATATCACAAACAAAACGGAAATGTAGTTGATGAGGCAGAAGGAATGGAGGGAGAGTCTTTAGGAATTTTTAGCTGAATTCTGCCATTATTACCCTATTACTGAGGCAGAACTCTCTTAGGAAGCTTCTGAGGAAAGTACATCAACCTATTTCACTGTCTTTTAGCAGAACTGAGTCCGTGGATACACCCATTCCCGGGCCTTGAGAGCTCGAAGCCAGCTAGGGCTGAGCAGAGACTACAACCTTCTCCTGCTGCCTCAGCAGAAATCACTACCTGCCACCCTCGGAAACTGCTGCAATATGCTCTCCACACCTCCTCTGAGCTCCCCACTGTCAGAAGCCTCTTTGGATTTCCAATTTAACTCCTCCAGGGAGAGTGTGCCCGGAAGGAAGGAACATAAGCTTACTAAATGAATCTCTTAATCACTGTCATTTTAGTCCTAGAAAACCCAGCCAAAACAATGGTATATTTTTTGCAGACAAATGGAAGTCCAGAAGTGAATTCTCCCTTCATCTGATCACTATCCCTCTTGAGAAGTCTTTCTTGTTGAGCAGATTATACCTTTTTTTCTCTATGAAGCATATTTCCTTTGATATTTTTCATATTCACCAAGGTGAAAATGCTAGTCAAAAATATTTTATTTCTGTGCAGAGAGAAAAATAATGTGTATACCAAGCTTTGAAGCCTTCTTGACTAAACATATCCACAGTGTTCTCAGGAGGATCCAAGCCTAGGACATATCTTGATAGACCGGGCTGTAACCTGCTCTCAGTTTGGGCTAAGGCTGGGAGGACTTTGGTCTGTCACCAGTGGTAAGTGCAGAGTAAGACTGAACAGCAGTACAGACTCACATTTCCAGTTCACTACTGATGCAACCATACTCATGATGGCATTAGTGTTGCCCCTAGCTCTCAGCTGGTCAAAATTATGGTGCACCCAATATGAAGCATCATATTTAGATGAACCTGATTAGATAGAGTCTAATTTACTCTCCCTGTTAAACTGTCATAACACATTCAGGGTCCAGGGGGCAGAAGTAACCCATCTTTCTACTCACTGTGAAGCTCACAGGATTTAATTAGCTTGGCCTGGTGATCCTATGCACCCCTTGTGAGTGAACTACCTGTAGATTTATGTGGTTCACCTGGGATTTTGGACAAACAACTGATATAGTTATTTTCTCCTTGCTATTAATTGTCCTGGGGTAAGTCTCATCATGAGGAAATACCTCTGCCTATGAGAAAGTGATCTTTGAAGAAAAGACTGAAATGAAATAGCAGAAATCTCAGTAGCTGCAGTGACATTATCTGCATGCCACACATAAAGAGAAGGACAGGCATGAATTGAAAGCTGAGCCCTACCTTTCATCTATTCAGTGGGCTTCCTACATCTGGGGAATATTTTCCCAGATTTGTGGAACAAAAGAAATGCAAAGAAGTACTACTATCCTCTGCTTCCTCCCCCAGCTGGATTAAAATTGTGCATTCAGAAAGCAAGCTGAAATGGATTCCATTTAATAAATTCTGTTTGAAAGCTGGAAGGAGGTTTGCAGCCAGCAGAGGAGGGAAGCTCTGGAACAGCCTTCAGCAGGAGGAGTGGGTGGCAAGCAGCAGCCTGACTAGTTTTATGATGAAGCTTGATCAGATTACGAGTGGGATCGTGTGGTGTGGTTGCCTGAGATAGCAGGGGACTGGATGCAATGACCTTTGAGATCTCTTTCCATCATGTGTTCTTCAACTGCAATGAAGTCACGGGATATAGTAGCCATAGTTCAGTTTTTTCATGGAAGCTACTTTAGTTTACACCAGCTGAGAATCTGCCCTAGCGTGGCCAAAGTCAAGGCTGGCAACCTTTAATCCTTGTAATGTATGACTGCACCTCAGTCATCTCTGCCCACACTTGGCTTCCTGATAATACCAATGATGTCTTTATTCTGCAATGTCTTTTTCTATTGTAGAGATGTTAGCAATGGCCTGTCTGGTGGGCACATTCAAATATATATTTTTCCCTTTGTCTGGCAATAAAAGATACCTTGAAAGAGCAAGGATGGTGGTGAGAGTGTCAGGTGGGGTCATGAGGCACAGGCGCTCTACAAAAGGGAACAAAATAACAATGAGAAAATACCTCAAAACACTTTCCAGAAATAACAGCCTAATTAATACACCTTTTGTTTGCTCAGTGGCTGACCCTCCTTTTCCTGTGCTTGGGAATGACTACTGGGGAATATTAGAAGGAACTCAACTTTGTTTCTAAGCTTTAGCGCTAACAACTTGCTTTGATAGAGAAATGTGTATGAAATCAGGGGGAACGATACACAGCATGTGAACTCTGGGTTGTGTCAGAACTAACCAGCACAACGTGAACATGGGTTACAGAGTACTAATAATGTACTGCCTATTTTATATATATATATATGTATGTATATATCTCATAGAGGAACAGTGTGCCCCCAATCAAAGTGCTAGATGGACTACAAACACAGAACAAAAAAGACAACCTGCAGAAGCTTACAATTCAAGTAAGTTGTGACACAGAAAAATAATTCCAGGAAAAAATATTGGGCAAATAAATCCAAAGAATTAATGATCTCAGTTGTAGGAGGATAACTCACAGAAAGGCAAAATGAGTCGAATAAATTAGAAAGAATTTCTAAAGCAAAATTAGCCTAATAAGCCTGTGGCTAGAAGTTAATCATTGCAGTGCACAGGTACAATGAAACTTCCCTCTGGGTGACCCCAAGCATGGAGAATGACTCAGTGTGGACATACCAGTCTGGACATGTCAGAGTTGGGGAGGAAAGTGGGAACTGAGGGTTTGTTTCTCTCCTTAATGAAACTCTTACAACCTATCGCTCATCAGATAACAGATGTCTCAGTGTGTACCCAGTCCATTCCTCATAGGAGACTGACACTGGGTTTGTAGATCTAGCTGTTAAGCTTTGTAAAACTTCCAGCTTTGTAGGGCTTTTTTCCCAGTTTCTGTGGTCAGCCAAAATGGCATCTGTTGTGCTGTTGTTTCTCTAGAGGCCTTCAGAGATCTGCTGTGCATGCACTGCTAGTGTAAACTGGCAGTGCTGGACTCATCCCTATGCATCTAGTTTTATAACCCCATAAAATAAATTTGTCCGGGCTGCACAGGAAAGCAAGCCCAGTTGCACATTTTTTGGATGAATTGATCCTACGGGCAACAGCTCAAGGGTACAAAAGTTCATGGTTTCTCTTACTGCCCCACATTACCAGAAAGCACCTCTACATTTGACATGGGAATGGCATCGAGATGTCCCTCTATCTACCCCTGTGAAGGGGCAGGTTACAACAGGGACCATGTCAGGTCAGGTCTCTGTGGCCCCAATCTATAGCCATGGAAGAGGGAACGATGTCCCCAGACAGATGCCTTGCTCTTGCCAGCATGCACAATAGCATGTTTTCTGTGCACCCCCACTGCTGGTGAGGAAAGACTTGAAGTGCTGTCTAAAACTCCAGTTTTAAGAAACCTCAGCAGCTGCCCAAGGACACTAGTTCGCTTAATTGCTGTATCAGTACATTCAAAGATACTCACTATCTCACTATCGGCCCTAGCGAAACATGTATTATCCATTTGTCCTTGAAACCAGCCATCCCCTTGCAAAGCGATTAAAGTAGTCTTATGCTGGATGAACCGTGCACATTTTTTTTCCTCCTGCTCCCCCCAAAAGATATCATTCCCCCTGCCTTCCTACTAGTCACGACAGAGCTTCTTCCTTGCAATTTATTATGTTTGCACTCATTTGTTTTCTTTCAGACAGTCTTTGAGACGCTGCATCCAGTGACCCCTGCAAAGGAATGGGAATAGCACACACTTTTATCCTGGCACTAGGCAGCAGCAGTGACAAATTGGTTTACTTTTCTGCCTGACACTGGGGCTTGTGAGTAGGGATAGGGGGGTTTATTAGCCTGGACTTACTTATGCATCTGAAATATGCTTTGTAATCTGTCCTCTGTGATGTTATTTAAAATATATATTTGGGCTTGTCTATTACTGTCTGGGAATGCGGAAAGTTTTGCCCAAATGGATGGAACCTTCTGATGGGAAATAAGCTAGCTATCATGATAAGCTGGGACTTTTTTAATTTTATTTTTCTTTAACTGCTATATATACATGTTCAGTTGTATATGGATGTATTCAGCTATGCTAGGAAAAGGAACAGCAGACACAGCCACAACCACACTTTCCAGCACAAAAATATCCAGCCGTTTACCAGTGAAAAGAGATTAGGAGGTGTGCACAGCCACAAACACTTCTCAAAGTCTATGGGAACATTTTGGAAAGGAAGTGCTTCTCCCACTTTGCTTCTCCTAAACTGGGCAGAAATAGCCCAGCAGACGGGGACTGTCAGTGATTCTTGAAAATACGAAGTGCTAATAGTGATGATTTTGGGTTTCCCTATTGCATGTTCTGTTAGCACCCCTCCAGCACACATATCCCCATGGGCACATCTACCTTTGGGGGGTGCCCAGCAGAATGGCACAGGAACTAAAGCAATGGAGATAATTTGTGTGGAATTCAAAATACTGACCGTTTTTGCAAAGCCTGTAAGATCTACTGATGAAAAGCACTCTGTAACAGGTGGGTATAGTTGCCTTTATTATATTCCTCATTGATTTAAAAATCAAGGAAAGGTTATAACACTTCAGGACTTTTCCATAAGAGTCTGCATAACCATTTCTCAAAGGACATTTGTATATTCAAATACTCAGCTTCCATTCTGGCTGTGCTAGTTACTGTTGTTCTGAGGATGATCCGTACAACATAGTGTTCATCTCAGTTTAGTGCACTATGAGAATAGCATTTTCAGTGTTCCCATGTTGCTGCTATGTCCTGACCTCAAAGGGACGATCTCAATGCGGCCTCCTCAGAAAACAGCATTTGTGTTCCCTCCTCCGCTTTCTTTTTTGTGGCTGATGTTATCTTGTGTTATCTTAATTACATACTTTAAGGATGCCTGCTGCACAGATCATTGATGGAGTTTGATGTTTGTTAATATCACGTTGCATTATGAAAATCTGGCACATTAAGACCTTGGTGTCTTTCCAAATTATTCTGAGAATATAAAAAACTTAATAAGCAACCCACTTTAACTAATGCAGACTAATAGGTTGAGAAGAGAGAGGGTGAGTTTGGGAACACGTTTATTTGAGGGGTTGTAACTAAAATGATTTAAAGAGCCCTTGATCGGGACTTGCTATTCAAGGTCAGGATTTAGTGTCAGAATTAGGGTTAGTACTGGTGGGGATAGCAGTTACCAATTTGTGGTCAAATCAAGTCAACCTTCACGCTTGTATTTAATTTTTCCCCAACCAGCAATTTGTCTTTAAACGCAAACACTTAGCTCAATCAGATGCAGATGGTTGTTTTTATCAAATGAATGCTGTTTTATCACTTTAAAAGCTTTTGTTTTTAGTCAAGTGAAGGAAGTGGGCAGCACTCCCTTGTTTTTGAAAGAAGAAGAGCATATGCTTTTTAATTTGAAATGTAGCACTAATAGCATTATCCACAGGGGGATAGGCTGTGCTATTGTGGATTGTGGATAATGCATTTATGCTCAAATATCCTTTATTCCCTCCTGAGTGAAAGAATTTAACAGCATATTGTATTACCATGCCATGGAGAATATAGTTTACTCTAAGAGTGAATTTTTTGATAGTATTAACTCCTCTTATAACGCTGTGTTGAAAAAAACCCCTCAACCTATCATGAACAATGAAAAAACTGTCGAGGGGAGATCTGGAGGTAATGCAGACAAGAGCCAGAGACAGTTTCAAAAATAGCTTTACTGACACATCCTTTTTTTGCATTTCTCTGCTCTCTTCTCACCAGAAGTTGGTGCTCATGCTACAATGGTGCCAAGCAGGGGATGCAGCAAAATGGGGAGAAGCAGGCTTGAGACAAGCAAACTCAGTCCATTTGTGACTTTCTGTAGCAAACTCCTTTTCCCCAGGGCAGTAAGACAAATAGTTTAATAACCCAGAATGCTGTGCTCTTTGCTTCAGCAAAGTTGACTCTCTGCATTCAGTTTTATTCACAGGTATCTCCAACAACCTCCTGGGAAAACGCTGAACAAACGGAGATCACGGCTTGGAGGCCCGGGGCTGGCCTTGCATTGTTTGCTTTTTATTGTAAGGCTTATCTTGCTGTGTCATATGGTTAAAAACTGGAGCCTTGCCTCCAAGATAGCAGTGGGAAGGCAAGAAAAGCTTGTGCGCATTTGTCTTCAGGTCAGTTTTATAAATGAATGTACTGATGCAGCCCTCAACAAAAATGCAAGGGAGAAACTATGAGCAAGAGAGAGCAAGAACAAGTCCTAACTCCTTTCCTGTCATGTGATTTTTCTGGAAAGGAAAAATTTGAACACTGCTCTGATGCTTTCTCACCAGAGAACTGGCTGCACTCCAATAAAAGTGTGAAGTGCTGGACTGGGTACTTCCACTCTGAGACCGTGAGCATGGCCATAGCTAGCCTAGCTGGAAGGACATTTGGAAAATGAAACCAGGTCTTGTACTCAGTTCCCACCTGCCCCAGAATCTTGGGATATCCCAGTAGTGTCAGGGATGGTAAGCCAAGCCTGTTAGAGATATCAAAATAGAATCAGGTGACTAAGGATGAGAAGCTCGGTGGAAGGAAGGCACCACAGCCCACAGGGTGCAATGTCCAAGCAGGGTGGCAAAGCAGAGGGAAGAGGTTTTTGAAATCAAGCTGGACTCTGAGTGCTCACCCACTACTTAGTAGCAGGAAACACAAAAAGAATCCCTGCTGTCTCCCAGGAGAATTCAGCTGAGGCCACAGCTTAGACCTGAGCTGACTCACTGATGGGCAGCAATTACTTCAGCCCTGTTTAGGACAAGACAGGAGGTCCATCCTGCAGCTCCACTTGCAGGATCACAGAGCAACAGTGGTTTGGTGTCCATCACCGTGCTTTATTGTGAAGTATGGTAATATCTGTGTCTTCTTTAGCAAAGTGAGGATTAATTTTACCCAGTTTTAGCCATGTAAAAGTTTAGATGTCTAAGCCAGTGATCTAGCCCACCTCTACAGGCTGTGAAGAGCAAGGGAGGCATCTCCAGAGAATGAGTCACCTCTTCCTATGTACAGTGTCTAAAGTAGGTGGGATGACTCATCCTCCAAAGGTAACAGTCTCTCTATGGCTTAAATGACTAGTTTCAACTGAAAGCCTAACTTTTTGGTGGCAGAAATTAGCCATCTTCACCAGTACCTGCATTTGTCTCAAGTTTTTTCAAAATTCAGAACAAGATGAGGAGTCTTACTTCTCAGTAGATGGCCCCTTCAAAGGACCATTTTGTGCTTTCTCCTGGCATCTGCACATCTTTGTCCTTCAAAAATGGTGCTGAAATGGTTTGCTCAAGTTTCATGGAGTCAGAGAAACTAAAGCCTGTCAGAAACATAAAGAGAAGTCACTTGACCCACCCCCAATCCACAGGCAGAAAGCTGCAGTTAAGCTTTGTTATTCTTAATGTTTCCTCCTTTCAACAATATCTTCCAACAGTCGGTAAGAAAATTTCAGTTGTCTTCAACAGGCTTTCATCCAAGCCTGCAGAGAGAGCAATAGAGAAAATTCAGTTGCAGAGGCAAATCAACAGAGGGGAAAGGTAATGACACGAGAGAGCTACAAGATGTAATTGTGAGAGGGGGGAGAGAGGGAAACAAAGAGAGGTGCTTTAAAGACTGAACAGTGGAGGAACACAGAGGCAATGCTCAGTGGAGAGGAGATGTGGGCAGGGGGACGGGGACAAACTCGTACCCTTGAAATGCGCATCTCTCTAACGCTGCAGCATCACTTCCATTTGAAAATGCCTAACTGCTCTTCAGTTTAATCATTGCTGCACTTTTGGGTATAAGATGAATAATTAAGCCTGGGAGTAGAATACAGCAAGTGTTAATAGGGCAGAAGGTACTGCAAAGTCTTTATAAAAAGCTGTGCTTGCAGCACAAAGTGGCTGCTGTTCTCAGTGTCCCCAATCACGAAGTGAGGAGCATGAAAGTACTAAATTAAATGAAGTGCATCTGTATCCATTCTGCTAGAATTTTTTTCCCCTGCGTTTGATACTATTGCTTGCTAAATAATACCCCATCTCTAGCAAAGGATGAACAATGTAATTCTAAATCGTCCTTCCAAATCAAACCAGGACAGATGTCGTGCACAGCCCTTCCTTCCATGCCTACACCTGTGGACTCCCACAAGCACAGTCTTCTCCCTTATGTAAGTTGATGTTTAAAGAAAGTATCTGGTGCCTTAAAGAGACAATTCAGTCTGAAGTGGCAGTGTTATGGAGTTCATCCTCTTTGATGAGTTCAAGATTGCTTTCTGTTGCTCTCAGAAGATCAAAAAAGAAGAAATAAATGCCCATGTCAAACCATGAGAGGCAACAATTAAACAATGTCCAAGAAAACACTGGGCCAGTTACACTGCCCAGGCACCTTGGAGTGCTGGGTCATGCATAAAGGAAGAGAAGGCACAGCAAGGAAAAGCTGTAACTGGAATAAGATGCAGCTGTTAATCCACGTACAAAGCAAGTTACTGCAGTTTGCTGCTCTGGTTACTGTTTTGTCCTCAATCTGAAGTGTCTCTCCCTGAGCACACTTTTTCCTCAGACTGTGGACCACCAGGACAACAAAGCAGTAGCTCAAAAGAAAGCAGTTCATATTTGAATCACCCAAAACATATTCAGGGACAGTGTGCGAGGAGCGTTGTTCATCCCTGTGAGAGATCAGACTGGAGTGTTGCGCTAAACAGCAAATGCAAAGCTCCTCTTTTAGGTCTTAGTTGTCCGCATGCACCCAATTAAACAAAGCTATGTAAACTAATCAAATTAGGCTGGGAAGGAAGACCGACAGATTGTTATTTTTAAATACTTGGGAGATGTTTGGGAATGGGAGGTCATAAAGGTGAAGAGGGAGGTCAGTAAATAGAAAGGAGGAAATTATTTTTAACCATTGCAGATAAGGTATTTTTAGAGCAATCACCTGAAAGCTCCCTGAACTATACAGAATGATAAGCACTGCTCAACACAGCAGCAGTAATGGGTGCTGAGCTGCAGCCTGGCTCAAACCCATGTTCCCTTGCTTCTCTCAAGTGAATTTTCAGTGTAATGATTTCTTTTTTTTTTTCCTTTTTCTCCCACCTCCTGTCCTTACTGCTATCACTGAGGGTACCTCAGAGAGTCAGGCTCTCGTATGGACATTCGAGGAGGTTTTCAGGTGTTGCTAAGCGGGTATTTGTCCCCCCTCTTAAGTTTGTTTTTCAGCCTTTTCTTTTTGACTGGTCTCTTCTCACCTCCGCACTAAGTGGAAAAGATGCAGAGCCAAGCCTCCACAGGCAAGCGTGTGTGAGAAGAAACCAGAGGCTGACTTCCAAAAGGACTGGAGGACCTTGGGGCCGGAGGGATACACCTCTGGCTGAAACATCACTGAGGGATGCTGCATGCAGGGCAGGGGGCAGGAGCGCTGCCGGAGGAGCGCTGACCCCATCCATCAAAGTCTTGTGCAACAGATCGCCACGCTGGAGGGAGCAGACACAGGCAGGGCTACCTGAGGAGTCTGCATGTGCTTGTCTGCGGTGTGAGACAGGGACATCACTGGGTTTTTAATTTCACTTTTGGCCCCTTTTGCACACTGTCCCACACAGCTTCACCAGTTATCTGTGTCACTCTTTGTCTGCAAGGAGACAGGATCAACACCTTCTTTCTTCATAGTCTGGACAATGGTCCAGGTAAATTTAGGTGAAGGAAAACACCTTTGGATCAGGATAAACTTAGAGCAGGCCTCTCAAAGACATTCCCCACTAATGCTGTAAACAAAAGCATAGGATGCACTGACCATCCTGTGTAGAAAACAATTTTTTGATCTCTACTTTTCTTAGAAAGGGCCAGATCTTCAAGATGATTCAGCATAAATCAGGCTGTGCCATAATGTGTAAGCTGTGAATTTAAAACAGATGTTTTCAAAGGTAATGGAAGATGTCTGAGTGTCTTCTTCTATCTGAATTAGTATTTTTCCCTCCTGCATGCCACGCTTTTGAATGTGTCAGTATGTTGACATGTTGCCACAGTTTGGGGAAAACAACTGTTTTGGAACCGTCTCCCTGTCTGCTATCTGAAGTTGATCATCTTGCTGCATCTTCCTAGCCACTCCATTGAAAATGATGGTGCCTCTGCCTTCATGGTTTTCCAGAGTGAGGGCGATGAGAAGGGATTTTTCTTTCTTTCAAGGATCAAAGCAAAACATAGAAGATGCCAAATGATAAATATTTGACTGTGAAACATGAAAAAGAAGAGGAAGAGCAGCATCAAGGGAATAAATCACTTGGGATGTCCTGCAGTCTGAATGTACATTTTGTATTGCTAAGATAGGAGTTGTGGATGCATTGTGTAAAGATGTGGGTTTTACAAGAAAAGAGAATCAGCCAGGAGACCTCTGGGAAATCACAGAATGTGTGTACACTTTATGGTTTGTATAAAATTAAATTATCTTTTTTCTTAGAGATATTGATCCTTCTTCTTATTATTATCATTATTATTGTTATTATTATTATTATAATTACTACTATTTATTTTTCCCACTCTTATTTCATTGTCCATATCCCTGTCTTTCAGGTCCTTTGTTTGAATTGGTCCTATTTATGTGAAACATGTTGATAACTCTCATCTCTTCTCTCTTTTGCTCTCAATAATTATAGGTCTCCTAGGAAAGCTGGCCTTCAGTGGAAATTTTGTAAAGGTTTTGAAAGATTTTATTAGAAAAGATTTGGATCCTGCACAATTATCAGTTCTGAAAGGTGCTTTGCCCACCTCCTCCAGTGGAAGTGCTATTGATCATCTCACAAAAGGAAGGCATGTACTTACAGAGAGAAAAGTTGAGGTCTGGTTGTCTTTTCAACATCAATGATAAAATTGCATCTAATGTTCACCTCATTCACCTTAACTCCACTGGTCTGCACTAATTAAGGTGGAGCAAGCCGTGCCGGGTAATAAAGAACACTGTAATTCAGCTTGTGCTGGCCAGTGATTGCAACAAGAGGAAAAACCCAATAACTGATTCAAAAGATGGACTTTGATTAACAGAAATATCTGGGGCTTTTGTTCACTGATTGTACAGCACACACTGTAAAACCCTGCCACTATCAATGGCTTAGATGTAAGACTCAAAATACCTTCTCTCCCTTTTAAGTTGGGCTCTAACTTGTAAAGTCGTGCTTTAAAATATTGCAGATCATCATAATTCTGCCTTCTATTTTGCAAAAACACTGTTCTACTTGGCCATATGTACCACCGTCTTTCTCCAAGGTCCTATACCCAGGGCAATCACATCCCACATGATAGCTGATGCTTTTTAGAGCAATCACCTTGCTCCCTCTAAGTTAAACACTAGTGTAATTTAAAGAATAATTTGCCCCTGGGTCTATTTTAGATATCCATATGTATACTAAGTTTGGTTCTTTCTATCCAGGACACTTCTTCACCACTACCAGAACAGACTTTACTTCCTTCACATCACTACCAGCCATCCTCAAGATGTGTCCTACAGTAAGCAGCATGTCCTCTGTGCCATGCTAGCAGGGCTGCAACACAACTCTTTTGCTACCTCCACCACTATGAGGTGAAAAAATATACACACAAAATAATTTTCTGGGGCAGTGGGAAGCCACACAAGGGCAAGAGCCAATTTGGGTGCTGTGCGATGTCTTGCCATCATGGCTGATTCCCTCTACGGAGCATTAGCCATGGATGGAGAGTGTGCTGGACACCAACATTTGCAGACTGGCCTGAAGATCAGGATGGGGGTTGTAAGCACATGGGGCAAACCCACGGGCTTCTAACACCCCAGACCTGTCTGGATCAGCACATTACAGCTGTGTAGACAGGAGACAGAGTAATCAGGGATCACTCCTTTCTCCGAGGTCTCTCAGGAGCAGTAAGAAAGGTCTACATGTACTCAGCGAGGCCAACTTTTCACACCCCATTAGCCCAGATGTGATGAACTTCACTTCTCATAACCAGCTCTGCCGATAGAGCTGACCAATTTTTTTTTCCCCAGCTGAACAGTTTTCTCTTACAGAAATGCAAATTCAGCAAAATATAATTTTTGTTGACATTTGTAATGGGAAATTATTGAAACACTTCAATTCCATTTTAGCATTTGGCCAGTTCTGTCTCATCTGTCATGAAGTAATCAAAATCCAGCAGAGAAGCCCTTGCCTCTTTCAATCATTTAACAGAGTTTCCCTTCAAGAAGGCTGTCCTGAGATTCCTGAGGTGAAATATGATGGGGTGTTGCCTTTCACCCTAAACTTTGAGAATGGCACTTTCCATTTAACTTTAGAACTTTCCTTCTCAGAACGAAAATATTGTTCCAGAAAGCTGCATTTCTAGGGAGGAGGAAAGGTGTCTTGCACCAGCTGAATCATAGAAAGGATGGTTTGACTCACGGCTTTTAAAGAATTAACAGTTGCCACAACAGGACTCCCTCTTGTGCAGCCAAGGCGGTGCAGAGAGGAGTTGGTACAGGGAGACCTGTGTGGTTTAGGCTTTTTATAGTGTCAGATTTCTTTGCATAATGCATTTTGGATGAAGCTTCAGGTTTATTTTGTACTTATCTGATGTCAGAAAAGTATACATTAAGTCTTAGGAAAAAAAAAAAGGAAGGTTTTTTAATCTGCTTATTACAGGCTTCCATGTATAATAAAGAAGTTATATGGCAGTAAACCTGGAATCCTACAGGAGTTTGTTCTAAAGTGACAGATTCAGGTCAGAGCTGTTAATGAACAGCCAGACTGATGCGTGGTGCATAATGATGGGAGAAATGGCATTATTGTTTTACAGGAGAGTGCAGAAAGGTGGGTATGCCAGGTCTGCTAGAACAACTGGGTACCCTGGAGTTTAATACCTTGCCTCTGGCCAATACTTGATATTTGAGAGAAATTAGAGCTGTTCTAGAACTGGTGAATAAAGTGGCCACATGGTAGACATGTTTTTGGCTCCTTAACTCCCTTCACCCTGGCAATAAACCCTAAATTTCACAGTTGACTCTTGTTTCTGTAGGTACAGACTTTGAAGACCACTGACATGGGCTGGGTATGACTAGAGCAGTGCTGCAAGAGACCCTTTTTTTTTTTCTTCCTTTGCTTCTGCAACTGATTAACTATGTGACCATGGGCAACTCTTTCAACATCTACTTCTGCCCTCTTTCTTGTTTTAAACGATTACTTTTTGGAACATGAGTTTCTTATGTCCATGTCATCTAGTTGGCTTTTATTCTGTTTCTTGCTCTAAATTTGCTGGTCTTTATTTTCATTAACTGGATCCTATAATAAATGCACAAGTAAAGCTGACCTGAAAGAAATGCTGGTCACCCCATAAAGAAGCTCAGAGAGGTAAAAAAATGCTTTGAGAATGGGAATATATGCAGAGTGGCAAAAGCGATGTCTCCTGTTCAACATTTCCTGGGAAGAGAGGGCAGCAAAAACCACCCTAAAAAACAGATGAAGGACTGGTCCACCTTTATGGGACTGACCCTTGAAGACCCACTGGGAACTTCAGCTAGTGCCACATGCATCTTCCTCTTAATTAGTGCTCTTCTGAGAAGCTTCTTGAAACCAGATCTCCTTTTTCTTATTTCTCAGTAAAATGCCAGCTCCTCTGGGGTCTTGGTGCACGACTGAGGTCCCCCAGTGCTACACCACAGATATTAATTCTCATTAAGAAGTGATGCAATTGGTGTTCTTTTGTACACATTGTTCTCTTCACTGGCTGCTCCAGCGTGTAACGTAAGTGTTCATCTCAGTCTAAAAGGCTCTGTGTATGCTCCATCACAGCTGCCTAGACTTACTGAACCCAACCCAGCCACTGAGATTAAAAAAGTAATTCAGGCTAGCAAGTTGTTTTTTGATCTTGGGACTCCTGGGCCTTTACAGCCCTGAGTTCTGGGATTCCCCCAGAGCTCAACACACATTACCAGTTATTGAGAACTCTGAATTTGAGCCAGAAAAATACATGGGCATGATCTTAACTCATATGGTTTTGAACAGTCCCTTTGACTTTCATGCATCTGCCTGCATACATGCAGACACTCAGTATTGCAATCCGTCGTGCTCAGCACCTTGCAGGACTAAGCCCTTCACTAATCCGTCTAAACCCAAGTCTATTGACTTTCAAAGCAACCCGCGAGGCTTTCTTATCTACATTTCCTGAACAAGCTGTTTGCTTAGGCTGAGCCTTTTTGCATTAGTCTTCAACCAGAGTTGATTTTGAGCAATGAACATGATTAGATTTTCATATCAAGAGAGACTGAAAGTATGGAGATAGTTCCCAAGTATCCTGGAGTAAGTCAGGGGTGACCTCCCTTCATTGAGTAGCTTGTAAAAACACAAAAATATCAGAATTAGTGCCTAAATCCAACCCAGCCGTTATCCAGGTTTTGCTTTCTCATCCTGAAATGAATCTTAACAGAACCCTGAGTCTAAATGTCTTAGGGAATTTTGAAAAACAGATCTCAGTATTTAGATGCATGACATTTGTATAATATGAACCTGTCATCACATTGCAGAACAAGATTCAGTCCTAAATTACACTACAGCCGAACTCAGAGGAAGATGCTGCACGCTGTCAAGAAGCCTGCCCCAGAAAACAGACTGAAATAAGGATTGCTTCTCTCTAGAAAATTTCTATTACGGGCTTCTCTTTGCACCAAAATCAGGCAAAGGCAGCTCTTTCAGGCTTGACCTAAGCACTTGGGATGTCACAAGTCTGAAACAAAATCCATATCATGGTAGCACATTATTATATGTCTTTCTCAAGGTCCCTGTCAACGCATCTGAGAGTGGGACACTCAGACACCAGGAACTGTCAGTGGCAATAAAAGCATACCTGGAATAACCATTCCTGCCCTGTCATCTCTCCTCCTCTTCATACAATGGTCAGTCTTAAGACTGAGACTCAAGACAGACTCTGGTCCCAGTTCTGTGCAGGTTTTTCTATAGCAAGCCAGTCTCTGTTTGTCCTGGGCTCCCCTTTCCCACCTACAAAAATCAGGCCAGCCCTAAACTGATCATGTCTATTTAAGTGACAAGCTTGTATTAATTCTGTGTATGCCCAGGACCAAACACAATGAGACTTGGATTGTAATCAAGACCTCAAAATATACATTAATAGGTAAACTAATAGATATCTATTAATAAGTTAAAAGATATCTAATATAAATATATCAAAACTTAGGTAAATATATACCTGTATATAGAAATACAAAAGGTATAAGTTGTGTTTCTGTCTTCATGATGTCACACTAAGTCTCTTGGCTTTCTCACTTGAATTTAGCAGCACCATAATCCAGGTGCTCTTTCCTCTGTTCCTGGCAGCATCTTTGAGAACTTTTGACCTTCAGCTCCCCGTGGCACACCCTGTTCAAGGAGATCTGTGAGTATCTTGGAAAATCATCCCAGTTGACCTTCTTTTTCCTATTTAGACAAATCTACATTCTAGACATGACTGACAGTATTAAAAAACAGGAGTAGCTCAGATAGATACTCAAAAAGTAGTATCTATCCCACATGTTTCAATCAGAAAACCTTGACTTTAAATTTCTCTTTTTTAGACCTCCTTTAAAATTTTAGTCAAAATAATTCAGTTGGACATTTCCTACTGGAAGCTGTTGTGTTGTTAAAAACTAAGGCATCTCACAGCAATTTATCACTGGCAAAAGCATCCCTAATAAACAGAATGAGTCTGTGTGCTTTTCCCATTTCATTTTGCTTCTTTGTTCAGTTCAATTTGGTTGACTTTTTTCAGTGGCATTAAAATATTATTTTAAGCTGCACTTACATGATGTGTGTTATATATAATACCTAATGGGCTTGTTTCGTTCATTACTGAGCCAAAACTGAAAAGAGGAGATGGTGAGAGATGGGATGGGTTTGGGGAGTTAAAGGAGTTCTCCCCGAGAGGTGAGATCAGTAATCCAATTTCTTTTGTGCCTGCCTATATCTGTTCGGGGTCACCTAACCAGATCTCATTCCTCCACAGGTTCTATTGCCGTGATTATTTTTTCTATCAATACATTTTGTAGTTCTCCTGGGGAGGGACCCATGACCTGTTTTTTCTAGGTCTCTACACAAGGTCAAATTTCCTTCTTGTCTGAAAAGTAAGTACTGGAGGCCAACAGGAACCACCCAGTGATTGCACTGCTCTACAGATAAACACTAAAGATGGGGACACAAAATGGTGTACCTGGGGCTGATCCTGTGGATGTCTTTAGTAGCACTAAACTCCATTAAGGTGTTTAGCTAGCTACATCGCACCTCATGCATCCTGCTAAATTTAATCCAGCTCAGACTGGAAAGATACTCCTGTTGTGAGATCCACTCTCACCACAGTGTCTGGTGGTATCTTTGTTGGTATTTATCTGTGAAGCCGCGGAGTTGGTAGGCTGGGGAGTACCACTGCTCCCTCTTTCTTGTGGTCAGGATTCGTATGGACAATCTTGTATGTGAGAAGGTTTGTATTGCATATCCAAGGGGCATAGACTGGTATCATTTGAGGTTTTTTTTCTCATTACACAAAAGGAAAGTAATTTTTGGTTGAACAATGTATTTGTACAAAGCAGCCATCTTTTGTCAGTTGAAAATTCAGGAGGAAGGACTGAAATTTCCAGCAAGGTTTTTATATAGCTTTTAGTCCTCACTGTTTTCCATATTCATTTAATTTACAGAAGAACAATAATCCTGATGACATTAAGAGAAGGCATTTTTAGATTACACAAAAAAAGATTACTGAAAGAAGTTGCAAAGAAAATGTAAGGGGGTGTTAATTGATACATGGATTAGAAAAAGTATCTTGGACAAGAAGGTGTATAATCTGACTGGGTCCAGCAGGTCTAATGTACCATTTCAAGCTTTTCAGGGTAGGAAGAACATGGAAAAGTCTCTCTCATGACCTTCTTATGCCTTATCTCATCTGTCTCCTTTCTGCCTCTCCCCTAGCACACACCACTGCCCACCCTCCTCTGTCTCTGCTTTCAGATGAGACACTGCAGCGCCTAATCCCTGTGCCATTTTTTCCTTTCAACAAGCACCAGGGTAGATTAATCAAGGAAAGCACTGTAGTTGGAGACAGGAGCACACAGTTTGGATTGCCACTCCGCATTTCTCCTCCAGCACTGGGAACTGAGCAGCCAGGCTGGGGATCTTGCTACACCCTGGTGCAGGAGATGCCATCTGCCAAATGTCCTCCTGAGTGGTGTTTTAGCAAGTGGGCTAAAAAGAACATCCTGTACGTGGCAGCTGAAGTCCATCACAGCTGTCACAAGAACATACGCACATAGCCTGGGCTGGAGGTGGATCCTGGCTCTGGAGGGAGGCTGGGCAAGTGGCCAACAAGCCTCCCTTACTTGCCCATGTTTCCCTTTGGGGAAAGGGATTCCTGGCTTAGCATGGCCAGAGATGGATCTGGGGAGCAGGATGGCACCAGGGAGCACTGGCATTCACTCATCCCAGGTGCAGCTCACCCAGAAAGATGCTAAATCCTTTAACTGAGTCTGCCAGGGCCTTGTGGCCAGTCTTGATTTCTTTGAGGTCACTGGCAGAAGTCCCACCAGCTCAAAAACCAACAGATCTCTTGTGCTCTTTTGTGCAGCAGCAAACAGGCTTCCTGCGAAGAGGGAAATAAGTAAGTAGGGAAATCGTCTCCACCCTTTATTTACTTCCCTGCCTTCTGCTCTTGTTGCCTCCTCCCCTTTACTTGTCTACCCACTTCTCATGCCTCCAAGAAGACATTTCTGCTCCAGGATGGTGGTTGTTTTTGGAGCTGTGGAGGGGTCACTAGGTCTGACTGCGGGGTCACTGGGGCTGTGCCCTTTGCCTCTGAGGAAGGCAAAGCTGCTGAGGTCCAGATTCTTCCTGATGATTTCATGTGATAGCTAATTAATGGCCTCCCCACGTTTCCATGGCAACTCCATGCTGTGCTCTTAGCCCTGATCCAAATGGGCATTCTGTACACTTCTGAAGCCATAGCATCAGCATATTAATAAGACTTGCTGACGTCCTTTGCTTTCTGCCACATCGGCTGGTTAGGTCTAAATTTGAATAACTTAAAAAAAGCATATTTCTTACTAAGGTCCCAGTGCATTCCCTCATGTGACTTGAAGCAACTGATCCCAGAAGCTTTCTGCATTTGAAGGGAAGCAGCAGGTAAATTCTTCTCCACCTGCTGCTTTTTGCCATGCTTTGCCTTTGGGACAGCTGGCATCTGGCTTTTCTTTTTTTCTCTTGGTTGGTTCTTTTTTTTGGAAGCTCCAGATTTCATGTAGTCCCTAATTTAATTGCAACAAGGGACAAGTATCTGCCATGATTTGGTAGGACCATCTCTGCATTAGCTGAGCTGGACAATCTTATGGATTGCTCCCTAACTCCTTCTTGTACAGGGGAGGGAAGCTGAGTTTCATTCTCATACAGTCAGAGGATGGTTACTCATATTTCAAAGTATGAAGGTCCCTTTTATCATTAAACTCTATAACAATACCTACTGATCATGCAGTTTAGTGAATCTAGTTTTATGGGTGAAAGAATTCTCTGGGCTCCATCTAATTCTCCTCTCTTAATTACCCTCCATTCCAGTCATTGTCTTGTAAAACTTACTTTTCTGACCAAGTGGAGGACTTGGATATAATTTCCTCAGAAGCCCATTAATACCTCTGTAGCACTGGTGTGGCCTCGCTAGGGGAGTCTGAACTACTTTTTCTTATTGAGACAGAAGTATGCCAGATGCCTCCACATCTTCTATTGCCTGCAGAACAAATACCCTAAAACAAACCTGTGGGATCTGGTTCTGGATCTGGCTGTCACAGGCTGTCCTCCTACCTGGGGAAGTGCTTATGGGACTGAGCAGTGGAAGTAGAGCTTGTGCCCTGTTTGTGGCAGATGTTTCTCTTCTAGCATCAAAAGCAGAGTGTAGCATGGTCCAGGCCACATTTGATTGGGGTTTAGGGTTTGTTTTTCCTTTTTGTCTCTGTTATAAACTTTGAGCCCAGAATGGTGGCTGAGCTGCCAGATAGCTTCATTTTTCCCTACCCTGAAGGACAACAGAATTTATTCTTGTTTTTTTGGCTTCATTCCATCCCAAAATTTCATCTAGCCATGTTGCAACATAGCTCCAGATTGTTGTGTTGATGTGCCATCATACCTTGGTGTCATGTTGCACCATCAGGTAGTCCCAAGGTAAGTTCCATGTGCCGACAGCATATCTATGCCAAACTTCCTTCCATCTCCCTACCCTGGTTTTCTATGCTCCAGTTTCACTGCTCCCAGCCATGGTGGAAATGCTAGCTCATGTTAGACAATGTGTCTCTAACTCCATGGCTGTCTACCATTGCTTGGGTCTGAACTGGACAGCAGTGATTTAATGTTCTGTTGGCACCCAATGTCTTGCTTAAGGTTTGCGGTGTTGCTCCCCTTGCTGAAGCTCAGTATAACTGGGGGTTGATCATCCCAAGGCATCATTAAAGATACATAAAAGCAATTGATTTGACCCCTAACAGTCCCACCAATAGAGGCAAGATTTAGCTAATGTGTTGCTAGTTACCCACGAGATCTGAGACTTAATTGCAACTTCTCTGGCTTCTAGTCACTAGAGCTGGATACTTATCTCATAGGAAAGCAATTTAACAAACTAATATCACTTTGTGTTAGCACGTTCACTATTCCCAGCCATGAACAAATCCCATCACTGAATGCAGACTGCATCTCAGGCTATAGGTTGCTCATAAGCAGTATTCAGTATTTTCAGAGCAATAACTATAGTTCTCTTCAATGTCAGCTCTTTGGGTCATACATGTAAATTAAACAGTACATTTCTATTCCCTGCTTGGATGGATGTAACTGTCAGGAACATTATTTCCACTCATAATTACAAATTTGACATTCATTTCCCATGAATACTCTCTACTATTTGCTTAAAACTAACTTCCATGCATACTATTTCTAGTGAATTTTCTCTTATCAGAAAGCTGATGCAGGCATGTCACAACTATAAAGAAACCTCTTTGAATGGTGGGATCTATAAGCATGAACCTCTACTACACAAAGCAAAGACCAATCAAATGAAAAACTAACAAATGAACAAACTGGGAAAAGTAGGCAACCTTGTAACCTCTTGCATGGACTGACCAGTAGAGATAGAAAGAGATCTCAATAGGAGTTAGGGGAAAAATGAAGTTGCTACCGACAGAAATCGATGGATGTCCCTAGAAACATCTTTGTTGTTTAATTCACCCAGCTATTCTTCAGATGCGTGCACTTCCCCACCTTTTGGTAGACAGACAGGGACCAATGTGTGCTTTTGTGACTAGGACTCCTTTTTGTTTTCTTACTAACTACCCAGACAGTTTCTCTTATGCCCTCAATTGCTAGTTCAGCAGGAGAGTGCAGTGAACGTATATTTACCTTAAAGTATCTAACTCCTTCTCAGTTTGGATGAGTATCAACCAAACCCACACAAATTAAACTAAACCTGAAGCCAAACTTAATTGTCTAAGTCCCTGGTGTCACATGAGTAACACCACAATGCATTTAGCTCTGTCCAGAAGAATTTATGTTATTCTCAGCATCTGAGCCAAAGTCTCCAAATAAGAAGGTAAAAATTTCTACAAGACTATTTTGAACTCAATTGAATCAATACATTAAATCTCAAGCCAGATCTGAATCTTGAACTTTGGATCAGGACTGTCCCTCCTGCTCAGACCTGGTTTTCGCCAGGATACTTCTCCAGCTCTAGGTGCCAACAGGATCAAAGATTTATTTCTCCCTTCTAGGAGGGCTGAAATTCTAGTCTCTCACTAGACCTTCTCACAATCAACTTTAACTAAAACCCAGTGAGATTAAGAGGAACACCCCACTACTCACCTCCCACCATGTTGAGGCTTCATCACTCAGCTCAGTTGAATTCTACATTCATACGCTCCATTCAATTTTTTTTTTTAAATCCAAACACACATGAACACACACTCCACAAAATTTTACCCACCTTTTAGTTATTTTAGTTATTTTTTGACAACTCAACCCTTTTTAATTTGGCTTTATCCTTGCAAATTCAGGGTATATTTGGTTATTGTTCTCTTCCCTCCCACCCCTCCCTTTCACTACTTTTTGCAGATATTTTAATAACATTTTCTCATCTGTTTTCTGTGAAATTTTTTTGTGGACAAAGAAAGTGTAAGTGAAACCAGGATGTTTTTCATAGCCATGGAAACATAAGAACGTAAAAGGGATTTTTGCTTCCCCAAAGAACTAAAATTACATGTGTACCCTTCAGTGTCTCCAGGTTTCCTTGGTAATGTGTTTTCTTGCATTGTGCTTTGGTTTTTGTTGTGATGAGAGTTTCCCACTGTCATTGGAAAACCCAGAGCCCGAGGCAAAAAGCCAAACTCAGGTTTGCCTTTAAGTCTAGGTTTATCAAAGTGGCATATGATTTTGGTTTTCTCTGTTATAGGGACTCTGTTGAAGTACCTTAAAGATGAGTGACTCTGAAGATTTACAGGTGCTGATCCTCAAGGGGTTAAGCTCTGGCATCACTGAAGGCAACAGCAGTATGATACAGGGCACGAACTCCAGTTCAACAAAGGGACCTGACACATCCCATTCTTCAGCAAGTGCTGAGACTCTACCTCTGGTGAAAACTCTTCCAAGATGGAAATCCCAAAGTGAAGACACCTGAGAACTACACCCACCCTCCACCTCTTAGGTGCCTTCTCACCAACGAGGCATTAGTTTTACTCTCAAAGGACTGCCATCACCTTCTGTCCTCCAGCAAAGCTCAGCATAGGCTGTGTGAATAACTCAACATAAAGCTGGCATAAATCTCAACAGAAGAAATATCTTTTATGTTTAACCATTTACTCCCACTATAGGAATAATGGCAGTTCTTTTACATTTACATATAACTCTTGTTTGTTTGTTTTGATTTTTTTTGTCTCTTTGTCTTGGCACCTGCATAGCAGAAAACTTTACAGTTCGTTACAGAAGTTTGCCCCGCTCTCTGCTCCTCCCTTTATTTACTCTGCTGCCCCTGAGGACTAGCAAGCAACACCCTCAAGGTCAAGAGAGAGTAAGGTGTTACCCTTTTATGACGGATTATAGAAATAACAAACATGCCTGACAGTTTTATACAGCTGCTAGAACGGGTTTAGTTTTCAACAAATGAAGAATTTCCTCTTTTTTTTCTCTTTTGTATATTAATTACATTTTACAAATCTTGGTTTTCTCCCCTTTCTTTACTTTACCCCCACTTTTCTTTCTTTCTTTTTACTTTTTTCTATTTTTTTTTCTCTTTTATTTTTTTACAGCAAAAGGATCAATCACCAACATGTCCACTGAAAAGTCCGGGTTAGCAGAGTTTGGCTGTCATCTGGTCCGACTGTTTGAGGATCTCGGTGTTGTACAGGTCTAGAGCATGGTTCACACGGATAATCTCGCTGTTGGTGAGTTTCAGGCGGTGCTTGAGCATACAAGAGAACAGATCCAGCTGGGGCTTCCCTGGGGCCACGGGAGGCGCCAGTCTATTGATTCGGTCCCGAATATCCAGCAGCAAGAGCATGACAGAGGAGGAAGAATAGAACTGCCCACCTTGCGTGTACGACTGGTTGACCTGCTGCACAGCACTGCGCAGTAGGTCAGCATTAAAACGCAGGCTGTAGCCATACACCTGCACATCCGAGATCTTGATGTAGAACTGACGCTTGGTGGGGTCAGAAAGGTCCACGGGCCCTTGGCCAGTCTCGTTACGCAGTAGGGAGGGCAGCCGAGTCCGGCTGCGTAGGTAGATGTGGACAGTCTCAAAAAAGGTTTTCCACCGGTTGCCCAGTAGCAGGGTCCAGTTGTAGCACTGGCTGTTTTGGAGGCGGATTTTCTCCCAGCGTGGGTAGCCGTACTCCCCAAAGGGCATGTTCCAGCCCTCAGAGTGACTCCCGCTGAACGGGTTGACGTAGACAAAGAACATGGGGTCCAGGCTGCTGTTGCGCATCTGGCAGATTCGCATGGAGATCCCGATCACCATGTGGATGAAGTCCATCCGGTTCTTGTTGCTCTTCAAGGTCAGGGACATGCGTTTGCGCCACCTGGGGTCGAAGAAGGTGTCCAGGCGGATCTCATTGCTGATGAAAGTGGTGTGCACGTACAGGCGAGAGTCCATTTTCTGCAGCAGGTACTTCAGCTCTAGGTCTTGGAAGTCCAAGTCTGTCTCAAAGCTGATGAACTGCTCACTCCGCTCCGAGTCTACGTTCTGAGGCTCGCAGCGACCCCGGTAAAGCTTATAGCCCTTGTTGCATGAGCCGCAGAGAGAGATGTTGGCAAGGCTGCACATGGCACAGCTGTTGTTGCCCCCAATGATGCAGGGGATGGGGCGCTGGCACAGGCTGGTGCCACCATGGCAAACGCAGCTCCGTTGGCTTTCCAGAAAGGTCCCCCAGAACCCATTCTCGTTGCAGTAGAGCAGGGACTGGACCCGAGTAAGCCATTCCTGTATTGTCCTGCAGGTAGGAAGAAGAAAGCATTAGCATTGTAGAGCCTCACAGAGTCTTTGTTGTTAGCATCTTACTAGAGCCACAGTGTTTTCAGGCACATATCTGAGGCAGAGCTCTCAGAACATTGATGCCCTGCCGTGGCATCTGGGAGCTATTCCAGTCTATTTCTAGACTGAATCTTTCATCTGCTGTGTACTCCTTTGGTGGAGAGCAAAAGCCCTGTAAGAAATAGCTAGAAGTTAGAATTGATCATCTGAAGTCTCTCTCTTCACACTGCTCTAGGAGCTGAGACTGACACAGTCTCCTGCCAAGGATCCCATCAGTGCCACAGTGACAACATTCAACCATGGGAACGGAGCTGATAAAGCCATGCCAGAGGCTGAGGTGCTATCAGACATTGTAGATCAGCGTAACTCCTAGGCTAGCAGGAGAAAACTCCTCTCCATGTCATTGGCAATTCTCCCCACTCCAAAAACAGACCAGTAATGGGATGAGGCAAAGCTGGTAGTAACCTTTGCTTATAGTGCAGAGCTCAGTAACAGCAGAAAAGAGGGTGGAAGTCAGGGTGCATAGAGACAAAGCTGCTAGAACAGCTTCTCCTTTAAAAAAATCTGCTGCTAATTAACCTCATCTTATTGCCTCTCCCCTTAACAAGCAGCCACACTCGCCCATTCTCAGGGCCCACCACTCCCATAATTGCTATATCAGCACCCTCACCTCCACATCCTGCAGCCCTGGAATGACTCCTAATGAATGAAACTGCAACTCACGCTTGCTTTTTGTATAACCCACTTGCGATGTTGCCTTGCTGCCCCCTTCTCCCCCCTCCCCACCACCCCGGGAAATCTCAGCACAGCGACTCCTTTCTCAGCAGCCTTCAGCAGAATGCCTTGTTCAGACGCCTGCTCCCTCCCCTCTGCCTTCGCCCCCAGCTAATGAATACTTCATTGTCTCCTCTGGGCAAAAAGTTCTTGGTAGCGCTGCAGTGAGAGGACTGGCTAATGACAAATTAGGATTCAGTCCCTGTAGAACGGGAGGAGTGATTATGGACAGAGGCTCTCAGAGCTGGATTAGTGAAATTCATGGCACCTGCATCGCCTGACCTCCGAATAATCATTAAGCTGTAGGCTGTATCAAAGAAGGCATTAAATGATACAGCAGCAAAGAACAGCAAGATGATTAGGGGGAGGGAGCAAGTGGAGGGATGAGAGTATAAAACAGAGGAAAGCACTGGAAGGAAAGAAATAATCAAGGAGCAGAAGCAGAAAGGGTAGAGGAAGAAAGAGGGGGAAAATACACAGGTAAAAGGAAAAATAAGAAAGAAATGCAGTGGGCAGGAGGAATAGGAATGGAGAAAAGGGAAAACTGAAACAACAGCAACAACTGAAAGACATAGGACAGGCAGGGATGAAAAGAAGCAGGAAGAAACTGAGTGAAAGGAAAAAAAATGAGACAGAGTGAGAAAAAAGGAAGTGCATTAGCAGGAAAATTCTCAAGCCTTGGATGTGGGAAGAGAATTTTCACATTCCTCCTGTGGTACAGGGCTGCCAGGGTCTCTTTCCCCTATTCACAGCTAACAGGAGCTCACCTGCTAGTGGAAAAGACAAGGTTGGCTGGGGAGCAAGGCAGTGACCTCTGTAAATATCTGCCATAGAGGGAGACGGTGACAGCCCTGGTGCCTAGAAAGTGCAAAGGACTCCTCCTGGTTTCTAGGACAGCTCAGCACAGTGTGACTGCAAAACACGTTGCTGACAGCAACAAGCACTCTCAAAACCATCCCCTGGGGGCTGAGTCTGCCTTCTGCTCATAGGTGAATTTTTGCTCAATTTCAGCAATACAAATATTTTTCTACCCCATCTGAAGCCTTGCAGTTCCTATTTGGAAAGCCAGCTGAATGCACTTGAATTTAGCAAGGCACCCAGATTCCAAGTTTTAATCTTCCTAAGGCGCTGTGAACCCACCTTGATTCTTGATGCACCTCCTCGAAAGCTTCTTTCTTTGCTTCTAACCACTAATCTAAGCATGAAGCTGAGGAATACCAAGTAGATGATGAACTAAAACCAAAGCAACCCTCCAATAGACACACACTGCCTACCTGGGTTCCCTGGTTTGGGGGAAGCACAAGGTTCCTGCATGCTGCCTCTTCCCATGATTGGGCTTGATGACAACAATGAAAATCAGAGGTTGCTTTGAAGGGAAATCTCCTGCAGCCCCAAGCTTCATCCCTAGCTCCCACTCCCACTGTAACTTCTACCAAGACAAGGACAAGGAGAAGCCCAGAAGCACAAAGAAAATGAAAAGCGGCGGCAGCAGGCTGGTGGCAGACAGATGGTAAATGTCCAGCTCCATCATGTACCCTCTCAGCATCCCTGCCCCTGTCCGTGAGGTGAGGACAGTAATTCCCTGATTTCCACAGCTCTCTCCATGGTCACATTTGTTGCTTTTTGTGTAGACTGGGCTTCCAGGTGAGGTAGTAATGGTTGCTTATAGGACTAAAGGTGGTTTCTGAGGTGGGTTTGATGAGGTATTCGGCACTGTCGGAGGTGTGCCTCTGTGCACATACTGCTGCCATTTTCGTACAGCTGCCAATAGCCTCATACAGCTGCATAGGCAAACGACAGCCAAACACACGCTGAACAACTCCTGTGCATAGATTTCAATTCCAGCTCTGTGCAAGTGACCGCGACTCTCCTGATTTCCTCGTGCACTGGTGAGTGCACAGGATTCCCTGTTTATTTCTGCAGTGCTGGCTTGATGCTTTACACAGGTTTTACATGTTGATAATGCCATTGAGTTCACAGGACAAGGACTGTCAGGCTATACAGCAGGGGACACAATAACAGTTAGAGTAAGATGACCATACCCTGCCTGTGTTAGGTGTGTTCTGTCTTAGGGGGGAAAAAAAAAAGCTATCCTTCCGTTCCTGATCAATTTTGTGGAGGAAGAAGTGGAGGAGAATGGGAGAAAGAGGGTTGTTTTTTTTTGGGGGGGGGGGGGGGGTATATGTCTTAGCATTCAGCAAAGACACAAGTAGGACAAAAAAAAAAAAAAAAGGCGGCGGCTACCTACCATCTGCTGATGGCAGCAATAAAGGACATAATTAAATGAAAATGCAGAACCCAGGGCAGAGCTGGGCATCGGCTACAAACATGACAATGGGAAGTCTGATAGAGTGTGAGAGAGGAAAAGTGGTATAAATAACCCCATTTTGTCTTGCAACTGGGACAGGATAAGAATTTATGCAGGACCAGTCACAGCCCTTCAGCTGACAGGAGGTAACTTCTTAAAACACACACCTATGATGGCTCAGACTCATGTGAATATGACCAAGAGATGTCAGGGCAGAAGGAAGCTGAAAAGAGCCACTGTTTAAGAGCTGAAAGCCAGTAGCAGAGTAGCCATTGGTTTTCATTTTAATTATTTTATCTTTATTAAGGAGTCATCAGTTTATCTTTCTTCCTCTTAATATCATAGCAAAAGTTATCTTGCCTAATGTTTGCTACCTCTGCCAGTTCAAAGTATAAAGTACTAGAGCATGTAAAATTAAAAAAAGGAAAACTATGTCTTCAAAGGTCACTATCAAGCAATTTTACATTCAACTTTAATATCTTGCATTCCAAAACTAAAATAAAAAAAAATTACATCCAGGCAAAGCTATGAATGAGAGTTGTTTCACAGTGTTTTCTTGCTGTTGCTCACCGGAGACATGCAAGTTCCCTGGCAGTGCTGGGAACTGGGAGCCAGGTAATCATGCAGAGCTGTTTCACCATTTAAAACCTATCTGTTGTGACAAAAAAAATGTTTTGCAGGACAGCGTTGGGCTTTCAGATCAGAAGCAGAGGTCAGGTTATACAGAAAGGTGATGAATAATTTTCTCTCCTCCTGACTCGTCATCCTTCAGGATTAATCAGGTCTGGGGAGGGGAAGAAGCTGATGGGTGTCCCTTGAGACAAAGATGCAGCTTTATTGTAGATGGTGTCTAAGCTGATTAGAAAACCAAACCATACCAAAACAAAAAATAAACAAATAAACAAACCCACCCACCCCCCCAAAAAAAATCAAAAACCTGATCCAGCAGGACAGATTCTTTTTTTTTTTTAATTGCAAGAAAAAAGGTAGGGATTTAACAAGTTTTCCATTGCATATTCACCTTTCACTTTCCAACCAGCACTAGCTACTGTGGAGGTACTTTGGAGCTTTCTGTATGGAACAGTGAAGTAAAAAATGCTATTTTTATTCTCAGCAGCTGTGAGATGTATTCTTAACTAATGACAATTTGGCTGGAGCCCAGAACATGTATCAACCACCCCCCCTCCTTTGGATGTTATTTATATTTTACATCCAGAGTTTAAAAATGCAACTATAGGTACTCATTCAACATTGAAGCTTTAACAGCTGAGGAGTGGTTTCTTTTTTAAACCAACAAACTTGCCTGCAAAGAGATGTTTTTTAAGCAAAAGCAGTGCAGAGCAAATATATATATATATATATATATTTCCTTCTTAGCTATTGCAAAAGGTCATGGAGAATCAGCCTAACTGCCAAAATCTCTACTCTTTCTTTCTTTTGGAAACGCCATGTCTTCCTTTCCCTGAGGACAATCAACAGCAATCCTATTTCTTTTTTACATTGCTTTTGAATATATAAAGTAGGCTCACTATTATCTGTATTAAAGAGAGAGAGAGGCTTGCTCTTAATAGAACCTTTCCATCTTTTCAAAGCCACTGGTATGCTTGATAAGTGTCTGTCGTTCTGTACAGTAGCAATTAGAAAATTAGAGTATTTCCAAGCCCTGTGAAAAGAACGATGAAATGCATACCTCTTCCACTACACATCTGTCTACCGAGCCCCTCCCCGGCCTAGCTACAAATGCAGAATGACAAATAAGAAAAGGAATGATAATATGCTTTGTGGTGTTGACTTAAACAAATCAAGCACATCAGTCACTTGAAAATCCAGCTGTCATCATCCATTTCGTCCTCCTTCCCTCAGATTTTATAGTATTAGTTGGAGGCTCCCTTTCTGCGTGGCTGACTTTTTAAAATAGAAATGTTAAAGACATATTTATCTGAATGCAGCAACATGGTTGGCTGGATATTTGCTCGCTGCTGCTTCATTTTGTTGTTGTTGTGGCACAACTGGAAATAATGCCTGGACATGCTTGTGACTCCTCTACCAGTTGGCTTGTTTATAGCAGCTCAGCCAGTTGGCAGGAATGGGCCAATTTTAGGAAGTTCTCCAAAGACTTTTTTCATAATCTCTTAAACTTAATAAATGTTTCTCCTCATCCCTAGTAAGTCCATCAAGTCTTTGTCCAGAAACATGAGATTTCTTGGTAATTAAAGAGATGTTAAGCCCTGGAAGAGTTTCCTGAGCTGCACAGTGATGAAATGAAAACTCAGTGTGTTTAGCGGCCAGAGGGCTGGGTAATAACAGGACACAGCACTCAATCAGTTAATTTTCTCTTGAGACTGAATATTTAGGTAAAGAAGGAGGTGAAAAAACAGTTCCTCTACAAATGTTAACTTGGCCTGACTCTTCCAAGAGAAGCATGGAAGAAAAGGCACTTCGACTCATTTCTTCTAAGATTTTCAGTATTAACTTCACTTCGGGCAATGTAGAAAGAAACAGCAAGAGATATTTATAAAAATCCATGGATGCAAGCCTCCAAAAATTATTGGAGGCAATCTTAAACTCAGTCATAGGTCAGGGCTGAAAGGAGCCAGCAGGAGGTGACTATTGGATATCAATAGCTGCTGTAGCTGTAATGGAAAATCTACTCTCTCCATCTGTAGTAACATCGGTAGGCTTCTGGTCAGTGCAGGTTTGCACGTTCACTCTGCATTTTGTAGAAGAGATGTGATCTATTCCAAGGGAAAGTAAAGCTTCCCTTTCACTCTCCCTATACTCATTGAGGAGCACAACTCAAAAATGGGCTGAAGCATCTTGTGCTCCATATGTCCACTTTAACAGCAAATGGAGGCTTAAAGCTTGGCTGTGGTACATGAGGGAAAACTGTTTAAAAAGCAGCTTAGTCTGCTTGGCTGTCTGATGTCAGCCCTGCAATATTCTTGCGGAACACTACAGAATAAGTGGGTGCCCTTCACCTGGGTAGGTAAGACCACACAGGAGGGATGTGAATATGTTTAGATATGTGACAAAAGGTTTCTTACACCTCCAGAAATTTTAGCCCACTCCCAGACTTTACCATTATTCCCCCATATCTCCATGTTAGCACACCCTATATCCAAACACTTTGGCTGTGGGGTTTAGGTCCAAGCCCAGGCTCAGCTCCATCAGTCACCCATCACATCACACCCATCCTCGATGAAGGATGAAGGTACCTTTCTCTAGGCAGCTGGTGGTTAGGATTGTGCCGACACCGGACACTGAGGCCAAAGAGTTTGCGGGCAGTGCGCTGGATCTTCTGGCGCTGGGCTTCCAGGGAGCTCTGCAGCAGCTTGTAGCGGTTCTGCAGATCCCAGTCATTCCCCCAGTGCTGGTGGATGCTCCCAATGGTCAGGAAGTGGTTGCTAGGTAGCCTTTTCATGAAGGATTTAAACTCATCTGGAACACATAAAAACGTGGAGAAATACGGAGGTTTCCGAACTACAACAAAGTTACAAAGCTTTTCATTAGCAGGATGGAGAAACGGCAATGATGTATGAGGCCATCAGTGCTCTGCTAAAGGAAGGTGATGTCCATTAACTCACTGGTCCGTCTTTCTGCCCCAGGAAGCCCACTAATTCCATGGCTGATGCCGCTCCCGTATGGGAAATGAAACTCAGAGAGTATTAGGGTGAAACAATACGGTTAATGTGTACAGGGTGAAGAAAAAAAAGAGAGCAAATTCCCTGGAGTATGGGATTATAGTCTAGGGGCTATGAACAAAAAGCGGGGAGTTGTAATCATTGTCAGTTAAAGAGTTCTCATTTAAATTGTTTTTCAGCTGCTCCTAAAATGCCATTTGTTGTTCCAGTCAAATCACTTTGTGGTGTTAAAAAAAAAAGAGAAAAAAAAGCTTTAAAAAAATCCCCAGAGGAAGGGTTTTGATTGTGTTGAAATGTCCTTCTTTCTCATTTTTTAAAAAGAGCATTCTGATTCTTTTTTCTCATTTAACTTCATTTGAAGTTAAATGAGTTGCTTTATGTAACGTTGAAAATAAAATAAAATAGTTTGCAGGGCTAAGGTCAGAACAAAATGTGTCGATTTTAGCCAAAGGAAAAATCTAATTGATCCAAAAATATGTTGTTAAATGTTGTTTTGTGATGACTTTATTTCTGTTTGGTTTTGTTTGATAATGAAAAAAACATTATATAGAGTTTGTTTGAGGTTTTTTCATCACAAAACAGAAAATCTGATACTGTTTCTGCTTATGTCCACCTCTTTCTTCCTAACTGAGAAGTATAGTTTGCTTAGACTCTGATTACCAGACTGGGATATCCTCATATGGAAAAGACAGATGGTTCCAACTTTCTCAGTAGAAAATACCCCAGTTTTTGATACCAGAAAACTGTTTGACACACTGAGATCTTGAGAAACACGAGAAGTTGTCCAGCAAAAAAACCCCTAGAAAGTACAATAAAGAACAAAGTTCTGCACCAGGAGAGAACAACCCCACGCATCAGTACAGGCTCAGAAACAAGTGGTTGAATAACAGCTGCTAGAAAGGTCCTGGGGGTTGTGGTGGGCACCATGCTGAAGGTGGGTCAACACTATGTTCTCACTGGAAATAACACGAACTGCGTACTGGGCTAAATCCAGCAGGTTGGGGAAGTTAAGATTCCCTCTTCTTGGCATCACTGAAGCTGCATCTGCATTTCTCTGCCAGCTTTAGGGACACCCAGTTAAAGATGGGTGTTGAGAAACTGGAGAGGGCACAGCTGGGGGCTACTGAGATGGTCAAGGGCCTGGAGCACAAGTCCTACAAGGTCAGGTGGAGGGAGCTGCACTTCTTTAATCTGGTGAAGAAGAGGCCAAGGGGCAATCTAATTACAGCCTACAACTGTTTAAGAGGTACTTACAAATATGAAGGAGAGAAACGCTTCTTATTAGAGACAGATGATATAACAAGGAGTAATAGACAGTTTGCAGCTTAAGAAGTTCAAGTGATTTATTAAAAAACTTCTTCACTTGGAGGTAATGCAGCACTGGAACATGCTGCCCGGAGATGTGGAAGAATCTCTCATTTTAGACTCTGCTAGACAAAACCATGGCTGACCTGATCTAGTGCTGGTGATAGTCCTGCTTCCCTGCCATAAACCCCACAAAGTATCCAAGAAGAAATGCAGCCATCTTTTCCTGTAAGTTCTCTACATTATTTTTCTTCCTTTCCTAACCTTTTTTTTTAAATTCCTTCATCCAATTTTCAGAAGGAAAAGAGGACAATCACCAAAAAAAGGGCAAAAAATGAAAGCTTGTAAAGGCCGGTATCTTTTTAAAAAAAGAAATAATCCATAGAATTATTGGAGAAAATCAGACTAGATAATTTACAAGCTATCGCACAAAGTTTGTATATATTTGCCTAACAGTTTTCCTATTATTCAGCAACTTGTAGTTCATGCTTAACTGCCTAACAAAGAATATCAAGGCATTAGTCAGTACCATCATTACATAGATGGTAAATGGATGTTCATGTCCTACTCGTCACATGGTGAAACCGAGCACCTAATAAAAATAATTATCATCATTGCACTATCAAGATCCACGGGACATCTGCTTATCTCCTTTCTTCCCCAAAGGTAACTGAGATTTTTTTTGTAATCATCTCTCAGGTTTTCATTCTATTTGTAATGCTGCTTTCAGTGCCCTTCTCCTCCCCAAAAATGATTCTCTCCTGTTCAGTGGTCCTCTGAAACTATCATCATGTATAATTGCTTCTGTTGACCATGCTGATTACTCCTGGTACCTTTCAGCAGTAAAAGCCTTGCATTTGCTTCCCGCCCCTTATAAATCAATTTCCTCAAAAGCCTGTTTGTGCAAAAGACCAAGCTCTTTTCCCTCTGATGATGAATGTGCTACATTTTTCATAGAGACAGGTAAGGGAGAAATTTCAGTGCAGTGTGCACATTTTGATACTGCAGTGCAACGTTGGGGGAAAAACAAATGAGAAAAGAAATCTGACAAAACAAAAGCTGGATGGGGTTGTTTTTAAAAAGGGGGGGGGGGGGGTGAAAAAAGAAAATACTTTCCAAAAATAATAGTTTCTTCATTATTTATTTATATTTATTTATAACTATCCCTGGAGGCCCCAACCAAGACTATGGCTGCATTGTGCTAAGCCCTGTAACTGTCTGGGTATACTTCATTTTTAAACCTGAGAATTTCCAATGAACAAATAAGTCTGTCTGCATTTGGTTTTTTTAATTTATCTGCACAGATAATGTTGATGATGGCTAGGACTACATCTCCCATAATGCAACATGGCCTCTTTTTGCCGAGTCACCCAGTCCCTGCAGGCAGTCCCATGGCAAGGACTCATCATCGCAGGTGGTACAGGGCAGAGGGTCCAGCCTCTGGAGAAGAAAGGTGGCATCACAGTGAAACGGCCAAGTCAAACATCTCTGTCAAAGATGAAAGTTTCATTTTTCCAGTGCTTGTCTTTTCAGTTAAAAAAAAAAAAAATCACATTTTCATCAGAAAGCAATAGTACTGAAAAAATAACAACGCTATGACTTTTAATCAAAAGGCTGCTTTAAAATCCAGAATCACAGTTCTGATGCAGAATTTTTTGGCTAGCCATACTAAAATGCCAAGAAGGCGGCAGTGTTATTTTTCTCAATTTACGCATGAGCAATGAAGCACAGGACTAAGAGAGCTCCTGGGCTGATTTAAAGCAGCATCAGTTCACTGCAGCCTCCTTGACTTTGAAGATGCTATCCCAAATCATACCAACTCTTGATTTGCCCCGCACGATTTTTTCAAATTGACGTAGGAATCCAACACAGATCAGAAATAGAATATAGATCTTTTAGGCTATCAGCAGCTTCCCGTGCAAATGGTATTTGCTTTCAGAGCACTCATGTGCCTTTCAGCCCACATATTGGAAAAGCCTTCAGATGTCATTAGAGATTTCTTTTCTGCTGTTCATAATGAAGAAAATCCTCTAGTTATCGGGAATATTTATTGTAACGAAGCAAAATACTAATACTATAGTCTTTTGTGATAGCAACTTTCATCTCAAAGGATAAGTTCATGCATGATGCAACAAAATTATGAATGAGATGCAGCAGCTTTAAACATAAAGATAATCATTCCATCTAGCCCTGAAAAAAATCCAGCCCTGGGTGGAATATGGCTACAGCCCAGCAGAGAACTGTACTGCAATGTGTCACTTTAACATGGCAAATGAAAAACACCTTCCTCTGTTGAAATCTCAAGGGGAGGGAGACTGAATATCATTATCTACTACAGTCTTTGCTTAGATCGATTGCAACAAGTACAGAATGTAACAGTAAAACAATCACTGTGGGACTGTAATTATTCTCTCTCCATAGGGCTCTCACCTTCTAAGTGTCTGGGTTAGATCCCCTGGGAACATAAAGGGGTTTGATGAGTGGTGGCCAACATGTGGCTCTTGAGCATCTTGTGTGAAGATCCTGTGCCAGAACTAGCAACTAGCAATACATATCTAGTGGCAGAGCTGTGCTGGCAGGCACAGCCAGTAATCCTAATTTGTGTAATACTGAGCTAGCAGAAGCTTCTGAAATACATATTTCTGATTTGCCCTGGTGTACCCACCCCATCCACGAACCTATAGAAACTCCCAGAAAACCACTGACCTCTTCAGCTAGTGACCTACTTCTGGAACTGCCCCAACCTTGTAGCTCCCAATAGCATATTGGGGGGGTCATGTCAAGACAGTCATCAGCCGGGCCATTAACTACTACTCTGACTTTGCTCAGCTGAGCACCAAGTTGACAGCATGAATTGGACATAAGAATCTGTGCAACAGCAGACACAGCAGCAGGGTCCACATATTGAAGTATGAAGCAGTCCTCAACAGCCCATTGAGGAAACATCATAGGCTGCTTCATTTCAACCATTAAAGGGATTAAGGTGACCTTCAACATGAAGAAAGAAATTGCTGCTGGGAAGACTTCTGAAGAAGAATTCTTCAGTGCCTTGAATGGAGCTAGATGGTCCCTTCCTTATAGTTTTCTTTCCTAACATGGAGACCTGGACAGTTATGACAAATAATCATTAAAGAAAATGTGCTGAAAAGTAACTGTCTAACACTAAAAGATAAGAGTCAGCATGGGGATAAGTTCTCAGTTAAGTTCTGCTTAGTGCCCATGTAGCTTCAGGGTAGGCAGACCATTTGCTAAAGGAAAAGGATGTAATTGCATTGATACTATTGCTCTCTTTCCCATCTCAAGCCCTTGAGAGTGCGTATCACGTAAGTATTACAACACACCTACTATGGGTGTTACCAGCATCAACGTGGAACAAACTCCACTGACACCCCCAGTGTCACACTAGGACAAAGTGGAGGGAGAATAGAAATGTTCACACCAGCAGACATTGGCACTGTAGGAGAGAGAAGTCATTTTCCCTTCTCCTATCTCAAATGAGGTGTCATCTGGCCTGTGCTCTCTCTCTGTGAATTGCCTTTCACCAAAGCACAATAAATCATTCATGCAAATCTGAAAAGCAATTTCTGCATCATTCATATTGTGGAAGTTTCTCTTTAGAACCATTAAAGAGAGATTCTGAACTGGTTTGGTATGAAAAATCAGATTTTTAATCAAACAAATTCTTCCATGGAAAATGTCCCCTTACAGATAGACTTACGTGTCGTGTGTGTTTTTGTCTGTACGTGTAATAGAGGAAAAAGGCACTCCCTCAAAACTAAGATCATGGTTTGGGGTTCAATATCCTCCATTTTTTATCCAAACTGGAGCATTATATTGAGGGAAGAAAAGATTCTTAGCTGGTATAATCTGAGATGTTTTGTTTGAAATAAATCAATCGGAAAACATGTTTTGCTTGGTTACCTGAATTCTCCAGATCTTTATAGGCTTCTGTCCAGGTCTTGGCCATATTTGCTAGTGTGTACTCCATGATCTGGATGTCAGTGATGGGGCAGTTGCACTGCGGGAACTCCTCCGCACACTGGCAGCCGCACTGGCTGTTCCGGCAGACGTACTCCCCCTCGCCATTGCACATGATGTAACTCAAGGCAGACTGGACAAACTTCTCTTGTAAATACTGAGGGAAGATGATCTGGAGACCTGGCATAGAAACAAGATGCGGGGATGTGAAGAAAAAAAAAAAAAAAGTAATTTCAGGTATCTGTTCTTCTTTTCAAAACCTGTTTCATTAACAGCTTGGGAAAGTGATGCTGAGGAATTAAAAGCTGCTGGGATATTTCTCTTGGAGCTGTCATGAGTAAGGAAGGTAGGGTACGAATTGCATGCCTCCAGTGCAACTAGTGAGTTAGCTGAGAACAGAACCCATCTGCACTATGAGAGAAGGGTGACAAGTAACTTCCCCTTTCCAAATGCCCAGTGTACCCCCTTCATCCTACTCCTGGATCCCAGTACAGTACAAAGCATCTGAATGCAAAGCCTCCCTTATTCCCAGGTGTGGGGTTTTTATACTTTGCAACTGAGTGCTAGTTCAGAAGTGATGAGCATTATGCTGTTCTGACCTGGTTTGAGAGAGACTAAATAGGTTTTGTATCACAGAAACAAGGAAACTACACACTGAAAGAGGAAAGAAGGAAGAAAGGAAAACAGAAGAAAGGAAAATAATTCAAGGAGGGATTTGTAAAAGACCCTTGCAGAGTTAAGTGTCCAGCTCCACAGTATAAATACAGAAGCTGGGTACCTGAGTCTTTTCAGCTCACTCCCTGCTAGGAAGGCTACTTGCCAAATCCTATAAAAGTGCAAATGGATTTAGTGCCAATGATTTCGGTGGTGCTCTGAAGATTTACATTAGCCCAGAGATCTATCCCCATGTCTCTTTCTCCATAGCAAGTGTTTGTGTATCCATCCATCTGCGCAGGCATTAGTGTAGGTGTACGCTTGCTCGGGTACCAGAGGACACAATAACAGTTTAAGTGTTTGCCCTGTGTACAGTGTACGTGTTTTTCCACCCTGTCCTTCTCCAGCCCCCATCTGCAGGCTCCCTACAGCTGTCCCTGAGGATTCACAGCTGTTTCCTTCTACCTGGTGAGTCCTGCTTGTCAGACTCGGTCATCATCTGCAGCGCGCAAGGCAGAGATGACAATAACTCTGAGCAAGCCTTTCACAGGAATCCTGGCCCGCTTTGCCTTCCTTGTAAAAGGCCCAGGGATTTCAGAGTGGCAGATAAAGGAGTTTATGGCTTGAACAGCAGTGCTGAACTCCAGTGTAATGAAGGCACGCGGGTCAATTACCCATCTGTTTGTGTTTCTATTGTGCTGAATTACTGTATCTGTGGCTGACAGCTCATTGGAGTGGAATGAAAATAAGACAATAATTCAGAGGATGAGAGTGTGCAGGAAGGGCAGGAAGGGCTGTGACTCCTTTCAGGAGTTCAGCCCCATCTCTGTGATGGGTCGTGTTCACCTCAGGCAAGGGAAAAGCGGCAGGAGGTGCCCCCAGGACCCCCATTACCCTTTTGCTTTTTGTTCCACAGAGACACCTCAGCCTTGACAATGTCCCTCTGGAAGACCAAGTTTGGGGTATCGGGAGGTTGTTGAAAGCACAGGGACCGCTGTTGCCTTTCGCCTCCTGCTATTGCCAGGGCACGGTCTCTGTGAGCACCATGCCCGGTGGCAGCGAGCTGCCCCGTTCTCTGACCTAATTCGCAGTGGCAGCCACCAGGCAGGATGAACACAGAGCAGCCTTCAGCTGGAGAAGACATTTGTGACACTTGCACAAGGAAGGATTTCAAGCCTGGCAATTTGGAGGTACTGTGTCTGCATAGCTCCTGCTGCCTTTTCTGGGGTGCTGTTGCAGGGAATGGAGGGAACGTGCAAGGGGCTGACCACGGTCTACAGCATCCCTGTGAACACCTCAAAACTAGTGTAAGGACAATCAGCATTTTGAGGTCCCTTTCATCTTCCCTGAAATGTTTCTCAACAAGAAGCTCAGCTTTCTTCCTGTTGTCTTCAGGAAGTACTGAAGTTCAGACTCTTTTAGGGATTTATCTAAAGCCACCACCACAGAGGGATGGTCCCTTCAAACATTGACATTAGGGGTGGTCCCACCTGCCAGGCTCCAAGACTTTCCTTCAGGATGGAAAGAAAGTGCAGCGCTAGCGGAGAACCGAGATCTACAAAAGGGGCTTGGAGAGCCTGAAGGCTGCTGTATTCACTGACCTTGCAAGCTCACAGGAGAGGGGGGCTAGACTTCTTGATGTGCGTTGACCCTGTTTATTCATGGTCCAAGTCCCATGAATAAATATTTCCACTCTCTGCTTCATGGAGAAGCAACCTGCCCTGGCCTCAGCCTTTGAATATGAGGCCCAAATGACCACAGGGTCTTCAGCTGACCATATTTTATGTTTGAATTTTAACTTGTCTAACAGCACCAACAAGCTGTCTGGTTCCAGCTACAAATAATACTGGCTTTGGAGATTTTTTTTTTTTTTCCTGGAGAGAATGGGGGTAAAAAAGCAACTAAAGTTTCAGGGAAAGCACTCCCCATTGCAAGAGACATCCATTGTCTATCTCAGCACATGCAGAAACATGAATACCCTGTAATCTCCAGAACATAACATGGTCCCATCTGACACTGCAGAGTGCCACATGTGGATGCTTGCTTTTTTCCCCATAAAACTTAAGGTTTCTAAAAAAATATTTCCAGGATAACTTTGCTAAGAAATAATCTCACATTTAAGAGGTAATCAGACCCCCTGTACGCTTAGCACTAATTCAACAAAACACTTATACTAACTTAACTTTAATCAGGTAAGCAGTTCGGATGGAATCCGTGCAGTTAATTGTAGCATTTAACAGGCAGCACATATTCAAATATGTGCTTAGACCAGGAGCACAAGTGACACACAAATCCAGCTACTCCTTGAAACACAAGTGTGCATACACCAAATGCAAAGCTCTAACTTTAAAACTGCAAACATGCTGTAGGGATTACATGTGACTCAGATCTTCCAGCCAGGAATTTCCATGTGAAAAAATCAGTGTTAGGGTTACTGAAATAGAACCATGCCTGCTTTCACATTTGTACTTTGACATATATATATAAATACCCACACATTTAACATCATACCCAGACAAGGGCAAATTCATATAAATATTTTTGATTTTGTATTGAGCATCCTTGTGACCAGATCCTAGAAAGGTATTTTACAAGTACTGGGCCAGTAGCATCTCACTCAGTCCTGGTACCTTCCTCATTCATATGTAGTTCCATACCATGCCCAGTGCCTAAATATGGCTGAAACTGAATTGATTACAGCTGTCAGTAAAGCACAGGTGTGATTAATCATTGTTAAGGTAATCTTTACAAACATGAGATTGTAAGGCGGCCGTACTGGTTGAGACCACTGCTCTGGGTGTTTCAGTTGCCACTTTTAAAGCAGGAAAGCTCTAGTCCCAAGGACTGTATAGCACACCAGTCCCACAAAGCATCTTGCAGCCTGCCATGCTAGCTGGGAGAGCCCCGCTGCCAGCCACAACCTTAAAAAAACATCCCCAGATGCTGTTTTGTTCTCTAAGAAATTTCTTTGAATGTTGCAAACACTAAGAAAAGAATCATTTTTAATCTTTGTGTTGCCTACTGATTAAAGCAACCTCATGTCAGCAGCCAAGCAGGGGGGCAACCTAGTCTTAAAAACTGAGACACTAGACCATTTTCATGGGATGAACACCTCAATCCAAGCCAGGATGCACAAGGAGTGGGCTCATCCTCCACAGCAGCCTCAGTAGCTGATAATAGATGCAGAAGGTAAGTTTGCTGGCGATGAGTGTTAGGGAGAATATCTTAGTTTTGAAGGTAACTTATTGATCACAAGGAGGAATTCTGCCACTCTGTAAAGCATAAAGATCCTCTTTAAAAATTAAGAACAGCACAGATTTGGTATACATTTTTCTTAGATAACTACAGGCAGAATATGAACTGTCTGACAAGGGAACATGTCCTTAATTCACCTAGAAAAACTATTACAGAGAGATGTTTGGCTTTGGACTGTATATAAAAGGCTTCCTGCATTAAAAGAGGTAAATTTCCCCAGCTCTAAATTAGAGCTATTTGAAACATTTTCCACAGAAGAGTTCTCTGTTGAAAATGCAGTTTCATTGAAGCAATTTGAGAGAGCATGTTGACTCCAAAAGCACTTTTGACAGGGAAAGGTCTAAATGTATTTTTCATACTTCCTCATTTTGTTTCACTGAAAAGCTGAAGTGTTTTGTGTTGTCATTACTGCTCTGCCCACCTTGGCAAAGACTTTAATATTAATTGTAATGTAAATTTTAATAGTCTATTACCATATTTGACGTAACAAGCTACCGAATATACAATATTTTGTTTAATGTCACAATGTTTAGAATAGCACAGAAGGATTTCACCTTACGGAAATAGTGCCATGTTGCAATACTGACATATACCGTTGCACTGTGCAACAGGATTTGTCTCTGGAATTTTAATTTCCCCAAACATTTCAAAATGTTCCTTTTTTTTTTTCCACTCAACTTTTCAAATTTCAGCCTAGGACACTTTTCCAGGGAACACAAATTCCTGTTCCCCACCAGACTGCTGTAGAGCTATTAGCATCTTCTCCTCCCATGCTCTGGTTTACTCCTTTTCCAGACAGCACAGGCAGCTTGTGCATCAGCCACACTGGAGGCAGAGGCAGCTGAAGGGACGGTTTCATGCCAGTGACAGGGACAAGAGGATACGAAGTGCAAATAAGTGCAGTCACCTGTGAAATCCTGGCCCACAACAGGCCCCCCCCAGTCCTGTGTGGGGAGGCTGCATCACCACACAGCCCTCCCCATGCATGGGACAGGGAACCTGCCCCCAGGTACTGCTAGGAAAAAGGGAAACCTTCCGAGCTACCGTGACAAGAGTACCTGTATATACACCCCAGTGCAGGCATCTGACATAGATGTACATGCATGCTGGGTCCACGTTGATACTAGTTTATAAATTAGTGATGCTTTTCTGTCCATGTAAGCACAGGTGCAGAACCAGACACCCTGGACCGTGCATGCAGCCAGGTCCTCCCCTAAATCTCCAGGCTGGCTGACCTTCCCAAACCCTACGTGCAGGCATGAAGGTAGCTTAGCTCTGAGTCTGGCCATTGCATCTCCTAAAGGGCATGTCTTTGAAACCCCAATGCTCAGGGCTGGGTGGCAGCAAGCAAGTTCAGAAACAGAAATTCTCCCTGTCACGAAGATGCTGCTCTTTTATTGAGCTGGCCTCAGAGCCAGAGTGACATGAAGGTAGTAACATGGATTTCTGTCAGCAGCTCATGCTCGGCTGCTAATCAGATCAGAGGAGACTGGGTCACGATCCATTACCTGCAGCCCTGTGACTAATTCCTAATGAGGCCTCTCAGAGCAAAGGAAGGATCCTGGGTAATTATCCCAAGAACCGCACTCCAGATTAGGCAGAAAACACTCAGGTGTCGCTTTAAAGGTCACTTTGTTCTATTAGGAAGAGCTCTTACCTTCCTCCCTTCCCTCACTGTCTCCCTTGGCTTGGGTCTGGCCTCTCTCTGCGCTGGGTTATGCCATGAACTCCATGAAACCCACGTGTGGTTGACCCCTGAGGTCCTGTCTGCTCCCATCAGAAATCACAGCCTCATCTACCTTACATCCCCTCTCTCTCAAATTTTCCCTCTTTCTCCCCCTCCTTCCCCCTTCCCAGGCATCTTGGTTTTTCTCTTCTCTTGTAGGATCAGATAGCCAACAGAGATGTATTGATTTACCTACTTACCAGTTTGTCTGCCTATAAAGCAAGCTGTCTGCTTATTTAGCTGTTTATCTAGTTATCTGATGTGTCATCCTTGGGTCTTCATTACCAGCAGCCATTATCGCAGTACATAAAAAGCCTCAAATTGTTTATTGTTAATTAGGTAAGAACCAGAACTCAGTGATTTAGATAATCACCGGAATAGTGAAAACAACCTGTCTATTATTTTTAAAGGCAAATAATAACAACAATAATAATATATCCACAACATGACTCTGTAAATGAAACCCAGTTTCTGTGAAACCAAGATTAAAACAGCACTTGCCAAATTATACTCAAAGCGGAAGATGTAATGTAGCCCATTCATCTGAAAAATTAAAATTTGTGCAAGTACAAGGATTCCAGAAATAAAACCATCTGGGCAAATGAGCAATTAAATCCCACATTTCCTTATTTTGTCAAAAACTTGGGAATAACCTTAGTAAATTACACGCCCAGTGAATTTCCTCCTTCTACTGAAGTTGACTTCTTGCTAACCAGCATGTATTTATTTATTAATTCAGTCATGACCTCTATCTGTTGACTTCTGGACTAGCTCCCCAACTGGGACTGAAGCCATGGCTTCTAGCATCCAAATAAAACCTCTGACTTTTCCCAAAGATTACGGTCATTAGAGAGCCCCAAAAGCTGATCTGCAAACCTCTTACGCAAATCAGCAATTTGTGAGGGACAGAGAGACGTGAACAGAATGGCCCTTCAATATTAATGGAAAAGGTTACATTTATTTACATTGGTGTATGTATAATACACAGAAGGCCATCAAAATTCAATGGCAGGGGGCACCCAGACACTTCGCTGGGGTCTAGTCTGCAGTTCCTTGAGCCTTTAGCTCAGTCCCTGTCAAGCCCTGGGTCTGTTGTGCTGAGCATCATATGAAGCCACCAGAAGCCACTGGTCCTGCTTCAGGGAACTTACAGTACAGAAGGTGATCACAGCAAACAGAGGAGGGTAAAAGGCTAGAAGAAAGGCCAGCCCTCTCTCATTTCATCCTCCCACTCCATGCCCTTTATTACCATCTCCCTCATTCCTGTGCCCTACCTTGCAGGTGGAGTTTGCTCTCAGTGCTTTGCAGAAGGACAGAACTCACAGAGTCCAGATTGTCGTAGCTGTTACAGCCCAGGGGGCCAGTCCGAGTTTCTGTTACCTATGGAGGATGTAGAAAAGAGAGTTTTCCCTTTGATTGCAGCATCACATCTTCCCCAGGCAGGTTCACACCTCTTAACCCCTTGTCACCAACTGACGCAATCCAAAATGCATCTTCCCTAATTGGGAAAAAATGCCCCATACTGGACAGACATGGCTGCTGTTTGGCACACTCCCAGGCTGAAAAAATAGAGTGAATTGTATCTGCTTTCTTTATGGTGCTGCACGTTATTCTGAGCTTGGCAATGAGGTCCTCCAGATTGATGTTTCTCAGAGGATGTCCACTGGAGAACATCAGAAGCCAGTAGAGGAATTATTCCCTGGCTTCTCTTATTGGAAAGCAAGATACAGAGATGGATTGCCAGCCCACAATGGTGCCTAGTGCTCCCACAACATACGTGCACACCATCCCTGTGCTGAGGATAGATGGCAGCGCAGATGACCTGCAGTGCTGTTGCTGCAGTTGTTGCTGTTGGTTTCCAGCCATGGAGGAGAGCTGCCCTTCCTGAATTCACAAAGTGTGATTATCTGCTGTCACTGTTTCAATATCTTAATTCAATTTCCCATCCAGAAGGGAACAGACTCAACCATGAGACACCACAGAACAATAACAAGTGCTGAAACCTTTCAGAAATGGCTAACAATGACAACTCCATCCACATCGCCTTCCCTGGAGTGAGCTCTGCAACAACAAAATCCCTCCCCAGTATAGGATGATTGCTTTCAGAGAAGGCAGCCTTTGTTTGCAGAGCCATTTTCCCTATTTTGTATGCTCTGAGCAGCTCCCGTTCCTTCCAGCTGCAACCCCCAAGCTGTCTCTCTGTCTGTTTTCATTCCAGATGCCTCAGTAATACCACACTGAGTTTTTCACCTTTTCTTGTAGTAAATTCATCTAAGAGATGTTTAGCAGTCTTACACCCACAAAAGGAAAATACTTCTGGGTTGCACGGGGTTGCCCATTTCACAGACCTGCCTTTCCCTTCCAACCTCCATGGCTGATCTGGATTATCTGTTCCCTCTCTCCCTTCCAGAGGTCTCTGCCACATGTAATGGAAGTCTCCTATCCTACATAACCATCACACTGAATGCTCACCTCTTTCCAGATATTACTGGCCCTCAGGAAATCAATTCTTCACTAAGGTCCATAAGAGAACAACTTACCCTGGGAAATGAGCACGGGAACAAAACAACTTGTGATCAAAAAAGACATCACACTGGACTCTCAAAGTCCTGCCCCAAATCCCTACAGTATTGACACAGACACACAATCTTCTTTCTCTTCCCAAAGCAACATACAGTACCTTGATTGCTCCGGTAGAGATCTGGATCTCATGGAGTCTCCTCATGGTGCCATCACGGTCTACAAAGTAGGAGGAAGCAAGCTGGTGCAATGCTTCAACGCTCTGGGTAGCGTTTCCTGACTTTCTGTCGAGGCGGCTTTTGTCCATGTACATGGTCAAGGCCTCCTCTCCTGCAGCAGAAAGAAAAGGAGATTTCAGTAAGGCCCTGGAGGCTGCCATGTAGGGTCATCTTAACAGGAACACATGATGTCACACGTTGCACCTAAAGAAAGAAAAGTCTGACACCTAAAGCACTCTTAAATGAGCCCACCCTTCCTCACCAGTACCAGAATCTCAGTGTAGTATTTATGAGCCTCCTTCTCTCTTCATCCAGAAAGGCCAGGTCCACCACACTTGTAGATCAGCTCCACTGAATTAAGTAGATAACATTTTGGATATTTATTAGCCAGCACAGCTTTATCACAACTGTTGGAAAGGATTCAGACCATTTGTCCCACTTGAGGAACGCTTTTCTCTGTGGGCAGTGCCTCTGGAATGATGCACAGCTGACCAGAGAAGATGCCACTTTGATGTAATTCTCCCTGACCTGATTTCTAGAAGGAACAAATGATGATTTAAGTTGCAAACAGGACACAGGTACATAGGTGGGTACAGAGGACAAACAAGTGCTAGTTGTACCTCTTTAGCTTCCAGTGACCATGCAAAAGGGTAATGGCAGGTGATGAGTGAAGGAGAGCAATTAGAGGAAAGATCAAATGAGAAAGTTAAACCAACCACACTTTCTGCTTTTTTTTCCTCTCCTAAAATCTCATTCAGTGAATTTAAGTGGAGAGCAAAAAATATTGTGCAAGATAAGAGACAACAAGTGATTTTGAGCCAGTAATACAGAGAATCTGGGAGTGAAGCAGTTAAGACCTGATAGTACCAAACATCCTAAACATTAGCAGAAACCTGAATCTAACAAAAGATACATGAAAAGGACATGAAGCTGAGAAGTAATATTTACCTAAATGTTCAACTTGTGCAGTACGAGCCACATCAAAATCCAGTTCATCCTTAACGTAAGGCTGGCATTATAGAAGGAGTAAAAAGGTAGAATACCATCCTGCATTCTTAACATCTGAAGTTCTGATTTTAATAAATGAAGAGAATAGATACCTAGTGTAGGAATGTGCCATTTCTACATAGCTCTCAGTGAGAAGAATGGTACTTGTTCTGATTTGATAGATGAATCACTGATGACTATGTTGCCTCTGGCAATGATAGCATGGTCAAAAAAATGCACCACCACTTTTTAGGCCAAGAAATATTTTGCTCTTCAGCATTTTTGCGGATTTTTTTCTTCTTTTTAAGAGAACAAGCACTTACTTTTCTTAAAAATTTGTATTAGCTGAAATAATTTGATTTGTCCAAATAATGTCTTTAATTGCATACATGCAAAAAAAACCCCCCAAACAGTAAGCCCTCCCTCTTGCTTTCCCTGGAAATTTTCCAGCTTTTATCTGAAAGCCAAATGCCTGAAAAGAAACCAAAAATATTCTGGCTGAAAATCAAAATATTTTTATTGGATTTCAGTTTTTCAAGCGATTGATATGTTGAGGGTTGAGGATTGAGCCTTTGGCTTTCAGATGAAAAATGGAAATTTTTGGTGGAAAAGAGATACTTTTCATCAAAGACTTGATCAGTTGAAATCTTTTAATTGGCTTCACAGGAGCTAAGTGAAGAAATTTGGCATGTAAAACTTTATCCCTTTAATATTTTGTTAAAAATAACATACTATCTTTTGACTACAATCAAAGTTGTAGTAGTAACAGTATCATCATTGTTACTTCTCACAAAAACACTTTCCCTGGAAAATGACCAGCTTTGATTTCCTTGATCATCGTTAACATTATTATGCATTGAGCAGTGTGAGGAGCCCTCGGCAGGGATCAAGGCTCTGTCACATCAGGCTCTATCCACACAAACAGCAGAAAGGTGGTTCCTGTCCCAGAGGATTTAAAACTCACGGATCTAATGAGACACAACAGGTGTACACAACAAACAGCCAGCAAAGCACAAGGTAATAAGATGACCGTGATTAGCGTGAGAAACAGTGGTCACTGCACACCAGATGCCTGGCTGCTGTTGATGCATTTTCAAATTTCATCTTTGAGGTGAATTTTACAGAGGGATTTGAAGGAAGGTCAGACTTTGTGACTTTTCATGAGGCAACTTGTTTGTCACCGAAAGGATGCTTACATGGGAGTTAGCAAAGAGGCTTGGGGGAAGATAGGCCAGATCAGTGTGAAAGTGCTGTATTTTGAGCCAAAAGTTTTGTATCTCTCATGTAATGGAAGTATTTATCTGCATGGAGATGCAGCAGATGTAAATGATGCTTTGCCTCCATTTCACGAGGCTGTGAAAGGAGAGGGAAGACCTGGGATAATTCTCCCCTTAGCTGCGATTCTCAGAGGAACCTGTGGGATCCGGGTATCAACTCTTCTTCAATTCCACCAGTAACTAGAAAAAACAGCTTTTTCTGGAAAAATATCACACCTTCTTTTAATAGCCAAGGCACAAAAATCAGGACCTTTTCAGTCCAGACCAGTTCATTTTAGTAGAGGAATGTTGATACTGGAGATCCCTTGGATGGAGAGCAACCAGGAACTGTGGGTTGAATTGCATCAGGCAATAACACTGCTTTCAGATCACCAGGAGATCCACCACTAGCTTTCAGTCTCCAGACTGGAGGCACTGAGCAGCTGAGACAGCTCCTAGACATCAGACAGGAGATACCTGTGCTCTAGGGCAGTGGAGATCAGTGATTTCCCCATAAAAGCTGTCATTTTTCCTCCCTGAGGCGTTTGGACCCCTCCAATGGGAGGAAGAGAGAAAAAACCAGGAAAGTAAAGCCCAAGATATTTGATGCTTCTCCTGAGGGACAAATACTGTCCCTAGGAGTGAAGGGTGCTGAGCAGAAATAATGCTGGAAACCTATTCTGTGTACATGTGTGCAGACCTGGAAAAGCACAGCATCCCCATGGAGAGTGCGCATGAGAAAGCAACCCTTAGATCAAGAGAGGTTAATAGACTTTTGCTGCATTATTAAGTCTTAATTTCTCGTTTATTAAGCAGATGCTATGTTCAAAGTTGTCTTTCCTTCAGGGCTTTCCCTGCAAATTGGCTCTCAGCTCTGTGTGCTCCATCCCGGAGCACAGATGCCCTCAAAGTGACCCTTCACCAATCCCTTTGTCAGAACTAAACTGGAGCAGAGCTAGTTTTATATTAGGCTCCAGGGAGACCCAGCTGCTCTGTAGGTTGAAAGGCATCAGAGCTGTTCCTCAAGTGGCCAGGTGTGAAAATAGCTGCTGTATTCAGGTGGGCTGGCCTGATCCATCACCCATCCTCCTGGGGTCCATGCAACAGCTGGCATTTAAAAGCAAAACAATTTCCTGTGTGTTTGTCACTCATTTGCAACCTAGTAAGACATCAGGCTAAGTTACAAACAACTGTAATCCAAAGCAGAATTCTTGTAAATTTTCTGAGGAGACATGAGGTCTTGGGAGAGCAAGGGTGCCAGGACATGGCTGGTTTTATATCTCAGTGGTCTTGTTTAGCCCACAGACTAGATTAGATTAGAGTGTGTCCTCCTTGCATAATGCATGCCCAGCTTCATCTACATTTTCTCTGGGACTGCCACTGCCAAGATAAATCCTTCTTTTCTCCCCTACCATTGCTCACCATGCTCTGGGCTGATGGAGCATTTAGCACTCCCCTCCAACAACAGTTCTTGTTACAAGCCTCTGCATATTTAAAACTGTTGTGTTGTAAAATCAGGAGAAGAAACAAGCCCCTGTGAATAATTCACAACCTCACCCAGGCAAAATTAAAAATATATTTTACCATCAAAGGTCTTATTTTGAAATTCCACAGATATGAGTGGCAAGAAGAAAAAGGCATGTCAATGGAAAGAAAAGTAAACCCACAAAAAACCCTCTCTTTACTGGATTCTTACTTGGCTGGCTTGGGCTCTGTAAAATATGATCCTGAAAAACTATGGCTTCAATAAAAAGGAATTTATCTTTATGCAGCCTTCATTAGGGCCTGATGCAGTCAGTCTGTTGTACTCTTCAATGCATGGAAACCTGCTTTCTCTCACATTTCTTGCTGATGGAGTGAACAGTTTGAGTGCCTGGACTGGAAGAGCATCCTGAGGATCTTTGAAGGACATTTGCCACATGAGAGGTCATTTGACTTCAATGGAACTGAGCCAATTTACCTACCACCTCATTTTGCATGAATCATATGCACACATCTAATCTCTTCTACATCTCATCCTAGAGTCTGCAGAATGCTTTGAGAACAGACAGATGGCCAGAAATTCCTCAAAGTTCACTACAGACTTAGCAATGTGGCAAGGCTGGAGGTCAAGTACATTAGAAGAAGCAACAGCAACAAACTCTGTACTAAAATCAAGACCTTTTACCACTGCAGAATTCCTCTTAGAAATAGCAGTTCTCAAAAGACAGACATTTAAATGCACACTCCAATGGGCTAAAGAATGGTAAAAATAATGCAAGAGAAAAAAAAATCAGCAGCAAATATCAAGAGGAGCTGCTGATTTTCACCCCTCCTGTTTTCAATACTCAGTATTTGAAACGTTTATGCAGCACCAACAGCAGTGCATGCTCATGGGTTAATGGCCCTACAGTACTCTGTCTTATGTCATCACCGACGTATTCTGCTTGCACACACAAACCTCTCTGCAGTCCTTGCATATACATTTTGAATTTTACTTAACTACTGTTTTTTTCAGAAGTCTACCCCATGTTACTGCTTTCACTTATGCATTCTGCACAGGCCTATCTGGCCGTCTCTTCCCCTGCTGCACATGCTCCATACCCAACTCCTTGAACTCCCTTTTCCTGGAGCTCTTTAAAATTCCTCCAGTTCCAGCAAGAAAGAATGCTTTTCCCCCTGCATTTAGTTTCATTCTGAAAAAAAGAGGTATCAACACATTCTGTTGTCAAATTAAGGACAGAGGTGCAGGAATGACAGACAGGCTTCCCGGCTAAATGAAGCATCTTTATCTTGATGCACACCAGTACACACATGCTGTTGTCAGAGGAGCACAGGTGCACACGTACCACAGATGCCAAACTCACCCGCATCGCGCCGTGAATTCATTTGCAAAGGCTATTTGTACCCTGGGGGTTTTCACACCGTCTGACGATGTGACAGGCTGTGGTGGGGGGAGCTGCAGCCTGGCTTTGTGCTACCAGCCGGGGTCCACGCAGGACAGCCGTGGTTTGCAGGTGCCGTCCAGCGCCTTCGCCATCCCACCGACACCACCCGTGTAAGAAAGCAGCCCAGGTTGCCACCTACCTCCCAGGGTGGCAGAGATGAGGATGTGGGTGCCGTACTTTTTGATGATGGTATCAATGAACTGCTGCGTGGTGGGTCTCCTGCCCAGGAGGCGGATGCTCCTCTGAAACTCAGGCATCAGGGGCAGTGGGTTGTGGAGCAGGTCCCTCCGCTCGATGGCTGTGTTCCTCACCTTCCAACGGGCAAACTCCCTATGCGACAACACAGGAACACAACAGGGGTGAGGCTTTGAGTCCAGAGGGGCAGGGAGAGCCACTGAGGGCAGGGAAGGAGGATGATGAAGGGGACAATCCTGTTGGATACCGCCACATGGATACACACGTGAGGCCACAAGGCTAGACAGAGGGGGAGGGGGAGGAGAAGAGGAAAAGCGAGACGTTACTGCACAATAACAACACACTTTGAGGATCACACATCTGGGCTGATGAGGAGGTAGCCTCAGAGTCTCCAGAGATGTCTGGCAGAAGGCTGCATTTCTCTACAAAGAAAGCAGGCTGGTCCTTTCGCCCTCTCACACTTTGGGCTCTTACACTTCTCCATAAAGCAGCAAATTCTGGTTTCTGTCAGCAAAAGGGCTGGTCAGATAGACTAGATCTAGACCAGTCTGATCATTGCTATATTCCCATGTCCACAAGCCTTCCTGGCATGCTTTTGGAAAGCAAGGCAGAAGGAAACTCACTTTCTCCAAACATCTTAATCTTTCAGCACCAAGAGTACAGCAAAAGATCGTTTTGAAAAACAATACGCTTGATAAACCATCTAAAAGGATCGATTCAGATATAAACAGAGGCCAGGATGAAAATGGAGGGTTTGTTTTTCTTTCTTTTTTTTTTTTAAAAAAAACCTATAAAGTGATTTTCAAATCCCTTCTTTTAAACTGATAACAACTGGGAAAAAAATAAAGTTAATGTTTGCAAAAGCAGCTCTATTGCAGGTATCCATTTTGAAACAACACAGAGGGAAATGCCTAGAGAAAACCTTGTACACCTGGATCTAAAAATCAGGCCTCTGAAATACATCACCAGCTGAGCACCTAAAAGGTGAGAAACCTATTAATGTCCTTTGAAAAATATTGAGAAAGGCCTTCTTAAAAGGAAAGGATATCATTTATAACTACTCTCCTACAATGCACCTGCACCATCTTAAGCTATCTCCCAGATAATCAAGTCACAAGCTTCTCTGACATTTTTCATTCACTTATTCCTGTAACTCAGATTTAAGACAAAAATTTCATTTAAATAATAGGCATGACAATACCTGGCACTGACGCGGCACTTTCTATCACTGTGTGTCAACCAGTGCTGGCAATCCCACTTTGCTGGTAGAGAACCTGACATGCAGGCAGATTTAGGAAGTGCTGTCAGTCAGTTGCAAAGCAATGATCACAAACCAGATCTTTTTTTCTCCAGGTTGATTCTATACCCAGTCCACTTTATGTGTGTTAGGTTATTTTACTTAATGCAATTATGCATGTATTTATTTTGATTGCACCCCAGGCTGCCTAACAGCAGTTGCATTCATTAAAATAGCAAAGTGCCAGCTTTTTGCTTCAAAACATCTCCTTACACCTGAGCTAATGCCCTCTCTGCAGCTCCTAGGCTTTCACAAGCCAAGTAAAAATGCCAAAACAAAACACCCCTCTTACCACATCCTAAGAGTCATTAGTGTCAAACCTTGAAATCTGCAGAAACACTGGTCTTTTCTAGAAAAACCTCTGTCAAAAGGCCAAAAAACACCCAAACACAACAAAAACAACCCCCATACACCAGGATCTTAATACCACGAGTGGAGAAAACATAGACCATTGGCTTCAAAGCTGTCTGCAGATAATGAGTACATTATCAATGTCCATGTATTCACTGTATGGAGTAGAATATAGGGTTTTTTCTCTGCTGTGCCAGAATAGTGTAAAAGTCCAGTACTTAGTATCTGTGGAATAGGTATGTTCAGGGGTCCCACAGCTGATTTTAATGATCAATAAAATCTTAAAAGTAGACAGATAGCTTCTCTCTGACACTACAAAGAGGTTGTTCTAATCATTCCTGACTAGAGTGGCAATCCCAAGTCTCACTATACAAGCAAATCCCCTTTGCATGAAGAAGGAATGGTCCCTTCAGCAGTTACACTGCATGGGAACATGCAGATCTGGATGCTAAAAGACAAGCAAGGTTTTAGAATAAATAGAGATTCCCATGTTCCTATCATAAAGATCATAACTAGCAAGCATAGGAAAAATGCTGTCTGTGCTTCCTCTCCAAAGAGACAGTTATTACTTATTGTAAAACTCAAGCACACTTTTGCTTTCAGATTACTGCTTCCTGCAAGCATTATCAATAAAGTCAGGAGGGACTCGAGCCCTCCAAGAGCCAGCATGCTTTCAGAAAGGGCTGGGGGAATGCTTTATGTTCCCTGACAAAGTACAGAGAATTTGCTGCTGTTACTGCCAAGTTAACTATCTCAAAGCGAAGACCAGAGTCGAAACATGCAACTGATCAAGTACTGATATATCAACACCCAAACCCTAGGAGTGTCTCAGTTCAGTGCATGGAGATGAACAGAGCAAACAGCTACAATTTGGACCATGCACTGGAAAGCAGTGGGCAATAAAGATGGGAGAAGGTAGGAACAGAGAATGAAAATTTGGTAAACAGTGTGTTGGGAAAGTGGGTTCATTTTTTACATCAGGTCCAAGATCATCTCATGACACCACTGGCAGGAGTCAAAAGAAGGAGGTTAAAAGAAATCATTGCCATATCTTCAACCTTGCCTGCTGCCAAGAGACAATTCCAGTCCCCTTTCATGCAAGCCCTTAGCAACATCCACATCTAAAACATCATAGTGAAGGAGACTTTTTCCACTCAGTTCTTATGCATGCCATCCCTCCCCAGGACTTCCTACTCCTAGGGCATATCATTGAGGTGAAAGCCCAGTTCTATTATACTCTCCAAATGCTTGGATGTGTGGCTTTCATAGCTGATGAGAAAAGCTGAGCAAATACGTTATGATGAATAATTTATGCAACTAACTTAGATGTTTATCTTCTGCTCATAGAATATCCATGAGCCAGTTGCAATTCCCTCTAATTTATGCATTATTTGAATTTACTTAGTGACATTTTTCAAGCTTTTTTTTTTTTAAAGGTTTTGCATAGTATTTCGCTGTATTCTCTCTTTCTGTGCTGTTGATTGGTTGGGATTGGTCAAGCAAATGATATGGTATTGTTAAGCTTCCTGATTAATGACCACAAATACGTATTGGCTTCTCCAGTTCCAGAATATTTTACATTGAAAGCAACCCTCTAAATACTAGCAATCTTCCATGTCACCTATAGAATTCTGTGCTGTAAGATGCACCCGAGGCCAAGATAATGGTACAATTTTGGAAAATGGACTTAACATTAATAGATACAGCTAGTGAAATCACTTAGAATTATTGAGGTGATAAAAAAAGAGAGAGACTTACAGGGAACAGTATAGCTCTGGCCTTAGGGAATGATCCAACCTGTAACTCCTGAATTCTTTGAAGAAACACCTCCAAGAACAGGTTTTCTATTAACTTTCAATGCTAGACTTAATTGCATTTTTTGCAGAAGCAGCTGCTATTGGCCAAAACTGAATCCATGGCACTGGGCTAGGTAAGCATGCTCTCATCTGTTTGTCATCACTGAATCCTTGAATCTGTGAATCTTTCGAGGATCTACCAAGGCCTTGGATTCATGGATGATGTGTGCAAAAGGGCACTGAAATCTTTCCTCCCAGAAATCATTCTTGGATGCCATTTCATTGCTTCTCAGAACCATCAGTGACACCTCAGTCTCAGTGCCACTGCCTGGAAAGCACAGGTGAAGCCTCTACAGGTCTCAAGGCTCTTTATAAAAGAGAAATATTGCACTGTTGCTTGCTCATTTTCCAGGTGGAGAAGTTGCAAAGACTTGACCAGGATTATGATGGCACCCCACGATACAGTTAGGATTAGTACAGAGTCTTCTGACCCTCAGGGGAAATCCCTAGCAAGTACCTGAACTTCTGCCAGTGGGGAAGCTTTTAAGGGCTTCGTAAAGATCATAAACCTCTTAGCAAGGAGGAGGAAGAGTCTGTATCCCTGATGCAGAAGCGGGATAAGGAGAAACTATGACCTAACGTCTGAGTAGTGGGGGGAGAGGCACTTGTTTATGCTCTAATGTCTCGCCGGCGTAGACAGCCCATGCTAATGTGGAGCATACCCAGGAAAATGCCTGCCAGGTCAGCGGAGGGGAGTCTGCTCTCTAATGTCTGGTGAAAGCACCAAAGAGCCTACTTTTTTAATGGCTGGAAGGGGTAGGAAGTGCTAATGCTAAAGGGGGAAGGGAGGGAGGTGAGAGGAAATAGAGGGATGAACTACTGCCTTAAGGAGGCAGATATGCATATTTCAGGCCTTTCTCCTTGTCACAGTAAGGGGATACATTTCATTTGTATAGGGCTATATCTGAGAAAAGACTTGCCCCTTCACAGTTTGCGTTAATGAGCTCGCCATCAAGGCCACGCATGTCAGAGACAAAGGGAGCCACTAGGGATGTCTCAGTGCTCATTAGCACTATGACCCCTCAAGGGAAACAGAAAAAGGGGGAAAAAGATATTGAAGAGGGAGGAAAAGTCAAAAGCCTGGAACGGGTACATCACCCAGACCCTCCACTGCACCAGCAGAGAGGCTAGGAGAATCCAAGGGCATGTGCATCTCTACCCAGGGTGAGAAATCTGAAAGAAAGAGGCCGTCAGAGCAAATTAAATTCCCCATTTTCAAATGGCCAAGACAACCAAAGGATGTAAGTGAAGAAACAAGTTCAGTACAAACCTTGGGGGCTGGCGCTTGAAACAAAAAAGAAATTAAATGCATTAAACAATGATCGAGACAGAGACTGTTTGAAAAAGAGGAAAAAAAGCAGAGCAGGAAGACACTGAACAAAGCCTATAACTGTCATGCTAACTGGAACACCCCAACACCTCCTGCTGCTGGATATATTTCCTTCAGGGCCTGCAGGGCAGTTAGTGCATCCCACTCACAGTGCACACTCAGCAAACAGGACCAGCCCCACCGCTCCCTGGGAACTTGGCAAGGAGAAGGCACCAGCTCCTTTCTGTTCAGTGGTTCTTTATCTTTTTTATAGAGCATAGCTCAAAAGCCGTCAACTGCTCCCATAAGTGATGAGCAGACAGAGCCTTTCCAAAGGCAACACGGCTTTTCAGTAACAGCAAGATACAAACATTGCTTAATGTCCTCCACCTGGCATACTGCACACTTTATTGACTCTCTGATGTCAGCAGGATCCCCAGTCAGAGACAGAGAACTCCTAGAGCCTTCTTGCTCTCTTGGATTTTGGTGTATATACAATGACGTCCGCCTAGACATGTCTTTGCCCCTTGTTTTCAGCCAAGCACCTCACAGTCATTAACACAGACATTTTTGGACACCCCTATGTATGTTGCAGGCAAGTGTTATTAGCTGTTAAAATGAGTGTGAACCAAACCAGACAGATTTTAGGCCTTGCCCATGTAAAACACAAGTTTTGTGTTAGCATCAGACACTTAGCCCAAAGTCTTCCAGAACCCTCCCAGATGCTACTACAACAGAGCTGTTGGTCTGAGGTTTTTGTTTTGTCTTTTCTTTTCTCAACCTAATTGTCCCAGTCATGGGCTGCACAAAATAATAGTTATCTTCAGTCCTCAGGGTGATAGCTCTTCCAGGTTACTGTGAGCCCTTGACTCTGTAAACAATGCCATGGGGGCAGGATACGAGCATGACAACAGCACTATAATGCTTATCTTTTACTGCCAGATCTGGCTTAATATGAGTCTGTATGGAGCATCTGTGATTATGGTGGGGTCAGTGATGTTTTATTTCTCGTCTGTGCCCTCAAAATACCAGACAGCCCCAGGCTGAGCAGTGCAATATTCTTTTAGCAGTTTCCTCTGCAGTTTGGCCTCTTCTCTATCTAGGCCAGCATGAAGAAGTCAGTCTTCAAAGCTGAGCTTTTCAAAGGACCTACAAGAATTAGTTTCCTGTAAGCGTTTGGCACTCATCCCCCCTAATCTATTTAAGAAAACTCCAGTCCGTAGATTCAAACTAGTTCCAAATTAGACAGAGGATGAAGCTCTGCCATAAGAGAGAGAAAAAAAAAATACAAAAATCTAATTCCAGAGAAGTATGAAAAAGAAATCACTTAAGCTGAAAGTCTGACAGCATTTTGCATAACAACCAGGCAAGCAGACAGGCTCACATATGACAGCTGGCACGTGAATAAGACAAATAAATTGACTATTGATCTATTGATAAATGCTGTGCTGTCTGCAGCAGTTTTATTCCTATAAGGGCATTTACCTGGATAGGACTGAACCCAAGGAGAAGACCATCAGTGTTTGGATCATTCAACAGAATCATACGGCAGAAATAAAACTATGCTGTTGGACTTACTCCTTCACCTGTCTCCACAGGACAATGGAAAAATCTTCTGTTGCTTTTTTTCTTGGTCTATACTTTGGCCATGTGCTTGGTGTTGACTGAGGTGTCTGAAACATCAACTACTTCCCCTTTTCTGGGCAATCATTTTAGCCTGTTGGAATTTTCTGTTACAAACAGAGTTTTGTTTTCACCTCTCTGCTATTTTTCTTAAAAATATGAAATTGTTCCAGGATTGAAAACTTGGAAGGTTTTTTTGTAGGAGAGGGAGGTAAATAATAGGTCCAGAATGACATGAAGTTTGCAAAAAGCAAAAAGAAAGAAAATTACTTCAAAGTTAGGTGGATTTCATGCGACCTTGAAAGCGCCTTGGTAAACAGATTGTTCCAGCACTGAATTAAAAACCAATCAGACAGACATGACTGAGTCTTGTGTTCTTTCTTAGCATGGGACTACGCTTGGGTCTCTTAGGAGGCAACATGTAATTGCTGGGTGCTGAAAAGATTGATTTGTTTAAAAAAAGATGAAGCTGGAAGAAATTTATTACTAGAGTCAAAGCCGAGTGATTCAGCATAGGTAAGTACAAGTTAAAAGATAGGTCATTAAATTTGATGATTACTAAGTTTGCTTATTATTAAATTTCATCACGGCCAGGACATGGCTATGATTCCTAGTTGTGACTGCAAATCTAGACATAGCTACCATTGCGATCAGACAATCACAAGCAAACATGGCCAAGTAGGTTACTATCCCTTCAACTGAATGGGGTCGCCTCCAAGTTACATGTTTATGCATCCTCAGATAACACATAGTGATTTCTAAACTTATTCAACAAAGACTAAACTCACCAGCTACCTTCATCTGTCATCTATTGATCTGTTCTGGTATTTCACCTGAGTCAGCTGCTACAATTCCCTTTCATCATTCCCATCAAGTTACAGTGCAAACTGCTTGTGGGACATTTATTCCACTCAACTTTCCCCATAATGTTCTTTGTGCAGACTTCATTGCAAAAAGCACACACCTCGGGCACTAGAGGTACCCTTTCCAACACCAGCCTACTTAAGCCTTGTCCACCCTGGAGACTTGCTTGTAAGTAGTTCCCATTACTGTTAACACCATTTCAGCCGTTTTCAGCATTGGGCTGACAGCACTTCTTCTAAGCCACTACAATTTACATAGTGGTTGATACTTGCTGCTAGAAGCCAGAGTGACATCTCTACAAGAGCTCCCAGCATTGTTAGCACCGCTGCAGCTTAACAAACATTATCAACAATAGGAAATGTTCTGTTCTGTTGCTGTTTTCTTCCTAAAAGCTTACCTAAACTAGACATGGTTTATTAAGCTACTGAGGAAGCTATTCTAACAGGCTGCAGGGCCCTGTGCTCCAAGCACTGGCATGGACAATAAAGAGACACCCATTCCTTCACTGTGAATTATGATAAAAATCACAAGAGATGCAGCCAGAACAATTCTCCACTAAAATATCTGAGGTAGCCTAGAGAAACTATGAATCAGGCATTTTGAGTTCTACAGTTATGATTACAATGACACTGATAATTTTTATAACATGGTCTCCTGGATTTATGTTTCTATGAGTTTGACCCAGAATTCAGGATCAAGCAGATCCTGGGAAGTCAAGCAGCTGCCAAGAAGATGCTTTCAAAGAACAGCACTTTTGAAGCAACAGATGGAAACATCTGAGTCATTGAAGGAATTTTAGATATTCTTGAGGAAACTTGGGATAATTGGTATGACTTTAGGTTCTCTTCTCCTCACTTCTTCTAATTCCCTTCCTGTACACTCCTTTGCTCAACACACGATTCTCGTCCAGAGAGCTGATGGCACACATCAGCCAATTAGTCTTAGCCAACAACAGGTTGGAAGGGAAGCTGAGACACAGGATGGTGAGACAATTAACTAAGGCTGTATAGGAGCACAGGGCATAGACAGGAAAAGGCACCAAAGTGTTCAGTCTTGTGCTGTAGCAACTGGTATGGGAAAAAAAAAAAAAGAAAAAAAAAGAGACCTCTTCACATTGAAGTGTTTGTTTGGACTCTAGTAGGTTAAAGGATTGAACTCTTGATGAAGTCCCTCCTCCTATGGCTAAGTAGTACATGAAAGCATTTAAATCTGTTACTTTTGAAAGCAAGTTTGAAATAGAAGACAGGCAGACACATTTTAATTTATAGAGCAGATAACAAATCACCCAGGGGAGAACTGGCCCATGCTAAGTCATGGTGAGCACTCTTTACCCCATGGAGCCCCTCAGCAAGCTAGGCCTGCCCTGCCCCATAATTCACCCCTAGATTCACTGCCTACCACTGTTCATATGAGCACAACAGCATGAATCAAAGACTGTAACAAGAACATAGCTTGGAACAAGTCATTTCATTAAACTGCACTTGCTTCATTTCCTGAAGATATAGGTGTGTGGACTACAGGCTTTTTTTCCTTATTTTAGCTGTAGCAAGCTGATAACCTCAGCCTGTGACACCACAGCCCCAAGCTTTGCTCTTTACTTATCATGATTCACAGTTAACTCAGATGAAAAAACTGTGAGAAATGTGGACTTGAACCTTAATTTCTCACATTACAGGCTAGGGTACCTGGCTACTGCACTACTGGCAACTTAAACACAGCATTTGTCAATACTAGGAAAGTCAGTATTGGAAATTTAGCCTTGACTGCCCTTCTTCTCAAAAAGCACAAAATTTTCTCCAAAGCAGCATGCAACCATGTTTCAAAACTTGAACTGTTGTTAGAAAATGGAGCCATCACCCCCCTCCGGTCAGTTGTGCTACTCACTTGGCAAAGGCTCAAATTCACTATGTCAAGTGGGGGGGGGAAGAGAGAGTGATGTTTAAATACAAAGCCCCTCCTGCCTCCTACACCCAGCTGTGCCCTCAGGGCAGTCCTGGCAAAGCCACCTGGGCACAGCTACCACACTTGCAGGCTTGGCAAGAGCAGGTAGTGATGGGAAAGCTGCCCCCTCTAGTCCACCCCCTCGCCCCTGAGTCATTCTCAGCTGATGGAGGCACTAGCCATCATGTAAGGCAGGTGCTGGTGGGCAGCTTGGATGCCTAAAGACAGCCAGTTGACAAAGCCACCTGTTTACAGCAGGGATCTTTTGCTGCAGGCTAGCTGAGGGGCTTTTGCCCAGGTTAGGTGAAGTGAAGGGGGTCCATACCCATCCCTTCAGATGGAAGAGCATGCTCCAGGCTGCATTTAGAGAATATGCAGGGAAATCATGACTTGCAGAGATGCAACAGGACAGATGGACCAATCACTGCCTGTTCATAAAGGCATACCTAGATCCAACACATCATCACCAGCCTCAGAATAACCCAGATGTGATGAGGACTAACATCCTTCTTCACCCATGCCATTGCAAGGGATCTTGCAGAAAGCATTTGTGAGTACATGGTGGAGGTATAAGAGTCCCAGTGAACAGAAACTGTTTTGACATCATAAAATAAAACCATGTTCCCCTCCCACACTGATCCTTGCTACTTTATTCCTATAGTGCTGTGACATTATTTTCTCCAAGTTGGTTTAGGAGAAAACAGTGGTTCTCACAGTTCCTCAGGACATCGATTTCTGTGCCTTCACCCTAAGATCTGTGGCTCAACATCCCTTTAGTTTCCAAGCTGTGCTTTTATGTTCAGGCTACATGCCAAGGGTTGCTATTTTAAGTGACATCCAGTAAGCAGGGCTATACACAGTGGCCATAGGCAAAGGCTGTCCCCTCTCAGTATAGGATTCAGATGGTAACCAGGCCTGAAATTACTGGCAAAGGGCATAAGGTAAGAGGTGAAGGGCTAAAAAAATTAAGCTGCAGAGTATAGCTGCAGCAAAATTCAAGCCATCCATAATCAGAGACATTTGTGCTTTGATCAAGATTAAAAAAAAAAAACCTGTCCCAAAAAGCCTGTGACATTTCAGAATTACAGTAAAATTGAAGAAACTTTCTCTAGGAAAAAGGTGACCCATTTCCTCAGACTACATCCCTCTTTAGCAAAAAAACTGAACACAAGCTGTGAGAAAGCCTTGAACATTCCCTGGTTGTTCCAAAATCTCATTTCAACAAAAATCAGTTTTGATGTATTTAATTTTCATTCCTAGTCATGCCATTTCAAACTCAGACATGTTTTGATGGAGGAAATAAAAAGACTACAATAAAATAAAAATTCACAAACTCTTGAAGAAAAGCAATCTTTTTTGCATGCCACAAAGTGGCCTCCAATAAAAAGACAACCATGCTTTTTGTGCAACACTTCATAAAAGAAAAAGCTTTATTTTTGTCCTGTCCTATCCAGAGAACTGGGACTAGTGAATGCAAATGCTTGTGTTTTCTGGAATCTGTTTGTGAAGCTTTGAAGGACTTGGTTATTCAGGCACATGCTTAGCAATTTCCCAATCATAAGTCATGTTTCCTTTAGCTGTTATTTTTGACTTTGATACATGGATCTCAAAGCACTTTTAAACAAATGTGTCACTGTCGACAGAGAAGCTAAGGCAGCAGGAGATGAACAACTTTTTCAAGGAAGAGATCCAGCATGCAGCACAGCCATGAACAAAATTAACCCAGATCTAGAGACAGGCCAAAGTATTTCACCAGCAAGGACTGAAGTGGATGGTGGGGTCATGGCCAAACTCGCTGCCCCAGGCAGCTGCCCATTTTGCCGGTGCCAAGAAACACTCCTGCCCAGAGTTCTTGCTGCCTGCTCAGGGCTCAGTTCAGCAGGGTGCCCCGCTTCCCACATCACACTTGGTAAGGCTAAGGGTGGCAGTGGCAATGGGCAAACGCAACCCCACAACGGCCACAGAGAACAGAAGCAGGGGCAGAAGTACATGTCTATTAAAAATCATTAGATTCCCAAGTCCCAGCCCTTTGGGGAGGACTTGTACAAGGACCACGTGCAAGCAGGGGAAAAACATGGAGTGTGCTGGAGTCCTGCCACAGGGAGGGTATTGGACCTGATCTATAGCAAAAGTGAGAGTGATCAAATGCACGCCCCTGGCATTTATCTTCTACAAGATAATAGGACCCCAAAGGCTGTGAAATTAATCTAATGAAATGCAAACCACTTCCTTTGGGAAGGTTATGTTGATTGCCGACTCTGTTGTGTTCAAATCAGCAAAGAAGAACATGCCGGATGGTCTGGGAGAGAAGGTTGAAGATCTCTAAGGCCTCCAGCAATGCTAGTCTGTACCACTTCAGGTTGTGCCTGTCTGAATTCCTGCAATTTTATGAATATACCATAGCCAGGAGACTGTTCTAGTGTAAAAAGGACCACCAGAGTGCTTCCTTAGCTGTCTGAGCCTCAAACACACCTACAATAGCTGAGAGGGATTGTTACACCCATACTGTGGGCATAAAATCTGCAGCACGGTGGAGAGAGTTGAGTGAAAGGGCAGTACACACAAACTGCAAACTGCCCCATAACACTCACAGAGCCACATAAGCACCTGTCTGCACAAATCACTTAATTCAGCTACAAAGCAAAATCCACTCACATGTTAAGGTCCAGACGTGAAATTCAGGTCTTGGAAAAGCTAAGAGCGAAACCTCCTCAACTTCAGTGCAGGCAGTCTCAAAGCCCAGCAGGTCTGTACCTGCAAGCAGAGCCACTCCCCTGCATCAAAATTTAGGGTTTGGGACAGAGGACTGAAGCTGAGCCCTGCTGCTGAGCAAAGGGCACAATCCCCTTCCACAACTACAGGGCTCTTTCCTGTAGGATAGAATAAGGCCAGCTGCAAAGATTTATAACCTCACCATTCAAAGTCTGTTTAGGGGGAAAGTGAGGTCAGCTGCGTAGGGAGGGTTGTGGTTTTTTAAGTTTAGTAGGGAGTGAGATAGAGGGGGTTATTCTTTAGTAAGGGCTCTTATGTCTCAGATTTTCATTTTGGCTTGGTAAGTATTTGTGCTTTTATCGTGGCTTGGGAATCTTTTGCTGAGTTTGGGTGGGAGCTTCTACGGGGTTGGTTCTTCCCCTCTTGCCTGTGCTTCTTTCTTTCATGGTAGGCTTTTTTGTTTGTGTTAAGTTGAAGTCAGGATCTCTCTGAGGTAAGGTAAGGGCAACTTAGTCTGGGGGTATCAGATGCTGCAGAAAAGCTAAGGAGAAGACCTCCCCTCATGGTTATTTCAGGGGGGTGAAGACTGGGCAAAGCAAAAGCACCAGCTCCTATGCTAGCTACAGCCATCATATGGCTGAATAAAAGGGATTGTGTGCTATTGTACATCTGAGCCTCTGCTCAGAAATAATGAACTGAACCCCAGAATTTTGAAGCACATGCATATGTATATATTTATCTACTGAACAAAACAACAATATCTGCAATGCTTTTTATTTGCCTTCTGGGTTTTGAGATTTAAAGACTCGTATTTTCTGGCTTTTCTTTGCAATCCTAAAAGACAGCCTATTCTTATTTTTTAAATGGAAGTTGTGAGTTATACAATTATATGACTCAAGCCTGGAGTACTTAAAGAAGACAGGAAAAAAGCTAGTATGAATCCCTGAACTCTTACAAATATTGGAGGAAAAAAAACAAAATCTGTGCAGTCTGGTAGAGAGTTGGTCCCAATGTTTCCTGCTACTGACTAGAAACCTCAAAACTCCCAGTGCCCAGGCAAGTGTCAGGAAGAAGGGGGACAGGTTGAAGTCTGCCTCCTTGCCATGGGTTAGGTAGTTATCCCCTGGGGCACAGCCCTACCCTCTCCTGAACTAGGGTAACATGCCAGCTGAGCTGAGCTGCTGCTCAGGCCAGCAGGATGCTTTAGAGCACTCCCCTCCATGCGAAGGCATGCCGTTTTCTTCTTTCTCCAGCTCTTTGGTGGAGTTGCTTCCCCTCTTCATGCTTCCCAGCCCTCCTTTCTTTTTTTCCTCTCCCCCAGCTGTTGCCTTGGGCTGAGCAGTACAGATTTAGGGCCCTACAGACCGTATTTTTGTGGCAGGACCTAGAACCTGATGTAAACTTTAACTCGTTCGGGGCAGGGGCTGTTGCAAGCCTGATGCAGGGGAGTGAGGCATCCTAAAACTGCCTACCGTAGGAGGAATCAATGACACGGCCCTGTGCAAGAGCATCACCCAGAGGCTTCCATAGTAAGTGCATGTTTTTCTCGCTCAAATATTGTCTCTGCAGCAGACCTGCTTGTCCCTGCCCCTCGTCCTCTTACTTACAAAGCCCAACTGCTGGCGAATTTGCTGATCTCCAGCTATAAGAAGCAGCAACTCCATACTAAGGTGTCTTTTTGCAGCTCTGATGTTGTTCCTGGTTTAACTTATTCCCAACAGGAGATGCACCGGGTATTCCCACTTCCCTGAGCCTCGTCCCCCTGCCTGCCTGCCTGTCTCTCTGTGCCCCACTTATCCTCGTGTTTGGAAGGGCAGGTGGTGGCTGTATTTAAAGCCTCAATCTTCCTGGGCACTGAACCGTTACAAACAGCGCACTCATCAGCAGTGCCGAGTTTCACTGACTGATTGTTTTCTGATTCTGTTTGGCATTTTATCCTGGCTGCATAGAAAACTTATTATAAAATCATGTTTGTGTTCCATAGATTATATCTGTGGCTCACTGCGGCGGGAGCACGAAGCATGACAGACAGAGTCGGAGGGGCACGGCTGATGAAAGCCCCTGCCAAGGTGACAGGGGCCAAACTGCAGTGTAGTCGCAGTGATTGTGGAGATGAAAATAAGAGCCCCTTGATCAGCCCCGGGTTATCCTGGGGGTGGTTTAGCTGTTGCAATTCTCCTGACCAGATCTGTGCCACATGCCACAAATAAATGTTCTAAACGCAGATTAGTTTTATATTAGATGACTGCAACGGTCCCTGCTGCTATTAAAAATCTGTTAGTCTTTCCCCAGGATAGCCTCAGGCTAGAGCCTGCCATCCAGTCACACCTGTATCAAGTCCAATAGCCTGTGGTAGAACCAGAGAGAATTATTACGTAGGTTTTCAGTTGTTACTTGGTTTCTGGGAGCACCCAAGACCTGGGAGATGCAGTCTGCGAAGAGATGACCTGTACTGTCCCAGAGGTATAGGACTGTAATTCTTCAAATGGCAAAACGCTGTGCCTAGCAGAGTGGGAGATGGGGAGCTGTGACCCTGGAGGGTCCTTTTAGTCCCACGTTCCTTGGGTTGTGATACCAGATGCTAAAGCCTCTCTGTCCTTCCACTGTCTTCCATGTGAGCCAAAAAACAGTGTCCTGAGAGATCAGCTAGGCCTGGCAGCAGCAGAAGAGACACTCTGCGTTGCGTATGCCACAAAACTAAAGGCATCTCTTTTCTAACTCTGTTTTTCCCATTTTCCTCTTAGCTACGTTTCCTGAATGGCTCCCAGCAATGCACAGAGCAGTATGACTAGGATCTGACTAGTGGCATTCAACCTTCCTTCCCTTGGCCTCTCTCCTGGGGAGAGCTAAACATGTGGACTAGCATTTGGTCAACAGCTTGATGCAAACATTCCCAAAACAGAAAAGGTGTCGCACAGGAAAAAGTCAAGTAGGAAAACAGAGAAAGTATCACCTCTGGAGAAACAACTAGACACGGTTTGTTGGAGAGTTGGAAAAATGTTACAGCCTCCTTCTCTCCAGAGTTGTTTTTGGTCTCTAAAATATGCACTTCAGGAGGGGGGTCCTCTCTTTCCCCCATCCCTGAGCACAGACAGATCCACCAGATTCTCCTGCCCACTTCCACTGCTCATCTAAAAGCAAGCAGTCATTCACATGTGGCAGAGGCTGGTGGTGCAAAAAGCTTCACATCAGTAGGGCTGGCCATCTGGAACAACCTTCATGTATCTCTCCATCTCATTGACTCTTTGTTCCATTTCAGTCTCAGCTGAAATTGTTATCTTTTTTCTCTCCCCCCTTGCCTGTGACTCTCTTATTTTCTCCCTCACACTGTCTCTGCTGCTATTTATGATTTATTCTCTGTAACTGTCCTATTTAAGCCTGCAAAATGGTTGGGGAGATGGTTTCTGTGGATGATGTCGTAGAAAGCAAAAGGATCCTGTCATTTACTCATCACAATGGAGCTGACTAAATACATCCCAGCATCATGGGAGATGGAAATCTCACACCAGCACCCTGGATTCTTTGCTGCATAATAACAGTCAGGAGCATAGTGTGAAAAGGCCACAAAGCCTTGGAGAAGCTGTCGGGGAGATGCTTACGGAGACTTCTGGCTAAAGCAAGCAGCCTTCAGGATCGGACTGCGGGATCCTCTCCTCGCAGTGAGCTTGGGCATCACCTTACTCCAAAAGGACTGACTGCCCTTTCCTGGAGGAGCAGCTTGGGATGTTATACATGCCATCCTATAGTCTTCATCCAGGGTGGACCATGCTCCCAAGAGCCCATGGGTCCTATGGTCTCACCATTTCTGGAAACCCTGGGATCTGCAGGAGTCAGATCAGCAAAACACGATGAGCCTGTGAGCCTTCTTCCTACATTGGGATTTTTTATCACGCGAATGCCACGCTGCAGCTGGTTCTGGGAAGGCCCCTGCCCACACACTAAATAAATTCTGGTGCGGTGCGCTGCTTCTCTATGGAAACCGTACCCTGCATTTCTCTCTATAGGATTTTTCTCATTTCAGGCTCCATAATAAATTAACAAGAAGATGTTTTCTTTACACCAACCATAGGAGAGACTCTTTTCTGTACTCGATTAATCTTTAGTGATCTATATTAAATATTTATCTGAAGAAACGAGGCCTGTATTGCAGCAACATTTTCTATTATGAGACTTTATCATATCAAAAGATATTTTCCTGGCACTAACTCCTTCGTATATACCCAGCCAGAATTTCCGATGGAAGGGCACCCTTTTTTTTTTTTTCTCTTTCTCTCCCAGTGACCTTTTCCCTCCATAACAAGCTGCTGATATGTTAGAATTTACTGGGTTATAAACATTTTTTATCGAGTAGGAGGAAGCTGGGTGATTTGGCATCAGCTTCCCTAATAAAACCCAGAGGAGAGGCTGTGATGTTTGACACCAATAAAGGCATGGAAGAAGCTGCAGCCTTCTGGGATGCTGGTCACAAATGACAAGGGGAGTCAGTGAGTGTCAGTCACGTAGCTTCGATCTGCTGAGGCACTTTTGGAAGGAGGCCAGCTTGCTGGCGCAGGAGAAGGAGCTGGGAGGGACCTGGTAAAGGGCTCCTCTGTTCTTTCCCAGCATTAACGAAATTGTGTGATCTATCACACGGAGCAGGGAACTGAGATTCCTAAAGCCTCTTTTCCTGCAGCTGGGAGGTGGAGAGACACTAAACAGTTGAGATATCTAAGAAGGGATGAGGACCTTGGTGTTGGGTTCAGGCACTGGTCCTACAAGAACATGGAGAACTCAGATCATAGTTTGATCTCGAATAAGTAGTTGAATTTTCCTACCTGAGATAGACCTGGCATTGACTATAGATAAACAGAATTATAACTATTTTTACTGAGATAGTGCCAAAAGGAAACCCAGACACAGGACTCGGCTTGTGGCATCAGGTGCTGAACAGCCAAGCAGCAAAAGGTCCGAGTTCACCAAGAGCTTACAACCTAATACGTCTCTGCCTCCCAAGGGAGCGGCGATTTAAACTGGTCAATAACTAACTCATTCCACAAAAGCCTGAATAAATCATCTGATGACTAGATATACACACATTATAAATGTTTAGTTCTGATAATATATGACTGAGCTGTTATTTTGACAAATAGCTAGTGAATAATATATTTGATGAACTGCATAATATTTTACTAATGATTAATTTATTCATTCGAAACAAACAAACAAAACCCAGCCTTTTCCTCAGCTATCGTAAGGAACTCTAAGTAATGGCTGCAAAGAGCTTTGAGATCCCTGAATGAGCTGTGTCTATTATTCCTCCTTTTATCATTGTGTATTTCTAGTGATTTATTACCAGGGATAATAAATTCATGGCTTATGTTATGGATGGCCTCATTTAAGATTGTGACAGATCCTGTTCCAAAGCTCCTGATTTTGTAATGCCGACTAAAATCTACAGGAATTTGGCACTTAGACAGTTAAGTGCCCACACAAAGTGCTTAAATACCTTTTTTAAGTCTGGGCCAAGCTTATCTGAAACATCTGCTGCTTCTGACCGGAGACCGAAGTGTTGTGGTGAAGTTTCGGTAGGGCTACTTGCTACAGGATGGCGGTCTATAAGATTTAGTTGAGGATTGCCCTGGCTATAGTTCTCCCTCTCCCTCACTCTTAATTCCATTCAGAAATATAATTTCTGTGAGTTCACAGAGAAGATAAAGGACCAAAGAGCAAGAGCGCTTCCTCAGAGCTTTTCTGCAAAGGCGGACTGATTGATTACAGATTGGACGCTGCTCCAACTTCCTTTCCTAAATGAAAAATTGAGAGCTCTTAAAAATTGAATAAAATACGCCGTTCTAAGAAGGATTTCCACTGGCATGAGCACAATAAGAGGTAGTAGTGAGTTGCTCAATATTTCTGTGTGCACTGACTAATCCTTTACTACTCAGTCCCTTTGCACTGTCCCTGTGGCACCTGATGATAACTCATCTGTAATTGGTAAGGCCTTCAGTTTTGTGTCTCCAGACAAAGCTTAAATCGCTCGCGTTTGGGAGAGTTCTGACTTCAGTTGTGGCTGGAGCTGTCCAGGAGATTACTCCTTTTTGTAGCCACTTTCAGAGCTGCAGAATCTGGCTTTGTTCCATGGGGAAGAATCTGGAACAGCTTGTAATGTTTTCACTAGACAAAATTTTGTCAAAATAGCTCATTTCTTAGATCACTCTCTTTTGCCATAGTCACTAGTGACCAGAGAGGACAAGACTTCAAAAATATCTTGAATCCAATTCAACAAAATAAAGCATTTTGACAAAACCTTACTTTGGAGAATATATTTTTCTACCTCACTGAGATGATTTTATTACACCTAAAACGCAAAGACACTGCCGTCCTGTCATTTGCCTTCCTCCATGGTTGTAGAACTTCACCAGATCTGCTCCCCTTTTGATCACAATCCCCACCACTATGAGTGAATATCCCACTCCAGTGTTACAAACACTTGCAAGACTCTGGTGGACAGCTGAGACAGCTGCAGCTAGCAGACAGCAGCTGTGCATATAAAGTCTTTACCTTTGGATGCTCACCCACAATCGTACAGTAGACAGTCACCAATGGAGCTGATGTGTTCAAGCGGGGAGATAAAGCACTGTCGTTTTTAAAAGACATAATGCAAATATCTCAGCCCCCAGGAGTGAAAACAATAAAATTATTTTTATGACCCTTCTGCAGAAGAAAATTAAGTCCAAATACAGTTGGCAATTATCCTGTAAGCTTGTTATATAGTAGCATTCAGCCTCTTCCACTTGTTTCCTCCTTTGTTATATGCTGGAAGACCTGGTAACACTTTTTCTGGACCCTATTATAGAGCCATTTCACAGGAAAGTATTCTCAGATTTCCTTTAATCCACCATAGGCCATGCAAGATGCTTCAGCCACCCCAATATCTGGGTGCACCTCAAACATGAATGCTCTTTTCTGCACAGAGGCATGTATGAGGCTCTGTAAACAGCTACAAGCATGGCATGCTCTGCTACCTCCCTACCTCTTCAGTATGCATGACAAACTGAATGTGGACAGCTCGAGTAAACACGTATGTGGAAGGCAAGCTCACCTCTTAACAGTAATGGTGGCAATCCCCCTTCATCTAATCACACCAGCATCCCTGTCTTTGTATGTGTGTCAACATTCCAGGAATAAAGTGCCCCTGCATGGTGCATATACCTCATAGAAACATTGGAACAAGTTTTTTCAACATCCAAAGGCTTTTGTCCCCTTTCAGATCAATTAAATTAATCTGAGATTATAAAATGATTAGCAAAACTTCAGTTCTGGCATTGCTGACTTATTCACATGTTGTCTGTTTGGTGTGCAATCTTGTGGTAGGATGGAAGACTCTAGAATATATTTCTCTCTGGGTTTGCAATGCTATTGCTCTGTGGCTTGCTTTCCCTGCTTATGCATGCTGACGAGATTTACTGTTATGAATTGCCCCACAAAACTACCTTCAAACTCAAATTTAATAACCTAAGTATTATGAAGATCAATATTATGGCTATTCTCATTCATATGATTAACACTAATATAATTTTGGGAAATATTTATGCTGCAGTAGTGACTAGAGACCTGGATTAAGAGGAGCTTCTCAGCATCTATACAGAAGAAAAGGCACTGTTCTCTCCAGCTGTGTACTGAAGTGCAATGCTCAATCTCTGAGTCTCCACGGGTTTGGATATTTTATGTAAGTTATCTAATAAGATAACAAACCAGCCTTACAATCCCTACAGCCATAATGCTAACTGTTTGAAAATCATGAGTCAGGCTCCAAAAAAGAATTAAGAGATTGGTTTTAAAATTCATAAGACTTTTAAAATCTGATAAACTTCAGGGGTTTTTTTTCTTTTTTGCCTTCTGCTTTCTGAGTATGTAGGAGTCGTATTATCAAGTTTTCCTCTGCAATTATGAAGGCCGTAAACTTACTTTAAAAATTGAGTTGAGACTCTTACATAATCACAGGACTCTAAAAGTGTGGGCTTTGAAGAGACACTAAATAGTCTTGAGATACAGTTCATCATGTGACTCGGCAACACTCGCCTGCTGAATCGGTACGGCACAGATTTCAGATATCAAATACTCCCAAGAAACAGTCGGGAGTCTTTTATGGGTGGGAGGGGGGAATCTGAGACTTTCACAGTCTGTGCATGAATGGGGGGTATGGGGAGGAAAATGAGGAAGGAAGACAAAATGCAAGAACATATTAGTCTGGTGGGGACTATTCATTTAGCTTTAACTTTAACCAGAGATGAAGCTAACAACATTTTTTCTTATTCCTGTCTCTCCTGATTGCTCTTAACCACGCAACACGCAGTTCTTCCTGTGTACCAAGCTCTCTTACTAGCCTTACCCAGGCTGTGTGCCTGTACTCCCCAGGGAGAGCCCCAGACATTTGGGGGGGAGTAAAAAGTAATGTTCTTTCTGAGTTTTTGCTCAAGAGCTAGAAGCTAACACTGAAATATTTAATGCTGAATACTCAATAGGCAGGTTTTCCTTTGCTGAGAGGGAAAGAACCAGTACAAAAGAAAGGGGAGGAAAAGCAAAATGAGGTTGGGCAGGGACGCACAGACAACGAGAACACTTTTGCCCTCCCGACATAATGCTGCTTCTTCCACCTCCAGGTAGCTGTGGGGAGGCAGTGTCCCTCACTGGTCAGTGTTTGCATTCTCATCCAAGCTCAATCCCCTGAGTGCACTGTGAGGGTCAGCTACTGAAATCAGTGCTTAAACCCAGTTGGTGCTCCAGCAGACCTGCCCGTCACTACCAGTCATGAAACCTTTGTTGCAGCTTGCAAAGGGGCACTTTTAGTGCAGAAACGACGAGATCTCTAGCCACATCAGCAGGGGGGGTCAGTGTCAGGATGCTTGCAAGAGCTATCACTAAGTCAGTCAGAGTCCAGAGACAGGTCCCAGCTATAAGTTATAGGCTGGGACCTATAACGTATACAGCTCTATACAGACCTATATATACAGCTCTTTCACTGTCTTTTCATAATATTCATGGGAACGAAGAGTTGTTGCAGTATCAGGGATATTTGAGCCTCCAGACCCTGGTGTGCTAGCTGAGAGCATAGCCATCAAGTAGGGCTCCTCTTCAATGAACCTTACCAAAGGTCTATCCCTGGGAGGTGGAGAGCATCCAGAAGCTTCTCCTTAACTGGTCTCTAAAATGTCTGGTTGTTCCCTGCCCTTGCTGAAACTGATGGCAGGAGAAAGCAGAGCATGGGTTTTTGGGCCAGCAAGTGTTGAAGGGTAGCATGCTGTAAAGGCATAACAAAGGAGTCCCTTCAATTTGGACCAAGGAACTCCAGGAGGAAAAACACCTCCTGCCATAATCCCAGCGCAGAGAATTTCCGTGTTGCTGCTCAAGAAGTGCTGCGCACCATCGGCGCGATTCAGCCTCCAGGACCGTGGAGCAGTCAGCTGGCTCTTGCCACCTCTAGATGAGGGCTGTCCACAAGCAGAGGCTGTGTTAGTGTAAAATTTGGCCCTGCAAGGCTGCGTGAGAGCCATGTACAGCAAAAGGGGGCACGTCGGTGTAATTCTGCCCTGGCACAGCTTTTATGGAAACTCTCCTTTCCCCAAGTAAGCTTTCAGTGCCAGCAGAAGCACAAGCAGGCCTGACCTGATTGGGAATTTGATGTAATGGCTTCCTCTCCCGGCTGCTTACCCCTCTGCTGGGAGCCGTCTGCACATTAAAGCAGATGTTGGTTGCACTCGGGTCATGTTTCCAAGCTTTCTTTTGCAGTCATAGGGCTAGAGACTCTTCCCTCCCTCCCCGCACTCCTTTCTTAATTAAAGCTTAAATTCTGATGTCGTCACATGACTGTAGGAGCAGAGCCCCAGGCAGGCATTTAGTGCTCTGTGTTGTCAGCGGGACTTTGATTTAGAAGCATAGCAGATACTTTAGAGAATCCCGTCCCTCCGCTACGCCCCAGCCTGGCCCTGCTCGCAGCTGCGGGTGTCAGACCTCAAGGCTTGCCTTTCGGGGCAGGCGCTGGAGTAAGTCAGAGGCTTTCCCACGCCGCAGAGTACAGGGATGGGGAGGCTCTCTGTCCTGTTGAAACAGAGTGGTTGGAGAGCTAGGCAGCTGCGGGGAGTCTGGCAGGGAGGAGGAGGAGGAGGAGGAGGCAGCACCTGCCTGCAGCCTGCACTGCAGAGTGCCTCCAGCCCAGCCAGCTCCATGGATGCGAATACCACCGTGACCCGCAGCTCCTGTCTCTACCCCTCTCCTCCCCTCCCTCTTGGTATTTCTCACCTGACGGGATGTATTTAACCAGCAAAAATGACTCCTTGCTGAAGGGAACCTCATTGCAGCTTCTTGTAAATCCTCCGTGGTCACTGTGTCAGCGGGGGAAGGCTGCAAAGTGCCGCGGATGGGAAATTGGGTCTGATCACCCAAGACAGAGCTTCCAGGCTTAGTCACCAGCAAACAGCATCCCTAGCGCACAGACCTGGCAGCCTAAATACTGTCTCCACCCTGTTCTCCGGGAGAAAACCAGGTACCCCATGCCCAGGGCTCTCTGTCGGGGAAGCCAAGGCTGCACCGAGCCGTCTGCGTGCTGCGTCAGCTCCTTCACCGGGCGCACGTGTGCTGCGGCACCCCGAGGAACCGCTGGCTCCGCACAGGCATCTTTGATTTCAGACTGCCTGGAGAGGACATCCTGGCACAAAGGGCTGACCCAAACCCTTCTCCCTCCCTGCTGCAGGCAAAGCTGATTCCTGGGTTTCTTTTTAGATGTGTCCTTGGGTTCTGTACCTGCGCTTAGTAGTTTAACACGGGAAACCAGCCTGGATGGCTCCGGCTGCCCCGGTGGGACGCATCTTGTTCCATTTACAGAGGCTGGTGGGTGGCAATCAGCAAAATAGAAAGGAAAAAAAAATACTTTCTGGAACCCAAGGGAAACATTAGAGGGATCCAGAAATAGAAAAACCCCTATAATAAGTACAGTCATGCCATCTCCCAGTGCTACTGGTGCCAGAACAAAATTATTCCATGCATCTAACAGGATGACTTTTTTTTTTTAATGTAACAGCTTCTCTGCTGAAATAAGCATCTGCCTGATTTAAAAGCAGAATTAATAATCTGCTCACAAAAAAAAAGGTGAAGGCTTCTCCTTGGCTTGTTAGCCTTTAAAATATGCTCCCAAGCCACTGGACCATAGTCTGCCGGTCTGAAGAAACCTGAGATGAACATGCAGAGTCATTGCTGTCGCAGCATGCCGGGGAGCAGTCTTGGGAGGCCTGCTCAGCAAAACCCTCCACTTTTCATGCAGAGGGGAAAAGATCCCCCCACCAAACAAGGTCCCAGAGGGGACTGTGTAGACAGCTCCCTCCTAACCCAGCACGATGCAGATCTCTTTCGAAAGGTTCAGTGACTAAAAATATTTGTCTGTGCTGCTTCTGGGATTCATTGAGAGCACAGTTAAAATATTTTATTCTGCAGTCAGAAAGGGAATTTTTGTGCTCGAGCATGCAACTCTGCAGAACTGTGCTAACACTCAGCCGATCCAGCTAAGAGCTTACCCGGGTCAGCAGGCAGGGCAACCAGATAGTGATATGCCTTTCTAGGCATACAGCTCACGTGCGTGCTTTTCTCCAGGGGAACTGGCGTGCTCTAACCACAAGAGCCCTATCAGAATACGAACTTATCAACTGCGCTGCTTCTGCGGCATTCCCTATGGCGTGGGCGTGCGCTGCCACGTTGAGGTGAGGGTCTGCCCTTCCCCAAAGCTTGGCCAGATGTTCTGTTCCCATATCTTAGCAGCTCTGAGCATATCAAAGGCTGGTGCCATTTATCCTTCCCTTTGCCCTCTGTTCTCAAGAATATCAAAGAGAAGGAGAGGTGTGTCCTTCTGTCAAGCCCTGCAGCTGCCAGGGATGTTCACAAGCCCTTGCCATCTGAATCCAAATGCAGCCAGAGCAGCTGCTCCTCCAGCCCCAACCAGGGCCAAGTTCCTCGTCTGCTCAGCCCAACACCCCCAGGACTAAGCGCTGTACAGCTCAGCCCGAGCCATTCCCTGCCATCCCCCACTCCTGCCTTTATTCTGCTTATGCAAATATATTAAAAGCTTCCCATAGGCAGGGAGACGCATTATGCAGGGAATGTAACAACACTGGTCCCTGAACTGCATGAAGAATGAAGGTTGTGGCTAAAGGAGAGGCTACGGGATGGAATTGGCTGGTTTACGCCCATCACTGAATGGCTCGTGTTTGCCAAGCTGCTGTGTTAGAGCTGGTGAGACAGGAATGTAAATTGTGGCTCTCTTGTAAAGTTGCATAAACTTGTAGTAATGTCATTTTTAGATTAACATTTACATTGAAGAGAACACTAGAAGGCTTCATTGTTTACATGCACTATGGAAATAGATTTAAATTTTTGGTTTACACACATTTATTTACAAGGCATTTACTGATTACAAACCAATGTACATCACTCGTTTACATGCATAATGTAAACTATGGAGATTTCGTATTTTTTGCCATGCAACGCTGTACGGATTTCCATTGCTCATTCCACACAGAGGCAAGAGCCTCCTTTCATCTCAGCTCCCTCTGTCCTTCAATTGCTGCCTTGCCTCTCCTAAAAAAGCCTTGCCTCTGACTGGAGAACATAAAAGTTGATGTCCCCTTTAAACAGAGAGCATGAAAACCTAATAAGAAAACCTTGTCAGCAGAACTTCAGCATGACTAAAAAAGCCAAAGCAAAGATTAAAAAGCCTAACAGTGCCTATCAATTTGTACCAGTGCAAAGCATCACCTTAATGCTGTTTGAGAAGAACCTTCACGGTGCTTTTTTGGATGCTTCAGGCATTCAAACAACTGGAACAGGACTGAAAACTTGCCAGGATATGTGTGGGAGAGACAAACTACGACTGCACCCATGTTGTACAGTTTGTCTCAGTCAGTAGCACCCAGGTCTCAGCATCCAGCTTCATTTTGAACAAGCATGAGCCTCCCCAGAGCAAAGCTGCAATCCTACTGCTCATCTTGGCTGTGCCTCCCTTGCCCAGCAGTGCTGGGGAAATTACTATTTTTTTTCTTTATCCTAAGATGCTGAAAGCTAAACCCAAGGGAAGTCAAAGCTGAATCCTGGGGAATTTTAAGATTTCAAAGTCGCAGAGTGAACAATAAGGACAGCCAGTCTTTTTTTTTTTTTTCTCCTTCCCTATTTCGAGGACATAAAAACTACTTGCAAATTCAACATAATTGAATGAGCAAGTTGAAGAGCAAACAGGTAAACAAAATACACTCAAAATCAAAATGTTTCCCTTTTGACTTTTTTTAAGTGGCATTGGTTGACTTTGTGTTTTGAGATTAAGTTTTACACCTTAAAAATTGCAAAAAAGAAGAAGTTTTTCACTGGATTAATAAAATGAAAACAAACAGCAAAGCTTAAACCTTTCACTGAGCCTAAAACGAAATGTTTTGATTTTTTCATTTTACCGAAAAGTTGAACAAACATCCATTTCAGATCAACTCATTTTTAATGTTATTTTTGTTCCATACAACCAGTGAACCACAAAATCAATTATTTGTACAGCTCTAGTGACCAGTAGATTAAATTCAATGCAATAGAGAGACAACAAAAAGAGTCAATGAGGAGGGATGGGAGAAGAATAATGGTGGAAAAAATGGTGGAAGCAGCTCTAATAGGTCTTGTCTTTGCCAAAACTTAGCATGCATTTTCACAACCACTGTAATACAACTTTAGTCCACATCACTGCTGAAAAAGCAGTCTCACCAGTCCCCTTAGATCCCTCCAGGCTCCATCCACACAGTCCTGCCTCTTTACAATCACCTGACCACACAATGAATGAGACCAGAAAAGTGATCTAGTTGAAAATTAACTTTTTTTTCTTTTTTCTTTTTCTTTTTTTCTTGCCAGATTAGTTTTCTGCTGGATCAGTTTCTCACTTGTGGAAATCACAGGTTTGCATGAAGCCTGCCTGAAAAGCCTGGTAAGGGAAGGCAAAACTTCTGTAGTAGAAGCTGCTAAAACCAGTCGTAGAAACCTCACATTCACTAGCTAAATTGTCCAGGTCCAGTGCCTGAATGTAGGAGTTGCATTCTGCTTTTGCTTAGAAATAGTAAAAGCTCATAATGCTCCCTGCCAGACAGCCAGGGCAAGCAGCCTTATGAACCCTGGTGCTGTGTATGCAGGTCCTGGGGCAGTGGGCAATGCTGGATATGCTAGAACAGATTCTCCAGCCAATAAATTGGTGAATTTTCCTTGAAGTCAACAGCTTCACATATTTATGTCACAGAGAATCTGGCTTATTGTTTTTAATTTGTGGTGCCATAAAAGTTTGAAAGTTTTGTGAGACAGTTTTGTGAGACCAAATTTTTTTCTCTTTTTTTAAATTTTTTTTCCTCTAAGGGAAAATTTAAACAGCAGAACAGCATATGCATTTCTAAGTCAATTGTAGCCTGTGCTACTTGCACCGCAAAGATCCTCGCTTCATGATAATTCTCTTCCTCTTCACCAAGGGCATGACACATTTAGAGAGCATGTAGCCACTCAGATTTGTGGGTTTTCTAGGACTAAATAAAAATCTCTAGTGTGGCTGAATGGATTCAGCAATGCAAATCCCTTTGTGACCACCCAGTTCAGTGTCCACTCTGAATTAGAGAAACAGGGAAATCACAGAAATGTTGGTTAGATGGGACCCTGGGGGTCCCTAATCCAACCTCCCACTTGAAGCAGGACTATCACCAGCTCTTGAGCCCATCAGCTGTGGCTTTCTCCAGCCAAGCCTTGAAAACCGCCAAGGATGGAGCTACCCCTCACCTCTCCATTGACCTGTCCCAGACCTGTACCACACTCCTGATGAAACAATTTTTTTGAGGAAAAAAAACCCAACCCAGCTTTTTTTCCTCAGGCACCATCCCAAGCAATTTATAGCTAGCTTGTGCAGCCAGTTACTCACAACCTTTCCTGTCTCAGGAGCTGTATTTCCTTTTTATATATCCAGGGACTTTACTGTAATGAGTATACATAAGCAATCAGTTTTGTCCTGTCATTCTGCAGGCAGAGGGATGGGGCAGGACTGGCTGGTTTGTTGTCATGTCCCCCACTAAGTTTTGAATCTGTTGGTGCATTTTAACCAGACTTGGCAGAGGTCTCAGAAGTATTCTGTATTTGCAGGTTTCATGAAATTAGGCAGCCTTTAAATGGTCCTGCTGTAGGAGAAGTTGCAAGGCGAGCAGATCTCCTTTCTATACCCCAGGGTTTCCCTTCTCTCTTACACAGAGAGCCAGATTTCCCTGTCCCCACTGTCATTTCAGAAAATGGAATTAAACTCCCACACATGGAAAATCCACATTTCTTCTCGCACATGCACATTCCCCTTCCAGCCCCATGTGATCATCCACTTTATATTGCTGTCGTCCCTTACGTCCAAACGTCTTGCAGCATTTAATTAAGTCTGCCCAGCAACGCAGAGCAGACAAATGCTGTCATCTCCCATTCTCGGGGGGTGGGGAGGGAACCGAGGCACAGAGAAGTGAGCTTACCCACAGCCACACCATGAGCCTGGGGCAAAAATATGGATACTGCCTGTATTACCTCTCTGCCAGTCTAACTGTGAGTTCCTCTTTCCAAGGTGGTGTGTCCTATCCCTGCCTTGCTGCAGGAAAACTGGTGGTGGCAGCCTGCCCACCCAGCTGGACAAGATCAGCTCGCCGCTTCCCTCTTTGCCTCCCATGTCTCACCTCTGACACTGCACAACAAAGCCTCATTCTTTCTAGAGAAGATTTGTTTTTCTAGAACTTCCTGAAACTGAGCAGCATCATTAGCGAATATCTCTGTGTCAGTGCTTCTGCCTGGCTATTTGCATAGTGTATTCACGTGCTCAGTCTACTGTCTCTTTTGCTTTGCCTTATAGCTAAATAATCAGTTTCTGAGAGCAGAAAAAAGGACAACACAACAATATACTTCAAAGAAGTGGACTGAAGCTGTTAACTACTGTGTTTCGGTAATAGGAATGTTTTCTGGTCTGAGCAGTGCCCTAGTCCCAAAGCCAAGCTGAGCTTCATCTGTTTTCCAGCCTTCATGCAGTACCTAGTACCCAAGGCTCTCATGACTAGGAACAACAAGGATAGTGATAATGAATATTCAGACATCCCACAAACCACTCTCAGCATCTGCCATCCTATCTGCATTAGCATCAGAGTGCACAGATAATGATCAAAGCAGCATTTTCCTGCCAGAGGCCCCCCTAAACCAGCCTTATTAGTATGAATCGATGCTGATTAATGTGCTTCCTTAATGCAATTGTATCTACCCCTACATGTCCATGATTTAATATAAACCATCTCCCCCTTTGCTTGCCTTCTTCCTAATATCACATGCAAGAGGCAAACCTTGACTGAGGGTCAGGAAAATCAGTGGTCCAAGTTTTGTGGGAAAGAGACCTAAAATCTGCTAAAATGCAATACACAGAAGGAAGGAATGAGCCTGTGGAGACTGTAACAGCAAACTTCCTTTCCATGCTAGGATGGTAGATCTGGATCCAGGCATCCTATGAAAAGATGGGCAGCTACGCTGTTCTACAGCAGTTCTGCTTATGCAGCATATAAAATAGCCTTGCTAACTAAAACAGGCTCTTTGCTTGCTGCTGAGAGACTTCTGGACCTCAGCTGTGAGAGAAGGAGGAGTGTTGCATGTTTTAGTTTGGTGTTGCTTCCTTTTTAACATCACCTGCAAAAAAATGAGAAAATGCTGCATTTTGCCTTATGCTGCTGTGTAGCATTGACAGTGCCTTTATCTCTGTGGGTTTTCAATGTAAATGACATGGTCCTAATGCGCTGTGTCCATGCTCCCGCACAGCAAGACACTGGGGAAATCATCACTAAACAGGCGACAGTGTTTCAATTAGGGACGGGTGAGGTCCCCTCGCCTGATTTCACATCCACTCCAAATCCTTGGTCTCTGTGGCTGGTTTGAGTCTGCTGCTATTGGCCTTAGGAGAAGAGCAGTGGTCAGGTCAAACCTCATTCAACAAAATCACAATTGCCCAAAGGAACTGTCTGACTGAGGGACAAAGAATAAACCAGCCATCCAAAATAAGTATGGAGAAAAGTAACGTTGAAAGAGAAGACTACACAGAAAACTCCCATGCTCCAAATCAGCTGCTTTTTCTAAGGAAAGGAGTGATATCCTTAATGTAGAATATGTGCCTCCCCTGGGCTAGTCTAGTGCAAAGAGCGATTGAGAGACACCATTTGGGAGGAAAGAGGCTTCTATTTGGAATTAAACAGTTGACAAAATCCCAACAGCTTTACAGATTCTCGAAGTCAATTTAAGGAGCCCACAAAATGAGATTTTTACCCCTGTGGGTTTCGGTAAAATGAGTGTTCTGGAGCGTGTGTGTGCGCTCAGAGTCCAGCTCTTAACTGCTAAAGTTGTCTATGGCTCCACTAATTCACCATAGCTAGACTGATTTTGATACTCCTTAAAAAATGCATGGGCCCAATTTTTAAGTGACCAGTTCTGCCAACAGGGCCAGATATTAAAAACAACCAACCCTCCAACATCTAGCCAACCTTCTACCTAATGGCTCCATCTGCTCTGCTGAAGCACATGAGGTTTTCCTCTCCTCCTCAGCTGACCAAGGTTGGAGCAAAAGCGAGTCCCAGAAAGCGTGTTTCCAAAGCGCTTAACTCCAAGCAGCTCAAACCGTGACATACATGGCTGGATTTCCCCAAGCCCTCAGCTCCCTCCTTCAGCTTAGTACATGGTATTTGGCCATGAGATGCACCCCTAGGTGCTCTTCCCACATCTCTCTGAACTCTCCTCCTAACTACTTCCATTGGAGTCTGTCTCACCTCCAGTTTCTTTTGTGAATAATGACTTCTCCAGCATTGTGACCAGCTGCAAGACCCTTCTCAGACACCTCCCCACACCCATGAGCCTCCCATGCATGCAGAATGCCGCTGCCCATTTTCTCCCATGTTGGAAGAAGGGGGACATTGTGTCCTCCCCATGCCAGAAGTGTCTTTCCTAAGTTCTTTGGCAATATCCAGCAGAAATGGAGAAAAACAGAGCCCTTCCCACATCCCATGTATAAAGTTCATCCTGAGCTGAGCTAAGCCTTCAAATTCTTATCAGTCTCCTACAAACCAAGGGGGAATTTGTTTCTCACCCCATAGCAGATAAAACTAGAAATTGCAGGCTTCACATATAAGCAGAATTTTAGCTCCTTTTATAAAGGTGGGGAAAGAAAAGCCATAGTGCAGGCTGCCTGCTCTGGGTGTGAATTCTCCATCACCTTTCAGGAGAGGTTGCCCACAAACCCCTGTCAGATGTGACACAGGTATGGCTGAGTCTGCCTTGGGGAAGAGGCATGGATTAAATGACCTCTCAAGGTCCTTCCAGACCTGTTTCTCCATGATTCTCAGAGACAGCATCCCAGGCTTGATGGATCTCTGGCCTGACCTACACTGACAGTTCTTAGACGTGTCTGAACATATACATTGCATGCATTTCTCTCCCACTACAGCCCCTGTAGACTCTGCAGCGGCAATCGGGGCTGAATAGCTCTTTAGCAAAGGGCAGAGCCACTGCTAGGGGCATGGTGTGGGGCAGAGATCTGCAGTCTCGATCAGAGTGTGTGCTGTCAGGCAGGGCAGGAGGAGAGCTGGGGATATCCACAACCAGGAAGAAAGTCCTTTTGAAAAAGGCATGTTTTCTCTGCTCCTCTGTGCAAGCAAAGACAGTGAGACACCCTTAGTGGAAGTGTGGCAGCATAATTTCTAGGTTTTGGGGCTGTCTTCCCCCTGAGCTGTTTTGAATGAAGAGGACAAGCCAGGACAACATCTTCAACCCATGCTAACCTGCCCTTGCTCTGCGGGCTGGTGCAAGGGGAGGGGATGCTGCACTCCCTGGAGGCCATGGGACAGGCACAACTCATTTTTCTTCCCCACACATAGATGATGTCTCGCACGTCACTATTACTCTGCAAATGCTTTTGGCTTTCTGCCCATGGGAGAACACTGCCTACACGCACGTGGTCTCTCTGCTCCCCCCATCCCCCAGTCGTCGTGCATGTGTATCTCTGTGCATGTTGCCAGTAGGCTATTCACCAGTACTTTCTTTCCTTCCTACTAGTTTGCATAGTTGTGTTTGCAAGCGTCTTTCTGAAACACAACAGGACTAGATAATTATGTAAATGTGCACATATCTATGAGAGTTTTGCAGTCTCTTTGGGTTTTAGCGCAAATCTCATGACACTTGCTGGCTTATTCCCCTTCACTCCAAAGTGCTTGCTGCTTTAATAGGAGGCTCATATGAACACCCCAGCTTTTCATATTAAAATGAAAAAGTGTGTTTCTGGATATCACAGCTGGCAAGAAGAGCTTGAAACAGGCAACAACAAAGACTTCAAAACCTAGAAGGCAAAGGAAAATACAAATTCTGCCTATTCTCTGTAGTTTTTTAATTGAAAGACTTTTAAACCAAGATCACAGCTCTGGGGGCAAGTCCAGCTCATACGTGGAGATAATCTGCAAAGGTCTGTGGCTAAAGCTCCTGCACAGTAGTGTGAGAACTGCCGTACTGATGTGTGTCTTGACATCTTTATGCCTGTTCTTGCCCATGTGAACCTTAAGCTATTGGCAGTTCACATGTATGGTACAGAGGCTTGGTCTGCCCATAGATACATTGATTTGATAGACATGCTTGTGAACCTGCCTATGAATTCATCTGTCCCCACAAATGAAGTTCACCCAGACCCTCAGTCCCTTTTTACCTCGATCTATGTTGTGTGCTTTGCCATGGTACTGCAGTGCCTTCATCTCACTATCAGAGCATTACATCTGAGTCTTTGAAGCATTTTGCATTGCCAGCTGAGGACCGTGGAGAACCAAAGAAGCGTTTCCAGGTGGAACGGGGACAATGATGCATCCCCCATTGGCTATGAGCCTTGAGCCCACGGGAACTGGATGAGTTCCCACCACCTAACAACTTATCCAAGCTACAGGTGCTGCAGGAAACCAACGTACCTGTATATTTTATATCTGGTTGTAAATCCTTGACGATGTCTTTCCACAAAGGATAAGTAGCTCCGTGAGTGGTGGAAAGGCCCCCTGTCTGAAATAAGCCAATCAAATTCCTTGGAGACATGTTGGTTGGTAGCAGCTGGGTCCTGGTGGGAGGGCTGTACTAGTATATGGTCCCATATAAACAGGAGGTAGAGGAACTCAACAAGCCTCCAGTTCATGCTTTTCTGTCTGCCTTTTTCCTCTCATTCTTGCTCCATTCTGTGGAGTCCTGTTGAAAAAGAGAGGGAAGAGGAGGAAGGAAAGAGAGAGAGAAATGGAGGGGAGGAGAGGGAAGAGGGAGAAAAAGAGAGTTTTAAAATGGGAATTGCTTTGATCCTTTGACAACTGTCTCTCAGGGTGAAAATAGACATGAAAAATCAAGTTTTAAAAGACTTCAGTCTGCCTGTGTTACAGCTTAGAGTATTTGGCAGTGTTTTATTCATGTACCTAAGTGGTGCCTTTAACCTCCTGAGCATATATCACCTTTGAAATAACCAGGTCCTGACCTGAGACATCCTCAGCCCAGCTTTTCCATCATTGCCCTCGTGAAGTTCTCCGCAGTGCCGCAAAGGCGAGTGAAGGCTGGGCGCAGAAGGTGGCCACACCCTAGGCTACAATTACGCCTTTATTGTCCCTTTAATGCTGTGCCAGAGAAACGTGTCTTCTGCTTTCATGTCTCTTTGATGATCTGTAATCCATACTCCGTGCAACCTGAGCAATCTATAAAGACCCAGCTCTTACTTTAAAGTGTTGCCAAAAATGAAATAAAACAAAATAATTACCCAGGCTTCAGTGACGAGCACATGCGGACACACAGACACACACATACACAGACACACACACGACTATGAAATCCTGCCAAACTTCGAAAGATAAAAATCACCTCAGCCTGCTTTCCTGCCTGGGTGTTTGGGAGGTGTGTGTCTGGTGGAGGGGGACAGGGTCTGTTGCTATTTCGATTACGGTTGGACCGCAAGGCTCTTCCCAAGATCAAGGCTCTGCAGGGCGACATACTGAACATGCATATTCAGTGTAGGAGATTTACTAGGGAGCTTTAGGGGCTGCTTCACACTACCTGGTGCAGGGCACACTGTTGCTCACAGGATGGGAGAGCGGCTGGCCTGCTGCACCCCCCCCACCATATCATGGCTGCGGACAGCCCTGCTCCGAGCCAGCTCCTCTCCCCGATGTGTTTAATGGCTAAACAGACAAGACATATGATGAGTGGGAAGAGAAACAGAGGGGTGAAATGCCTTGCCAAAGGTTACGCAGCAAGCCACAGATACAGCTGGAAGAGAGCCCTCGTCTCCTGACTCCCATTTCCAGCGTTTCAGCCATTAGATCATCCGCCTCCGCAGTCATGCTGTTGGCGCGATGCCCCTCTCCGAACGAAGCCGTGTGCTCCGTTGGTGGAAGGTGAGCGGCTTGCTTAGCTGGCACCCTGCGCCTGGCGTGGACGCCCTCCCCTTCTGCTTCCTAACCACAACGCGGCTGCAACAGCAGCCCAGCGTGTTGGGTTGTGCTCCTTGTCACTGGGATTTGCTGACGCTGCTCTGAAAAAGTCCTCTCCATATGCAGGATGTGTACTTCTCCTGCCCACCTCCTGTCCATCTGGCTGCCTTGCTGAGTTTTGTGGAGGATGTGCCAACACGGTGAGCACGTCCGGGCAGGCAGAGCGATCTTGACGCTGCATCCCCCACTCTGGGAGCACAAACCTGGCCAAAAGTTGTCCTCAGGACAGGTGATACCCACCTATTTCTGCGGAATATAGTGCAGAGAGACTAGCTACTCTTTAAAGCAGGAGAAATTAGGCTATGCAGAGCTCTGCTACAGTGAGATTTAGTGTCAGGCTTATTTGTACACCTCCAGAAACCCTTCTGGGTTTGAGTCCGAGTCTACCATAAGCACTCTAAAAGTTTGTAATTCCCAGAGAGAAAAGGTTCTGCTAAGAGTGTAGGAGAGGCCAAACCGAGGTGTGCTAGAGGTGCCATGCATGTTTGCAGCACTGCGTGTGAATGTGAGACCTTGACTGGTGTGAGCAGCGTAGTATCGACCAGAGGGCATCAGCATTTGTGGTCAGCGTGGCTGTGCCCTCTGTTCCAGGAGCTTTCACCAGGAGCATGACAAAGCTGCAGCTCACAGCAGTGAGCATGCATGTCTACTGCGCGGGTGGATTGAAGCCGGGAGTGCGACGGGGAGCACAAGCGCCGAGTGTGTGCGCACGCCGGAGTGTGTGGGAGTCTGCACGTGTGCACAGCATGTGTTTGTGGAGCTGCAGTGAGCTCAGTAGCACTTGACAAAACGGAGTTGTGTAAGTCTGGTTAAAAATGACAGTCAGCTGTTGCATTACATGAAGAAATGAAAAAAAAATTAAGTATGGGAAAGTCAACAAATGTTCACTTTTTCTGTTGGGCACGTATAAACTTCTTTCCGATTGCAGATAGAATATTACTGTTATTAAACCTAATGGTACCTGTAGCTCCTGACTGAGGAGGCTGTTCCTGTTCTGGAGGTATGTATTTAGTATTAGCCTTCACCACTGACACCTGCTTCACCCATAAATGTGGCAGTTCTTGGTGCTTTAGTCCCTTGCCTCTCAGAAAGGACTGGTTCTGCTCTACCTTACAAAACTAGGGTTTGGGAAGTTTCTAGCCCCACATTGAGGGAAACAGACATATTCCAAGCAGGCTACAGTACATCTCTGTTTCCACTCACAGCGGTCACGAACTCGAGGTGATTACTGGGAAATGCTCCCAGCTACTTGCCACCCTCAGCATTTCCAAATTCCAGTTCAGGAGTTCATTTCTCCTGCTTCTCCATCCAGGCTACTTCTCTGCCTTGCTGCTCTTTGCAGATCTACAGTGCTGTCCCATCACAGTAAGCAGCTGCAAACTCAGCATATTTGCCATTGGACAGGTATGCAGATTTATTGCTGATAACAATCAGTTGTTCTGTACATGTTGTCCAAAGTCACTTGGTTGTCTGTTCATTAAACTCAGCCATAACCACTTCCTTCACCAGCCAGCCTGGATCAGTTTTTCTTTAAACATTTCACTTTCTACTGACTTTCTATTGCAAAGAGAGGAAGGGAGCTTTTACATACCAAAGCGGAGTGACAGCTCACCTCCAGTTCCCAGCGCAGTGCAAGTGCGAACAGAAATACAAGAGCCAAATGAAATGGGTTTCAGAGAAATCCCAGTGTGTCCTCCCACATGCGAGCATAAACCACTGGGGAAATACCAGTTTGTAAAAGAGAGGAGATATTCCCTAATTCCCCTTATGCACCTCTTCATCCTGCCTTCCTTTCCTTTTAGGTCAAAGTTAGAGTCGTGATGGCTCTTAACCAAGTGTTAAGACATGGGGAGACTATGCCTTGAGATCACTAGAAGAAATGGACACATCTCCAGTCTGGAAGCTGGCTGTATCAGTGTGGAGAGCAGGGAACGGTGCCTGAGGCAATGGAGGATGGTAGAGCGCAATTGGGTCTAGACAACTATCACACCATCAACTTTAATTTTTTAGTAGTATCTTTTTCCCCCCTGTAGCTGCTGAAGAGATGTTGTTTTGCATTAAAGATTAATACACACCACAGGGCTGGTCCCCATGGAAGCTATAAAACTTACTAAAGTGGGATTATTTTGTGTCTAAGGCAATATAGTGAGGTGCATTCAATCTAACTGCTAACAAGTTTGAATCTGAAATTAATTTGTTAGGTGTCTTTATGGGGCTCCACAGATGTAAGATATGTTCTGGGGATTTAGCAAAAGGGATGGGGGAAGAAGGGGCAGGGAGGTGGTGTCTCCAAGTATACAGCCCTTGTGTAGGAGACCCAAGACTAACTAAAAGCTAAATCTGGCACAGAAGCAATCTCTGCACTAAAAGGGAGGCTTGGGGGAGTCAGACACTGGGTTTTGATCTACGAATCCAGCATTCTGCTTGATTCTGCTCCAGACACCTGCTATGATCTTGGGCAGTGCCCTTACATGCTTTTTTGCCTCACTTTCCAATTATCAGCATGGAGACACAATTGTATTTGTTTGACTGCTTGGACCATGAACTTTTTGGAGAGGCTATCATCTGGGTATAGCACCTAGCAGAACACAGTCTTGCTGCCCGTATGGCTCAGTAGGTGTTCCTGTCCTATGAGCAATGAATGACAACCATCACCATCAAGGTGTCATCAAGCTTTGTAATGCAGCAGTTAAAAAAATCCAAGCTACAAAGCCTATTTCCACACAGGAGCACTACAGAGCAATGCAGTGATCTGGGTCCTTCTGGTTCATGTCAACAAACATGATCGTGCAATTGTCACATCTGTTAATAAACATGATTGGTGGGTGAGCTAGAGCATAGGCTAGAGTTCACTGTAAATAAGTGCTGGGAGAAGAAAATATTAGATGTACTGATTCTGAGTCACGTTACAGTCAGTTTCCAGCATCATCCATCATGAAGGCACATCCATCAGTGCAAATGGAGATTTCTGTTACAACCCCCTTTTAGTTTGTTAGGTGTTTTAAGATGGCCTTACTCTAATCTGAATTCAGCCTGGAACATTAAATGTTCCTTGTCTTATGAGTCTTCAGGATTCTTGGAGGAAAAATAGGCAAGTACTTTCTGTAAAGTGCAAGTTGTATTTGAATGTACACTTAATTTCATCGTGATTGATATCTGTGTGTTAATTATATTCTATTTTAGGCAATACCTTTGCTGTCACAAGGCAGCGCCTTTTATCCAAGGAGTTCAAATTGAATTAGAGACATTAATTAAAGCTCTCAGCACTCTAGTAAGGCAGGCAAGTGCTGTTACTCCCATTGTTTCCTGAAATAAGAAGAAAGGAATAAAGCTGGGTGTCTACTTAGCCACTTAAAAGGTAATTTTTATACAGTGGAATAGCTCAGAATGATAGATTTTGCACAGAATGATATTGCAAGGTCTGTTTCATATGAGGGAGGCTGTGTAGCCCCAGATCACTGCTATGAACGGGAAGGCAGAATGCAGGAGCTCTGACTCTCCAGTGCTTGCTGTGAACACTCCACTACTCCTCTGCCTCCTGGGATTTTCTACCTTTCTTTTAACCTCTGTACCTTTCATTTATCCCTTCTATTAGATTCAAATTGATCTTGCACACATCCCTTCAGTTTTCTCATGCTTGTTGTTGTAAACTGTTTCCATCAGAAATGCAGACTCAGGAAAAAGAAATTACTGAATACATTATTTGCAGTAAAGAAATAAGTCCCCTATCTCTTTAAGCTTCATGCACCAATAATTCTTTCTTGTGTCCCACATTTGGTTCTTGGCAGGTTGAGAGAGGTTTCTGCCTGCTGCCATTTAGCAGAGGGAAGAGGCTAACAATTGCTATTTGTATCTGAAACACTTCTGTTCTGCAGCAACTTCGCACACTGCTTTAGGATGCTGATAAATTAGTAAAAGACTGAAGTGTCAAGGGAGAGATGAAACAGCTTATGTTAGTTTAGAGCTCGACCCTGTAAAGTGACGAACGTCTGACCTCATTTCAGCAAACAGCTTAAGTGTATCCTCAATTTTAAGTATGGGAGATGCTCTTTTAGATTTTCTTCAACTATCCCTGCTTTAAGTTAACTGTACACTCACATTCCTGCTAGACAGGTAACTACTGCCCTACACCTTTAGGATTTAACTCCTGTTAGGTCACTGGGTGCAACTGGAGCAATAACATTTATGTCCTGCACCTAATTCAGAGCTGGCCCATGAAAGTGCTGGAAGGCAGTTACTGCCCATGAAGCAGCTTTAGTTGTCCTTTGGAAATGCTGGCCAACAATCCAACCAAGCTGAGGACATCTTTTCTGTGTCAGGGCCAGGGGAAAACAGGGAACATGGATAGAAAGGGATGGGGAAGCCAATCTGTCAGGGTTTGTTAAGTCATAAGAACTTCTGTGGATAAACCTGAGCTCTGGGAAAACAGAATTTGGCCACTTCTGACCTAAATGTCTTTATAGCTCAAACTACAGATGCTGATATCTGACTGGAGTCAGAGATGGAACTGCAATTCAGCAGTGGCTCTGACTTTCTGGATGACTGTGGCATGCAACATTGTAAAATCCCCAAAATTGTAAAGCTATTTCTTTACAGAAGTGGGATTTCTCCATTTCAGACAGTGATGGGTGAATCCCTCCGCAAACCTTGGTAATTCTGCACTGATCAGTATCTAAATTTGCACTTATTCTTTAACTATTTCAGTTTAAAATATGCATGAGTGGTTAGACCTGAGGGATATTCATCAGCTGAAACATTTTTGGGTGATGAAAGGCAAGGAGAGAGGCTGAGAAATACCTCTGCAAAAATACCAACGCAGTCCACTAATTCACTTCACTTTTGAAAATTGTTCATGCTGAAAAAAATAATGATTGGGAGATGTCAGTGTTTTGGCTGTGAGAGCACCAAGGGGAAATATTTCCAAATCTCCATTTGAAACTACTAGAGCTTTTACTTTTTCTCCTTTTGATTTGTCTTTCCAGCCTCTTAAGAGAGAACATTGATAAAAATATTTCTTTTGACCCCAAATGACTCAGAGGAGAAAAGGTTTCTTTCTTTACAGTTTGTCAACACTTTGCTTACAACTCGTCAGAATATTCAGTGAACCAAAACCACCCTACAAATCCTTCATTATTAATGCAGTTCAACCAACAGCCTAAAGGGAGCAGGTTTTGTGCAGAAACTCTAATTACTCCCTGCCTATAGTAAGGCAAGAATCACACTGGTAACAACTAGGTACCTGTTTTCAGCTCGTTTTTCCCCACACTTCAGCTAATTATAAACTTCTGGTGTTATTATGACAAGGATGAGAGGCGGCTTGAAACCGAAAAGCTGTGGCAGGCATGCAACCCCCATCAAGTCACAACATCAGGTGGTGCTGGACAGAGGGAATTAAACTCCTTTAGTCCTCATCATAAATCTATTAGCCAAGGTGCCAAAGCCACCTCTCTGAAATCCAGGATCCACAGACACTTGGTTCCAGGCTCTACTTAGAAAGCAGATTGATCTAACAGTGCTCAGTAGATTGGGAACTGGATTAAAAGGAACTTCTGCATGTGCACACAGATACGTGGTGAAGTATCACATTTTGAAGACAGTCCTGCTGAAGCTGAGACTGGAATGGCATCGTGCTAGGTGCTGTACAGACAGAAACCAGAAAGGCAGTCCATGCCCCAAAAAGCTTACAATCTAATTAGAAGACCAAGGACACCAGATGGTCAGGGACAGATGGGGGAACGCAAGGGAACAGTGAGATAATACCGCTCAGCGGGCTGTAGAGCAGTGGTGTCAGCACACCAGCAGCCCTACTGTTGGCAAGATTTTGATAGCTATTGTCATAAAAGAGAGTTATAAATAGGGAGGCTGGATAATGAGCTAGCTTTGTAGATGTTTGTGAGGAACTCTTCTCATTTGTGAAGTGGCAGAGATAGAATGAATATAGATGATAATAATAATGATAAATTGCACTTTTCTGAGCTGCTTATTAAAAAAAAATATGGTGGGTGGTGAGCAGTGATTTCTATTAAACACTGCCCTGAACTTGAAATTATTCCTACTATTATTAAATTATTGTCCAAGCTAGTCCACTTCCCCATAATTTCATTCTAAGTTACACAAAAATGCAGCTCTGTCTTCTGTCTTCCTCAGTATTTATACACCTCATATCAAAGTCCAGTAATCTCATAAGTGTTAATAGGTTTTTATCCTCACAGTAGCTTTAGGAGATCAGGAAATGCTGTTTTTCCCATTCTGCAGAATGGGAATTGAGACATGGGGTAGATTAATGGCTTGTCCCAGATCATTTTATAACTGCTTCAGGAATTCAACCCAAATCTCTTAAGTCTCCGCTCAGTGCTACATCTCCTTGCAGTACCCTTCCTACGCACCTTCATGCTACTATTCCAGAATTAGCTAAGACTTGCCACAGAGCTGCTTAGAATTTTTTTGGATTGCTCATTTTATGTCAGAAAAATGCCAATTCATCAGAGCAAAACACTTTGTAGAAATTTGTTGATTTAAGGGGAAAAAAAAGCATTTTGATAAAGTCAGCTTTTCTTTGGAACAGAATGTGTCGAGTGTTCTGTTTGGAAAGGATTGGTTCAAGATTGTGTTTTGTTTTTCATTACATGTTGAGTAATACACATTAAAAATCAAAATGAAGTGTTTTCTTAAACTGTATGTTTTGACTGAGCCAAAATAGATTTTGTAATTTATGCATAAAAGGAAATGTCCAAATTCATTTAATACTTTTCTTGCATTTTGGAACAAGAAACACCTGCAAACCACACCCAATAAACTGAATAAAAATCATACTATTCCCCACAATTTTTACTGGAAATTTGAAAAAGAGAATAATCTGGAAACTAAGTTCAGAGGCCTGTGTCAAAGTCCAGAAACCCTGGGTTTTGCTTTCATGCCTGTTCCATTCCGTGTGCCAGACTTGCCTTAGTAATATATTCCATTGCAACAATTTGGACCTGCAAGCAAAGAGCCTGAAGGAAAAAGAATCGATGCCAAAACTGTCCTGAAGAGTAATAAGGTAACGTTCAATCCAAAAGGTCAACTTTTATCCCACACCTGACATTCTTTGCAATATTTGAGTTGTTCTGAAGTTCATTCCTGGGCAGGGACTTTACCACCACAGCCACATGGAGTGATCCCGCTCCATAAGGTTTGGGAAATACAAGCTAACACTGCTTATTTTGGTATGCTAGGAAGCTGAGGTTACCTAATGATCCTTGCAAATGATTTATCCTCCTGTTTTTCTTGTCCCTCAGAAAGGAGCTTAGCTCTTGACCTGGGTCTTTTGTGTTCCTCAGCTCTTACTGGAGGAGCAGAAGGAGTTAAAATCCACAGGCCATTGCTTCTCCTGGTACAGCTCCTGCTGCTTGGATAATGACAGCCCTGCCTGCCAGGATGAAAAGCATGATTTGACTCAGCACTTCCTATGGGCACCAGGTTCTGCCACCATTCACGCTGGATGAAGCCACGGGAACCAGGGGCAGCTGAAGAGGGGAGGGAAAAGGGACCCTGAGTTGTTGGCAACTGCAAATTCTGGCCCCGGGCAGATCTGCCTCTCTTATCACACTGAGCGGATGAAGAATTTGCTGTGGCCAAAAAAAATCTCCCTGTGCATTTAGCCACAGCAGCTCCTCCATCCACTGCCTTAGACCCTTGCGCCACAGTCCTGGCAGGACACTTGCGAGACAAGGTGAGACCTCACAAGGACGGCAGGGCTCAGACTTCTGCGGAGGAACAGAGCTGCAAGTAGAACCAGGGTGAGGGTAACTGGTCACTGACGTAGGCTTGATACCCCTGGATGCTGCCCAGTGACTTAGAGGTGTGTTACACAGATCACTGAAGTATTTAGGTTGGATTCCTTTAGTGCATGGGGCACTGGTCTGAGGCTGAAAACACCCAAATTCAGCTCCTTCTACTGCCCTGCCTCCCTGTATAGGGGAAGTTATATGTACATTAATGCACAGGCGCTTAAATTCAGGCTAGAAATGTGAGCTAGGATGTGTAATAGCCCCAAATAACACCATTTTATCGGCAGCTTCTGAAACAGAAGCCAGAAATCTTGAGTGTAGGTCTCCTGCTCTAAGCATGCATCTACACAGGCTCTGCAGTCGCACGTTCTGCTGGAAGGTCTATTGAAGTCAATGAGCCTTGGGTTGGATCTCATTGCAAAAAGATAATCAAATATCATATTAACTCTTAATTTGGAACAGCATATTAAATTAGAAGCTCAAATTAACCTGAAACTGCATTTATATAATGAGAAGATTTTAAATCTGTACATCATGAAGGTGGGAGAACTCCTAGCTAAAGCTGTTCTCACCAGCCTTGAATCCCAGAGCCAATCTACCTGCAGCATTGCCTTTCAGCCTATCCCTAAGCCCTAAACCTGGGATTTCCACTGAGACAGAAGGGTGTGTGGAGAATAAAGCCATCTCATACTTACCAGTATTAATCTGTCAAACACAGAGGGCTGTTACTAGCTAGACCCCAACCAATGCCAAGAACTGAAAAATCCCAGAGGATATTGAGAATCTGCACTGGCATCTCACCATCACAAATAGCCTCATCCATCAGCGCACCAATCCTGCAATACAGATTTGCTAAAAACTGAAGGAACTCAGTCCTTGCTAGGATTAAAGTCCAAACCCACTCAGATCTGAGCATCTCAAACATTAAAGCAGTTTGGTACCCAAGTTTAAGGCCACCTCTAGCTGTGAGTTTTATTTATTTCCTTCTTTGAGACTGTTCTGCTCTGTGCTAAATCTATCTTCTGACCACCTGGAGCGTTTCAGAGTCTTGGCTGTGATGCTTGTCTGTTTAGATAGACTGTAAGTAGAGCTGGTCAAAAAATTTTGACAGAACAGTTTTTCGCAGGAAACCACAGTTCTCTTGAAATCGAAACGTTGCATGGGAACATGTCAATTTTGACAAACTTTTTTATGTCTAAAGTGTCAAAACAAATCATTTTGATTTTCTCTCTTCATTTCAGTTATACGGAAATGTTTCATTTTGAGGAGATAAACACATTATTTTTATGTTGTTTCAATTAGTTTGTTTTGACATTTTTACATATTCTGTATTGTATTGATATATGTTTAAAATATACTATGTATTGCATAAAATATTTGATGTTGTTTTATTTATTAAATGTGTTATCATTATACAATGCTAAATATTACCCATAGCATTTTAGTGCTTCAGCACCACAGTAACAGAAGATATTGATGGTCTCAAATTATTATTGCTTTTGAATTTTTAGGCTGTAAGAGCTTTGTGGGAGCATGGTTCTCATTCAAACTGGAGCTTAAAAAAACCAACCATAAATCAAAAGGCGAGAATTTCCCAAGGAAATCGCATGTCCATTTTCCAAGCAGCTCTGTCAGCTCAATGACTGCATGGCACAGCTCCATTCCCCTCTGCACATTTCCCCTCTGAAAAACAACTTCTCTGCTTGTTAAAAAAAAAAAAGAAAATGCAGATTTTCCCAAGGTGGAATTTACGTGTAATGTTTTCATGAGCATCAGGGATTTAAAAGTCTGAATACCATTGACCTCCTGGGGCCTTTGGCTTCCAAGCCACTTATGTACTTTTGAAAGATATATTCCACCTCCTTCTTGGAAATCTACCTGATTTTTTTTTTCCTTCTTCTTCTTTTAAACCATATTTTTGCTCCTCCGTGCGTAGCAGAGGGGAATTGCTACCCATGAATTTGCGCCATCAAGTCTGTGTAGGTGGTGGTAAAAGTGGGTTGAAAAAAAGGGCAAGGCAAGTAGCAAAAGGGAAGGAGAGAACGGCAGCACGGAGCAGGGCCTGTAATGAGGCAACTCTATTGATTCTTCATTTCATGGATGAAAATGTCCCCAACGGCTCCTGTGCATTCAGTGCAGTTCGATAAGAGATTGAGGGCAGCGGGTCTCGGTACCGAGGTCTGCGCGCTGTCGCGCTGCCAGCGCCGGTTTGCGGGGCTGAATGGCGAGAGGACAGAGAGTCCATTTTAAATGTACGCACAGAGAACAATATCTACAAAGGCAGGGCCCTGATACGAGGCTGTGCGTAATGGTGGATGGAGCAAGAGGCAGAGCGTGGCTATGCGCGACCACCCTCGCTTCCCTTCTCCTCCCTGTCATCAGGCTAAAAAAGTTTAAATAGGTGGTAAGGGCTGCTCCTTCCCATTGCAAGGCTGCCAGCACCCCTCGCAGAGAGGGGTTAGTCCCGACCGCCACGTGGATTTCGCAGGGCTGAGCACGGTGTTTTGTGCAATGGGAATAAAAAGGAGAAGCATCCCCAAACTTTGGAGGTTTACCTAAAGTAGCGGGGGGCTTTTCTGTCTGCTTTTCCTCTTAAAGGGACATGCCTCTACTGCCAGGCGGTGCGGTTCGAAATCTGAATTCCCCCACGCAGCTGCTCAAAGTGCACCTCTGCATGCAGATTCGCCTGGTTATCTACTGTTGCTCCAGCTGGCCTGTCACTGCAGATTACAGCTTTTTCCTAATAGTGAGCACCGCTGTAGTCTGAGACTTCCATTAAAAGCTGATGTTTCCACCTCCCCGCCCTACAAATAGCTCCATCCCAGCCCGCATTTCTGTACGCATGGCCTCATCTCTGGGGTAGGAAAGGAGCAAAGTGGCTCAATTTGTTTCTGTGTTAGGCAACAATGGAACAAGCTGAAGGCAGAAAAAGATGTTTGAGGATGATAAATTTTGAAAACTCGGATTATTTATTTGAAAGTTGATCCTATCCCTTGTCATCAGCACATTGGTAGTATTGTAGCTCCATCCCTCTGACAGCAACAGTACAACTGAGCACTAGAAGAGTCCTTGAGGGAAATGCTTCATTACTCCAAGCCACGCTGTGGAGTCTCTCTGGAAAGGAGGAATGCTCCTGCAGGGAGAGATTGCCCATCCATGCCAGACATTGCAAATCATTAGCCCTTCATTGCCAGAGGATTTGAAGGCTGCTGACATATCAAAAAGAATTGGCGTGGACACCTGACCTTTCTCCATTGCCAGGAGGAAATCACTGGCCAGGAAGAATAGCACATGCTCTGCTAGGGTCTACAAGGGGAAGGAAGAGGGTCTGGAAGAATTCAGAGCTATTTGTAAAACAAACACTGCTGTTTCAGCACAACCTGTGCAGTTGGCCAGCATTGCCATCACTCGTGGGCATGCTGAAGGGGTGACTTCCAGTATGGCATGTGCCAGGTGCCATCACAACTCCTCCCGCTCCAAAGGGGACATTCAGAATGAATGCCCAGAAGACTTTCTTGTGGATGCTGAAAGATTCACACCTTTGCGGGCTGGGAACAGGACAGAACATGCTAAACTGCATTTTACTGTTTCATTGGCAGATGAAACTGCCAAAGGGAGTGAGCAGTCCCTTCCACCAGAATGCACACTACGGACTTCTGCTAGGTTTTCCCACTGCTTGATAGATCCTACATGCCTCTGCAGCTTCACAAAGTGGTTCTGTCAGAAAGCAATCCAGAGCAGGCGTCACATTTGTTTCTTCAACAGCCTGACTCCCAGAAAGATCCTGTGCAATCAGCTGGCCAAATCCAAATCTGAAAAACACCTTCATCCACTGGTCATGATTAATTAATTCTGCTTCCACATTCCCCAGGGCACCTAGCAGCTAGTCAGAGCTGCTGGAGAAAGAGACACTGCTGTGGAAAAGGAATAAACTGACTCTCCTCAACTGCAGCCATGGAATTAGATAATAAATGGCTAGATAGATAAATAATTTTCTGTGAGTGGTAAATCAAATGCAGAACAGGAATACAGCTAGCTGGCTTATCCCTGTGAAATCAAAGGTGTTTGGAAGGAGTTTCCAAAGAAAGAAGGGCATTTATAGTCTACTGTGCTCATGAAGACATAGCCTGAAGTTATCTATCATGTCTAATGTGACTGTTTACAATGACAGACAGCTATTCTTGGACATTTTATTCTTGGTATAATATTCTTGGACCAAGGCAGCTCAAGGAAGCTTCCTCCTAATTTACATCTCTGTTTTCTCCCTCCTCCTGCCTGGATTGCAGACTAGACAACATCTTTGTTCCCACGGCATCAACATGTTTTCCCCCCACCAGCTGTTGTGTGCTTGGCCTGTGTTCCTCAGGGAGCTATAGGTATCAGCCCAAAGTACAGATTCTTCAGTCTCTTCTCCTATCTGCCCCTTAAATGCCTCTCCTCCCTAAATCCATAGGATTTTCTGGGTCTCTGTCCAGATTTGTCCATTAACCACACAACAGAGGCTCCAGTGACAAAAATGTTATTCTGCAGGACTTGAGGAAGTCGGCAGGAGTTCCAGCAACATCCTGGACTCAGGTACCGACCCGGTGATGTGCATTGTACCAAGCAGATGGCCGTCTAATCCCTGCCAGCATGCAATGCCCCGTGCGCAGAGAGGACCCGTAACCCCTGTCTGATTGAATATGCATATTCACATCTGATTTTACTCGAGCACTAGACGTCCCTGTGCACAGACTCATCCGGATAAATCAAGTGCGAGACATCCACATTTGAGGACCTGTCACAGCAAAGAGGAGGAATCTGCTGGTTCCCCTTTGCCCACATATGTCGCGGTCCTGTAAGTCTTTGCTCTCCTTTTGGCCCCTGTATCCCTGAGGATACAAGTCCCACCTTTCAGATATCCTTATGCTTTCCTTCTTAGACATTCGGTTTGGACTCTGTGCTCCCATTGCAGTGAGGGTTTCCCAGCATGCAGTTGGTTGTTCTGCCTTCCTGCACACCTTCACCCGGAGTCTGAAATCAATTCAGATCACCCCCTTCCTTCCCCCTTTGCTACTCTTCTCCTTCACCCACCTTGCTCCTTCTTTGTCCATTGCAGCAGGCACAGCCAAGACACATTATTAACACTTGCCACTTCATTAGTAATCTTCTACAGGAGGAGCAGAGAAGGAGAAAAGAGGAAAGTGTGCAAAAATGGAGAGTAAGGAAAGTCGAATTAAAGGAAAAGTAACAAAGAATTGAAGGTGTGAATGAGAAAGTGCAGGAGTAGGAGAAGTATGAGAAAAATCTAATGGGTGAGAAAGAGATTTGTAATTAATCTGCCTTCTAGCGAGAGAGCAGGGAAATGGAAGTCAAGACTGCAGGCTTCCCTATATGCTTCTGCTACTGATTTACTCTGTGACTTCAGACAAATCTTTTTATTTTCTCCTTTTATCGCCCACTGCTGTGTACCCTTTGAGTATATGTTATTTGAGGTATGAATTGTTTTTAACTGTGTGTAGCATAAAGGAAACTGCAATCATAGGCACTAAAGATGCGAGACATTATTTTTAACGCATACTAAAATTAGGCACAAAAAAGTGCTTGGGGATTGACTGACAATGTTTGTTAATTCAGGTTGAATCCATTAGATAGTTACTGTCAAAAAATGGGATGGGAAAAATTTAAAAGAATCAAAGTAGATGACGGCATTATTTCTTAATTTACATGCTTCATTCTGAAATGTTTACAAAGTAGATCTAGAAGGAAATAAAAAAACGTAAACAAAAGTAAAACAATACAGTTGTGAAAAAAGCTATGCATTTCTGCAAAATTTAAAGTTTTGAAGTGATTTTCTATTCTCCTTTCCTTTTAGTCCCACATATAATAGAAGTCTTTTCATTATTCCCCCCACCCCAATTATGTTTGAATTGCTAAAATTAATTTTTTCCCTTCCTTTTTTGTTTCAGAAGCACACTGACAAAAAAAAAGGGGGGGGGGGAAATCATTATTCACTTATCCCTACTAGGAATTACAATAACTGTCTGTCAGATCTTCATAACAACATGAGGGATCTCAGCAAGGCTGAGTTTCTGTGAGTTTCTTAAGCTGATGACTTTCATAGTCCTTTGCTCTCTTCTAGTCTAAACCTGCATTCAACAGAGAACTTAAAGTGAAATAATTAGATTTACAGAAAAATAAATGTGGAAATCCTTGTATCAAAAATGAGAGAACAGTTCCCAGGAAGTAACAAGAGACTGGATTTACTTTTTCCATTAGAAATTGCCATATACTGCTGTTTTATTTTAAGACAGTCACACCATCCCTTTTTATCCTCTATTTCTCTGAATTGTTTCTTTTCGCTTCTCTTGGCTCTCTTTTTTTTTTAAACACCACTATCTCTAACATGTAACCAAACAGGCATGAGGTCCCTACAGAAAATTGGAACGTGTGATGTCCAAGTGCATCTGACATTAAGCCAAAAAAAGCATAGCTCCCTGCAATCAGCCATCTCTGATTCAAACCACTGAAGTGCTCTCTGAATGAGACACAGACACGCAGGGATGGGAACAGCATGTACCGGGGATCCTGCTCCTCGGGCATCGTCTGGCATCCATTTCTGTGTCTGGTCTCTCAAGCATAGGACCCTGCTCACAGCCACCCACTGGCAATCTCAGTCCCAGAGGTATTTAGGGAAGCATCACCTGCTTAGCTTCCTGCGTCTGGTGGATTTAAAGAAAACTAGGCATGTATATAGGAGTTAGGTATCTAAATATCTCTGGGTGTTTCTACAGTGCCAAAGAACTTGGCTCCTGCGTTCCTTAGCCATAGACATTGCATTTGTATTAGTTTGCTTTAGGGGTTTCTTCAGGAGGAAACAAGCTTCCAGTAAGAAGAAACCCAGTTCTGGGTATATTTCGCTTTATTAACATTAGTTGTGGGCAATATGAGCAAGCACAAACCCTCCAATGGCTTATTGACATCTTCCATGGTCTTTTAGCACTGTCTCAGAAGACACTGCACGCTCAAACACTCTGCACATGCACATTGGACATGGAAAATGCATCCTGAGCATCTTACTACAAAAATACTGCATTATTGAGCTGGAAATGAGCCCTCATATCTTTTCAAGACCCTGGAATTTTAAAATTACACATAAAAATAAAATCCAGAGTGTATTTCAGCTCTGCTGTTGATGTCCTTTTCCTCAGCTCCAAATCTTATTTATGGATGTCTTCAGACAATCAGTAATGCTGTGCAAGGGCAGCAGAGTGTGTATTTGTCCCCAGCCCTTCTGCCCACCTCTATTATGGCACTTGAGGGAGGGTCATGCCCCCAGCATCAAAGGAGCGTCCCTGTTATCTGAGACACGAAGGGCTTGGGGACTGTACTTCACTGGTCTCAAGGCTCTACAGAAGAGCTCCCTTGGAGAAGCAGCAGCGAGAAAAAAAAAAAAAATGCCACGGACAAAATTTCTGTCCTCAAAATTGAAAACAAACAAAGTAATGAGAAGCACTGCAGGAGAATCCACTGGTAGGAAGGACTTATCAGCCTCTTTTGCTCTTCTTCTTAATGTAAGCAGCTTTATCATTAATTGCTATTTACTGCAAATGCTGAAGTTGGTAAAAAGACTAATATGCTGCACTGAAACAGCATTCTTGATCCAGGCTTCTTAAAGCACAATGCACCTATGTGTGTGTGTGCACACATGTGTGTGCGCATGCACGCTTGCACAATTCATTGTGTGTGTTGTGTAAGAGCCCCATATATGTGTGCAAGGGAGGGAAACAGATACAATTAGCATCTTCTTCCCTTATATATTCCAGTAAAAAGCCAAGTTCATTAGCGGTCTTAGGCAATAAGAAGAGAAATTCATTCAGGCCAGATTTCTAAACATTGAGCCATTTTGCTGGGGTGGAGGGGAGATGGATGCAATCCAGTGCTGCCTTTGCCCAGCACTGCAAATGTAAAGACTCAGCACTGCTGAATACCAGTCTTTGGGGGGCTATATTTCCTGAGGACACAGGTTGCTGAATTCTTAAAAAAATCCAGATTTTTTCCCCATGCCAAACTTGGAGCAGAGTTCCCTGGGTGGCTCACATCCACTGTGTGAGGTGGAGGGCTCAGAACCGCAGCACTGACTGTAAGAAATTCAGCTCCTATGCATGGAAACACACGCATTTAAAAAGCTCTTCTGAAAGGTACCAGCCTAAGTGACCTGCCCAAGTTCATATATAACATGTCGGTGACAGCATCGGGATTGAACTATCTTGCTACAGTGCTGCTTTATTCACACGGTGCTGTTGCATTCCAAAACAGCCACTGCTCCCGGTCCGCTGCTACCTTCCACTTCTTATCGCAGTCTCCTTAGAGACACATCTGTCCTGTGCTCTGTAAACCGTAATATACCTATAGTCTTTTATTCACTATCCGTCACCATGCAGTTTTATTACAGATCCCTGAATTATCCAGCCTAGTCTACAATCTACTTATTCCTGCCAGCCATTCTCCCTTTCGACCCTCGCCTCACCTTTCAGCCTTGTCAGTGTTTTAAGTCTTCCAGGCACTTGAAATGCAGGGACAATTCTGATTCCCCAGGGGAAATCCAGCAGAATTTCACTGAGGCCAGTCTGCTGGTCTCTCTCTCTCTCTTTTTTAAATGCAGATGGTTGGAAATCAGAAACTAGCACTGGTCTCTGCAGTCACATTTGAACCAATCCTTCAAGAATACTAACTCACAACTGCCATTTTAAAGCTCTGATCTCCATTCTTGCCATCTATAAAATTTTATTCCCCTCCCTTCTCTGCTCCTTTCATCAGAAATCAATCTTCCAATAATGCAGGTAAACTGCAATCCTACCTCATAGCTGGTTTTTTGGCATGCATCTTTCTCATGCATTTTGCAGAATGAAAGCTCCCTTGTCCATACTTCTCCTTTCCAGCCAAGCCTATAAGCACAGTAATCATCACACCTACACAACACCTCGTCAGCAGACTTGCACCTGCCGGTCACATCTCTCTCTTGTTTGCAATCTGGGAAGCAAAGGAATCATTCTTCCCGATGTGGTAATTTGTCTCAGCATTCGCACTTGCCTTGCTAGTGAACTTTGTGTTCCTCCCTGCCAGCTCTCCCCTCCCTCCCAGACGCAGTCACACATCTCTCCAATTTATTCCATCTAGTCTATATGCTTTCCTTGCAGCCATCAGCTTTTCATCCTTCCCACCTTTCAGAAGGAAACCCAGTTTTATTACCTGTCTCAGCCCCAGTGCAGATGACCGTGGAAGAGTAGTCTCCTCTCTGCTCACCTAGAGATGCTTATGGCCACTGGACAAGTGGCCCTCAGCAAGTGTCACCTGTCGAAGCTGAACACCCCTGTCTGTACACGACAGCCTGTTCTCTCTTCACCTGAACGTCTGTCTTCAGCAACAGGAAAAAAATGGCCGATATGAGAGGAAGAGTATGGAGAAAGGCAGGTTCTTTCCTCCAACCAACACAGCCCTAGCCATGGTGGAAGACCATGGGCAGGATGCAGGACTGTGCCCAGCACATGGCAGACAGGGTGGACCTCCGTCTGGGGGAGGCACCTTGGGACCCTCTGGTGCACGGGGAGGTGGCCCTGGAGAGAAAATGTGGGGAGAGGAGATGGGACACTAATGGGCTCCTTAACTGAGCTCTCTCCACTCTGTCACTCCTACCAGGCTAGTTTGGTCAAATCTCTAGATTTAACGCACCTGAGCATTTATCTCTGCCCCAGCCTTCCTGCGTAAGCTTGGGCAAATTCTTTCAGGTGATATTTTACAAACACTTTGGAGGCCGATTTTCCAAGTGTTCAGCATAACCCACTGCAATATTTAAGTTCCTGTTTTCTAAAATGTTCCATTACCTTGCCACCAAGTACTTCCAAAATCCATCAAGGCCAAGCCCGAGCTCCTATTCCTGCAAACTGAAATGCTTCCACTGACTCTAATAGGATTTGAATTGATCCCGAGCCTTGTGCTGCACTGCCTCTGGCACTGAGCAGAGGTGACAGCATTCCCTGTTTCTTTTCCTCCCCCTCTGTCTGGACTGCAGGCCCTCGAGGGCAAGAAGCTTGCATCTGTACAATACCCAGCACTGGGAGACTCCAGGCTCATCTGAGCTCGGCACCATCCTGCAGATAACGGTGGTGATAGAGGAAACTGAAACGTGCAGCACGGGGTCATTGCCACTGCTTATAACCACCCATTTTCTGTCCTACTTCAATATCTACTGTAATCAGTGAAATTACTTTTGTGGGAGTTGACACAGAAGAAGAGATTGTTGGATTGATATTCTGTCTGGCATTGATGAAAACCTTTTTATAATACCTTAATCCAGCACCCACAGAAGCAATTTGCTAATCTCTTGCTGACTTAGCTTCTAGCAGGATCGACCATATCCAGTCATATTACCTGGCCAGCCATATTACATTCCTTCTATGCAGTGAGAAAATGTCCTTCCTGACCCCAGAAGATGGTCAGCTTTTGCTTTGAAGCATGAGATCTGATTACCATTGTCCTAGATTGCAGAGCTGCAAATGCTATTAATTGCTACAAAGTTATGTAGCCTTTTACACTTCAAATCCATCCAGACTTTCATCTCAGCGACATCCTGCAGCAGGGAATTGTGTAGCTTCACTATACACTGAAGAAAGGACTATTTCCTTTTAATTTGCTTTAAAAGTTGTGCCCTTTAATTTTGATGTGTCCCCTTGTTCTTTTATCATCAAAGCGTTAAAATGTTTCTGATCACTTTTCATTCTAACCTTCATATACTTTTGTACTGGAACCCAAATGTCCCTTCTTACTCCCAGCTTTCCCAGACTAAATAAACTCTTCTTTCCAGGCTTTCCTTATTTAACTTGTTAATATTTGTAAAGCAATTTAAAATATATTAATATGGTTCAATTATAATATCACTTCTATTTTCCATCCTTCCTTTTAATGTCTCAAGTATCCATCTAATTTGCCATCAATCTCCATTGATTCTCCCTCTGATGATATGTTAGTCTTTATAATATCCCGGGGAATATTTCTTCTGCCTTCCTGACCAGCATTTTGGAACAAAGAAGCTGAACTCCGGCAGATCATAAACATGATTCACTCTACACTCATCATGTGTATGGATTTGCTGTTGCTTAGACTTTGATCCTGGAAACAGTTTCATTATGTCCATGGGACTGTAATTAAAAATTTGTCTGTGTGATTCAGATTGCAGGATTAGGCCCTTTGCAGTCATGATTGCACTGCGTCAGTGACACTTGAGCACATGTTTGAAAGCAAGCCTATATTTGATATTCTTTGAGCAATGTCTAAGCGCTCGGTTACATACCCTGCAGAAGTGGGGCCTGCATGCCATTTAAACGAGGGGTATGATTTGATGTCTATCCAGTCACAAATAGGGGAGAGATGGACAATGAGAAATGGTTATTCACTCCTCTTTCCCCCAGAAAGTTGGAGACACCCAAGGAAATTATGTGGTACCAGATCTAAAAAATCCCAAACAAAATGCTTTTGCACACAACTCATAACTAATTCCATTACTGCAGAATATTATGAAAACCAAAAGCATAAAAGGACTCAATAAAGAAACAGCCATACCCACAAGAGCTAGGCTTCCTTCTGATGCTGCACATGACAGTCCTGAGACAACTACTGACTTTGCATGTCCCCAAACAGCTGAAAGGTTATCCCAGGAGTGACAGCACTCATCCATGCCTTCCTGATCCCTTCAGTGTCCTACTGTTTTGGTTCAACCACTTCTCAGTTTTTCCCAGTCTTAACAAGGCCTGATCCAGCTCCATCGCCAAAACATATCACTCCTTCCTCCATGTCACTAGCAAATACCCTGAGCAACACATCCAGTTCTGATCACTGTCTTTTAATGTTAACGCTTCTCCCCCAAGAAGCAAGTAAGAGGATTGATACACACGTGTCTCTAAATGCACAAAAAAGGATTTTATCAAAATATTTACGAGAATGCAAATTACTGCTATTAGGTTACTTTAAGGCAGCACCATACAAATATTCTGGGACAATCCTAACTGGTGGCTTTTCCCTGGCTGTTTAGATTTATCTATTCCCTGGCCTAAAATATGGTACAGCAACCCACCATAATTTTCAAATACTTTATAGTTCTCTTATAGGAGCATGGAAATGGCAGATAAACACATTATCAGCATTCTCAGGCATAAAACAGCGAAGCCTGGAGTTGTTTTGCAGAAGCAACTCTGAATTTGGACAACATGACATAAGCAATTCTAGAAATAGCTGCTGGTCTTAAGGCTACGTTACATGTATCCTCATTGCTGCTTTTTTATCTCCGTTCGCAATTTTAGCACAAACGTTATGCTTTCTTTGTTAATTCTTTCCTTCAACTTTCTCAGTATTTCTCAAGCATTTTTCAATTTCACCTTGTACTTCTAAGCTCTGCCTGCTCCCTCAAAACACACCTTTGATTTTTGACTGCAAATCTCCCCCAGCACAGAGCAGTGTGAGAAATGTCTGAAATAACTCTAGCATCCTCATCTTCTAGGCAAGGAGGTGGTCTGAGCCAGGAGGGACCCATAGCCGCATATGTACCCCAGCATATGTCTGAGGGCTTCACTTACCCGCTCACCATCTGTACCTGCTTGAAGTGCAGTCACATGCCGAAAGCAGCCAGGCTGCTCTGGCACTCGTAGCTTTCCTCACTGCTGTCTATTCCACTGATCCCAGAAGTCCAGCTAAAGATTCACACCTGCTCGTCCTGGTTCTCCTGCCTGCCCTGCGTTGTCAGCCTCCTCCCTAGGGTCACAGTTCATTTTCTTCCATCCTTCCTTAGTGAGCTTTAGTTTCTTTGTAATTTTCTAACTATTGCTCTGAACTCTTGAATAAACTTCTTTATTTATTCTTCTGGTCCTGCAGCCACACCTGGAATGTACTGCCCACAGAAGGCAATGGTTATAAGGCTCGCCCTCCCTGTCTTCCACCCTGCTTAGCAATTCAGCATCCACAACTGCAAGGATAAATTACCACAAAGGTCTCCAATGTTAGCAATGTATCTGACAACCTCATACGCAGCTCCAGCAGGGTAAAGAGATGGCTAAATGGGATCAGTTGTGCCGACTCAGGACTTCTGGCCAAAACTGCATCCAAAATCATGATGGATACAGCAGAGTCTAGAGCGCAGGCCAGGTTCTAAATCACGCTCTAAATCAAGCCCTAAGAAAGAGATCCTCACTCACCATGAAGCCAGTTAACTCCCCTGGCTTTGACAGGCTGTGATGATTTACAGCAAGCGGTTCCAAGCTTTTCACAGGTACTTGCTGTACAACATATTTCGGCTGTAATATGCATAGATATAAAAGTCCAAACTACAAGAAGACCTGTCGTAAGGCTCCAGGCTTTATCTTCTATAAGCACCAGGTGAAAGAGCGCACTTTCTCTCAGGATATCCATGAGACAGGTCCCAAGTAAGAAGGTACTGCACGAACCAGGGCTACTCTGCTGGAAATCGGGCAGTATGGGAGAACGGATGGGAATGTGAGAGCTGCCTCTGCTCCTATATTCTGTTTTGATTTCCAGCAAAAAGCCCTGGTGAAAATTTTTTTTTCTGGAGCTTCTCTTATTTGTGAGAACCTCTCATAGCTTGGTTTGCAAGCTTTTGTGTCATTGCTTCATATGTGTCAGCTCAGAGCTGCCTTTGTTGTAATTTGTGAACCTCTGGGAGGAAAGATGTCACTGTGATGGCAATACTCCATCGAACAGTGCCCACTGCTAACACACAGAGAGAATTTGTTCTAGGACTTGAAAGCCATACTGGTGCTCCTGGCACCTGAGTTTCTATCTCTGCCCAGCATTTCTATCACCAATATAAACGGTGAACAACAACAGTATGTGTCTGGCAAAAGCTATTCGCTCTGTCCTCCTCTGGAGGCCACCATTTGAAGCTGTTTTAGATTATTTGCTCCAATCAGTTGCTACTGCTCTGACTTACTGTTATTTCTATTGCCAGTGTAAGAGGTGATCCATCTGCAGTGCAACTAGTTGTTTTTCTGAAATAGGAGCAGGCAATGGTGTGTATGAGAGTTCAAGCATTGGGGAACGCTGTGTCAACACCTAGAGACATGCCATCACCAGAGCCGCAGGGGCATGGATGCCACCATGGGTACCACTCTCACCCAGCGCTGCGCTTCAAACAGGTCTGTCAGCAGACACAGCAACAGCTTTGTGCATAGCTAAGCTCTGTCAGCTGCGCCTTGTAGGCAACCATAAAATAGATGTAGAGCACATGACTTCAGAAGAACAAATAGCAAAAATAAATAAGCGTCTTTCCCTCTCTCCTGTGATGCTGCTTACAGGTCCTGCCTCAAGGCTGCAAGAAAACAGCTCACTGAGCTGGAGGCTGCAAAGGTTTAGACATGTACTAAACTCCCCAACTCAAGCACAGACGGAACCCTGGGCCTGACTCTTAGCTCCTTTTCAAAATGACATGTTTATGCCACCTTCACTGAGAACCTGATCCAGCATCCCCGAAATAAACTTGAGTCCTTCAGTCATCTTCAGCTCAGTCTAAATCAGCTGTTCCTCTGATTTCTGCTCTTTCTCCTGTTCCTCCCTCCCACTAGTCCTAGCACCTTTTCTTCCCTGAAACAGAACAGCTTAGCCCATCAAGTCAGCAACAGCTATCCTCTGCCTGCTCTCAAACCCTGGTGAACGTCACCTCATTTTTCTAGTCCAGCTCTGCCCAGGTTTGACTCTCTCCAGACAGAAGAATCCAGCAGATATATCCAGTTTCCTTGCCCAGGCCTCTTTGCTTGGTAATGTTTCCCTTTTCTGCACCGATTACAAGCCGCAAGCCTGCTGCAGCCCTGTCCAGCCGAGCTCCAGTCCCAGCAGGTCGGCTGGACGTGGCAGCGCAGAGGCACAGCGAGCAGGGAAAAACCTCCCCTGGCATCCGAGAACACTCCAGGGTATCGCACGTAGCTGGGAGGAGATGCTTTGCCCTGACTCAGCTCAGCACTATTCAGTAACTCAGCATCCTGCTCCGGGTGGCAGCCATCTTCCAGGCAAGAGGAAGAACGGCAGGATCAGGCCACGGTCCATGGGTCTATTTAGAAGCCAGATCTCTCCGTGCATGGATATTCTCCCTTTCCGGGAAGCTGCTTTGCATGGCCTGGAAGGAAATGGGCCAAGGTCCTTACGGTTGTTAAAAAATCTCGTGATACTTTTGCAAGAGGGATGGTGTAAATCAAACCACAGGGCACAAGCTACCTAACTCCGGGTAATTTATATTCTGCCTCACTAAGTTCATCTCTGCACTTTCAATGCATGAAGTGATTTTTCACTTCCCCTGTAGTATTTGCTGGCACGGAAAAGCTGCTGGGCTCTGTCCCAGAAGTAGCTGCATTTCATCACCGCGTAAAAGATTCCTGCGTCTATGGGGCCAGATCCTCAGCAGAACTCCCGGACGCACCCGCGGGGTTTGCGGCCGGCAAGGATCCGGCCCGAAGCCATTCAGCTGCACCTGGGCTCCTCGGAGAAGAGGGCCCTGTTGTTATTTACCGCGAGTGCGTGCGTCCCTCCCGCCCCCGTATTATTATTAGCGCTTGGCTCCCGCTCCGCGGAGCCGGGGCAGGCGGGGGGCGGTCCCACCCCCCCCTCCGCGGCCGGGCGCTGCGTGGAGCCACAGCGCCCCCTCCTGGGCCACGGCGGCACCGCCCGCCCCGCCGCCGCGGAGGGGCTCCGCGCTGGCGCAGCGGGGCGCGGAGATGCCCGGGGGGGGGGCGGGGGGCCCGGGGGGGGGGGGGGGTTC
>NW_010972742.1:7182534-7186352 GCF_000737465.1 Haliaeetus leucocephalus | reverse complement strand
CTGGAGGCCGGGGAGGGGTGGGGGTGTCCTTCCCGCGGGGGGATCCGCCCCGGTTTTCGAATGTCATGGCTCGGGGGGCTTTGGGGGCTTTTCACCCTCATTTTTGATCTTTAGCGATTTTTTTTTTTGTAATTTTTTTTTTTCCTGCCTTCTCAACGTCTCTGCATCAGCTGTAGATACCGCGTCGGCAGAGAGCCCCGGCTAAACTCTAGAAAGCCACATCCGTTTCTGGAGGTGGGCAGGGAGACGGGTACGGCTGCGCCAGTTCGGGGTTGGAGTCAGTTTCTGCAGCGCTTCCCTGAGCAACGCGCTCGGAGCAGGCAGCGGGACTTCTGCCTGAGCAAAGACGGAAGGATTTGGCTTTGAACTATTTCTGTTACACAGACATCAATGATTATTGTCTGCTGGCAGACCCATTCCCACGTAGTGTTTAGCATCAGCCTTACACATACTTCCAACGTAGTAAACAGCGGAGGTGAGGAGGGAACAGAGATACTCTCTCCGTCATCTCTTGCGGGACACCTTTTACCTATAGCAAGCCAATTCACCATACGTTCCTCCTCTCCAAAGTTTTAACACAGACTTTAGTCGGCCTCATTATATTCCTGCTCTTGGAGGGTTGCACAGTCTCCTCACTAGGCCCTACAGAAAGAGGGGAAGGGGAGGAAGGTCAGAGGAGGATGTTGATTAAATACATCTAACACCAGTGACATCATCTCCCCTGCGCATACTATGCCGTTTCTGATCAAAGGGGCTTCCAAAGGCACAGGAGTATTTGTACTCTAAGGATGGGAGGGTTTTGCTCTGAACCAAGGTAAGACTGAAGTGGAGCCTTGCACTGCATGTTTTAGCTATAAATGCATTTGTGGTTTTGCTCACATACACACTCACACAGGGAAAAAAGCAATGTAACTCTAGCAGAGCACTTCCCATACTCACAGACTCCAGCTCTTGATCAGAGAGGGCATGATGGGTATGGGATTGCCACTGCTCCCCCCAGCCATTCGCCTGGTCCCCTGTCTGCTGCTTGTCTACCTTTCCAGTAGCGAAATCATTACTGAGTCCTGGGAACATGCAAAGAGCAGTAAAACAAAGGTAGACACAGAAAATGTAGCAGGCTTTTTCTGCTGAGTCGCAAAGGGCTTTGGAGTCAGACAAACCCCAAATCAATGCCTGGAACTAACTACAAGGGAGAAGACTATGCTGGAAGAACAAACCACCTACTGAGAGACCTGCAAAGAAGACGGCATGTGTACGCTCATGTGAATGTCTGAATGTTTGATTCACATAATAAGAATATCAATGCAGTTATTTCTGCATGTTACGGTGTGTGTTCATGTGTAGAACAAGCCTGTGTGTCTGAGTGCAGGGGAACTGCGGGGCTGCATAGCTTGAATCGGTGCTTGCATCCATGGGAGAGCAAGCCCAAGATGCTGCGTTTAAGCATGGGGTGGACTGTGTGAGTTCGACAGCGTGTGTTTTCTGTGCTTAGCGTGTACATGCATGCGAGGGAGACCACGACTGCTTGTGTATGTGGTGTGTGGGAGGGAGAGAGTCCGGGTTTGTCTGTCTGTCACTCACAAGCAGATCTGATCAATCTTTTTCCTTTATAAGGAATTTAAAAAAAAAAATCCTTTCATATTTCTTACACCAAAGCCTCATCTCCTCTTTACTCATTACCTCCTCCGCTCACCATCCCCCAAATACTTCTCTACAACTCTTGGGAAAGCAGCTTTACTGCCATTAACAAATTATTATTATGCACCCAGATGAGCAGCCAGAGTAAAGCATGAAGGAACCTTCTGTCCTACCTAGTGCAGATGCCAATCACAAGGCTAAATTCATACATTAAGACCGCCAGCATTTCATCTGCTGCTTGTTTCTCTCCATGAAGAGGAGACTGCACCCCCTCCCCTTCCCCACTCCCAAGTAAAAGCACGGAAGGACTCTCCAAAGCCAAAAGACACGCTCACACCTCCAGCCCTCCTCTCTTCGGATCATCGCTGGGTCTTTACACCCAGGCTGTGCTGGACCTCGGGGATGATGTAATGGCGTGGAGATGCCCTCTGTCCCCCTACTCCCCACGGACTGGAAAAGGCAAAGTTATGCTCCAGAACCAGCCTCGCAAGCAGCGCTGAGAGCTGAGCCGGGGAAAACCAATCTCCTGCGCTGTGGATGCAGCTCCCCCCCCTTCCCCCCGCCATCGCTGCCCTCCCCCGGCTCTGCCGCTGTCTCCCAGTCCCCACCAGAAGTAAAGGCAATCAGCCCAGTGTGGGATTCAAGGCGACAGACTTTCCTTTTCCTCCGCGATTTGCGGATTTGTCACTTGCGAAAACGGAGCAGTGGATTAAGTGGAGATGACACCATCTCCTTGGGGACGGTCCCCCCCCCCGCTCCGGGATGTATCGATACTCCGGAATACAGATGGATCCTGGCTACCTCCCCCCCCACACACCTCCACCCTCGCTTCGCCGCCAGCCCAGCCGAGTCGGGGGCGGGGGGGGCTGAACCCCTATTACCGGGCATCCTCCAGGGGCTGCGTCTCGCCCCGCTACCAACCAGTGCTCCCAGTCTTCCCAGTGCCGCCGAATCCCGGCCCCACGCTCACCGCACACACGCACACACACCATCGCTAACCGGGCTGCGGGACTTCTGCCATCCAACCCCCCCCCCCCCCCAATAACTCCGTGCTGCCCAGGGCGGGGGGTGCAACGCCGAGGCGAACGTGTGCGCGGCCGGGGGCGGAGAGGTGCCGCGGGGCGCGTTACACAACGCGGCCGAGGCAGGACGGGGGGGAGCCCGGTGGGCGCCCGCAGCCGGGGCAGGGACATCGCTGCAGCCGCAGCGCAGCCCTCGCCTTACCTGATGCTAATGTCCCTCTCTGGAGGAGATCTGGTCGCCCGTGGGTTTTATTCGGCTCGGTAGGAACTTGTGGGAGAGCTTCTCTGTCCAGCTCGCATACTGGGTGCTGGGCTGATAATGCAGGCGTGAAAATCCTGGGGCTCTAGCAGTCCTTTTCATGCTCAGACAGAAAATCCCCTTCCTTGATCCAGATCGCGGGCATTAAGGGCAGAGGCAAAAAAAAAAAAAAAAAAAAAAAAATCCTTTTTTTCCCCCTCTTCCTTTTCTTTTTTCTTGCTTTTTTCCCCCCTTCCCTTATTTCTGTGCCCCCCCCCTCTCTTCTGCTGCTCAGTTCGTAGCCATCGGGGGAAGGAGCAGAGGCAGCAGGGAGAATGGAGAGGGGGTTAGAAATAAAAATGAAAAGGGCTCCAGGAGGGAAGCGAGAGGCTGGGCTTGCCACCGGGGGAGGGGCTTGGAGCGGTCTGGAGGGGATGAATGGGGAAGAGGAAAGCAGGGAGGAGCCCCAGCCTGGCCATTTTATTCTAAGAAGTGTTTTGTACATAATTAGGGAAGGGGAGGGGCGGGGGGGGGGGGAGAGAAAAAAAGGAGGGACTTAAGCTCCGGCCAGACGGAGCCTGGGCCGTGGGAAGGGAGGATGAGACCGGGAAGGGCCGCTGGACGGGGCTGAGGGGGGGATCTAAACTTGTCTGCCCCTCGGATTTGGGGAGGAGGCTGCAGCGGGACTGATTGCGATTCCAAGCAGCCCCCACCCATTTAATATATATATATTTCCCCCCCCCCGCCCCGGTTCGATTTTCTCCTCACCGGAGCCAGGCAGCACGGGGCTCGATCCGCCGAGCAGGGAGCTGATGGCGGGCGGGTGTTGGACAGGCTGTCCCCCAGCCTGACTCCACACTGGGGGATTCCCCCCTCCCCTGGGGAATTGGGGGGGGGGGGGGGGGGGAGATTGTCCCCCC
>NW_010972742.1:7134333-7182524 GCF_000737465.1 Haliaeetus leucocephalus | reverse complement strand
GGGCGGGCCCGGGGCTCCGCGCTGCTCCGGTAAGGCGGGGGAAAGTCCCAGCGCTGGGCTCGGGGATGGTTTGGGATGGGGAAGGGAGGTAGGGGTGCCTCAAGGACGTGACCCCAGCCAGGCAAATCTCAGCAGCTCAGCAAAGGCCACGCAGCGTGGGAAGAGCATTTAACAATTCCTGCCGTTGTGCGAGGTTTCCGGCCGGGGACCCCTCAGACAAGTCAGTCGCTAGCTGTGCTGACAGAAGGAAAAAAAAATTCAGCTGCCTTACGCAGGGTGTATGGGGCAAGGAGGGCAATGGGAGACGCCCTCCTTCCATCCCCCCTTCTCTGGCCTGCAAGGACACTGTGTCCTTCTCTCTCCCATCCCCTGTGGCTACAGAACATTGTCTTAAGCTAAATCTTCAGCAAATCTTTCCTAAGCAGAATTAGAAGCTGTTTGGTTACACTCCAGGCTGTTCCGATAGGGCTGAAGCTTAGCTTATCTCAGTTACAGTGTACCCAAAGCTCCTGAGTTTTACTTTTTTCCAAGTGACTGTTCAGCCGCAAAGCATACTTCCTGGTAAGCCACCCCTGATTCTGTCACATTGGCTCAAATAAAAGGCTGAAATGATTCTCACAGATTTCCCTGGTACAAGGCCACAGAGGAACGGCTTACACCATGGCAGAGAAGATTGAGGGATCAGGTCTTCCACAGAACATATAAACAAGTGAAAAGCACTGGTTTAAACAAATAAATGGTGTTTGGGGTTATCACTAGTGTGTTCTTTCATTAGTGCTCTTGACATTTACCAGAAATGGAAGGGGAATCCTGTCTTACATGAGGTTGTTTGAAATCAAAGCAAAGGCTCCAAGAACTATAGTCACATGGGATCTACCTAATGCAACTAATGCAAAAATGCTGGGTGTGTTTCCTCACTACACCTGGGAAGGCTATTGTGTGATTTGGTCTAGCAGGACCTGGCACTACCCAGCCTGATATTTCATATTCCTCTGAAGATGGAGTGAGAGAAAACAGGTGAGACAATACTCTTCAGGCACCCAAAGGTCTCACTGACCTAGAGAACAACTCAAATATTCTCTACAAAGTAACAACTTCCTCCAGAAAGTCAGAGTCAACAAACTCTTGGGACTGGTGTCCTGCCTGGAAATAGGAATTGCTATCAATATAATAAAAATATAATAAGAGGAAAACTTAAAACAAAGCCAAGAGAATAGTTTTGCTCATCATTTTCCTGTCCCAAAATTTTTTTTTCCCCCCCCCCCCCCCAACTTATATATACACTATGGCTGCCTCTTTCCCAAAAGCTTTTACTGTCTCTGTATCAAAAGAGGATTATTTGGTGCATTGAGTATTCAACATGTTCTCTTACAGTATTGTTATGTTCAATGAGCTTTGCTCATCTGAATGGACACTCACTGCATAGTCCACTGGTTTAATTTGCTGCTTTGGAAACCTAAGCAGGTTACAGCATATTTAGCTATGTGTCTATTCTTATGTGTCAAAGATAAGGTTTCTGGATGCCATTTTTAAAAACAAAATTATTTCACTTCAGTAGTTTTCTCTTTTCAGCGGTCTCTTCTTTTTAGTCTTGGATATTTCAACGCACCTTCTCCCTGCAATGAACAAAGCCTGGATCTTCACCCCAAATCAGCAAAGCTCCATTGAACAAGAATTTCTATTTCATCTTCCAGTAAGGACTTTTTCTGAGCTGTTAACAATTTTAGCATGTCCAATCCTCACTTTTTCCCTCCCCCTCTTCCAACAGTTGTCTTTAAAGTACTATTTGGATTTTTTTAAACTATAATACTCTTCTCATGAAGAAAATAGAAACTAGTCAATCAAGGGAGGGTATGAAGGAGAACAGAAATTCACAACGCACATGGTGTAAAAAGAGAGTCTCCCATTTGCAAGCACTAGACAAAACAAAAAAATTATGGTGGTGGCGAAGATGGGGAAACTAATTTGGACTACCTATTAGTTTAGGAAGACATCACATGAAGCTGAGAGATCTAGAAAGCAGAGAGAAGTGTCCATGTTGCTCACGTAACAGCTGCCACAGAAACGAGCTAATGGGTTCCCCCTGTGTGCTCCAAGTGTGCTGTGGGTGTGGGTTAACTACAGTATTCAACTAAACACTGCGCAGCTGCTCACTCACTCCCCTCCACACCTCACTCCAGTGGAATGGGGAAGAGGAAAGGACAAGTCAAAATGAGAAAACTTTGGGATTGAGAGAAAAATTGTTAATAACTGAAGGAGCAGTAGAAGGTGAGACAAAGAAAACAGAACAAGTGGTGCAAAGGCAATCACTCACCACCTCCCACAGGTAGACCAATAGCCAGCTGGTTCCCAAGCAAAAGACAGCTTACCTAACTAAAATCCCCCTTTTTCCCTTTTTAATGCTGAGCATGATGTTATATAGCACGGAATATCTCGTTCGTTAGCTCAGGTCATCCACTTGGTTGTGTCCCATCCCAACCTCTTCCACACCCCTCAATCTATGTATTGGGGGAGCAGAGTGAGAAACAGAGAATGCACTCATCCTGTGCAAACACTGTTCAGATAGCTAAAACGTCAGTGTGTTAACAGCATTGTTTTGGTCACAAATCTAAAACACTGAAACATATGAGCTGATATAAAGGAAATTAACTCTACCCCAGACAGGCCAGTACAAAATGCCATTACCTAGTGCAAAAGGAGCTGTATGTGCCAACTGCCTACAGTGAATACTTCATTTCTATTTGTGATTCTACAGCAAAAACTCACTTCAGAGTTCCATGAGCTGGTGAAGATAATCAGACCCTACTCTGAGTTCTTCTCATGCTACCGGCAAACTTCTTTCCACATATCCTGTTGTGCTGCCCTCCTTGAGGATGCAGAATGTATTCTTGTCAAGGTTTTGCAGACTTCATTGTTTATTACAGGCTAAAAATGGATTAAACTTGCTTTGTGAGCATTGTATTGATATTCTGGTGCTCTCCCAGTCTCTTGTGAAATGTATTTCCTCTTTCTCCTCTGCAAACAATATCACAGTAAGTAGTGATCTTATTTAGACTGTGCTTTGTGTTGGTTGCAGAGATATCCAGCTCCTAAGCACCAACGATATTAATTTGCTGTTGGTATCCCTTAACACATGGGTGGGTGTCTCACTGCTCACAAAGCGGGATGCGCGATATGAAGGGCTGTGTGGCCAGACAAATACCAGGCTGTTTTGAGGGACAGTGGGAAGAAGTCTGGGAGCGGGCTCAAGGGTCAGGGCTAAGAGGCAAGGAGCTAGCAGAGACTGCTTCCACTATCCCCAATGCAGAATTAAAGGTTTACGGTCAAGGCTTGAGCAGGGGTTGGGGAGAAGGCTGGAACCCCCTGCCAAGATAAGCAAAAGTGTTGGCAGGTCCCAGCAGAGTGGGAACAAACAGTTGGGAATTGTGGGTCTTTTTTTCTGAAAGGAGTTTCTGATAGCTGGTTCCTCTGCATTAAACTGAATCATCCTCAGTGCAGCTCTAGAAGCCTGAAAGACTCTGAAGTCACTAAACTTGCCAAGTAGGTGCTTCTCCATCCTTCCACTGCTCCCAAATTTATCTTTAGAGATAAATCCCTTTCTAGCATCAAACTAACAAAGGAAGAGGTGCCACAGCTTCAAAATTAAACTTCAGCTGTCCTAGGCACTCACCTTTTAGGATACTTGTTCTGAGCACTGTGAGCTTCTGGGGATTACAGAATGAGATTTTCAATCTCCTGAGATCTAGCTTTCTGATTAGCCTTTTTACTGTTTTTCCTACTGGTCTTTGGTAGGAAGCAGATGTCTTGTGAAAAAGAAATAATAGCAGTTTGTCTCTCATTGAAGATTAAAATAAGACAGCAACCACTGTAAGGTCAGTTCTAGGAAAATGTAGTGGGCAGAAAGAACTGTAATAACTGATTGTTTCCTACTGTCATTGATATGGAGGTTCCTGGCCAAGGCTAACTGATGCAAAATTAATGATTTGATCCATTGAATTCATGAGCAATTAGAACAGGCCAGGCATTTGGCTTCAGGTATTTGTCTAAATATTCTCGCCTGTTAACAGAAAGGGGTAACTTTTGACTCTACAGGTGTAATCTTCCTGTTATCTTAGACACTATCTTCGACATGGGATTCATTTCCTTCTGAAATTAGCTCTCTCTGTGTTGACTGTAAGGGGAACCAAATCAGCAGCTTAGACTGAATTCCTAAATTTTAGAGGGATGAAGCTAGAAGAGTTGAATACTTTCCTCTAGAGCTTGCTGAGGTGCACAGAAGAGCAAGCAAATGAACCCGTATCTGCTGATTTTCCCATCTTAGTCACAAATCCATCCTCTTTATTAGCAGTCTTTCATATTCACTATTGTTACTATTGTCTGGTACCAAGTACAAGTCATCAGTATTCATCACCTGCAGCTTAGTTTCTTTCTGAACTTGGACTAAGGCTTTCAAAAGGGAACTACTTGTAACTCCCAACCCATCATGAGCCATACACTGCACAGAAGGCTTCAAGCCTCTCTCTGCCTCTATCTGCAATCACTCAGCACTTCAGACCACTCAAAAAAAATGTTGGTAGATGAAACCCGCGTGCAGTCAAATGCAGCAGGGACTAGAACGTTCAGTTGAGCTTTTTTTCCTTATTCCTCACTCCAAAATATATACGTTCTTGCATCTGTTTCATATCTCCCAGAGCCCCCAAAATGTTAATTGCAAAGTAGATGGCAAAGCAAGAGGCACTGATATCTCCCCATGTTTATGAAGCAGGCATGAGAAAGAGATCTCTTAGCTTGATTAACAGGGAGGGAGTGGAAGCCACTGTCATCCGTAGTCTAAGCTAATTCTGAAGCATGTCAATGAGAGTTAGAGGGTCGGAGTTTCTTTCCTCATTTACCCAAGAGAAGCCAGTGCACATCTAGCATGGCTGTGCTAAGGTTGTATGATCGGATGTTAGTACAGAATAATGGTACCACCCACAGCATAAAATCAAGTCATAACATGTATACACGTCTGGCTGCACGACTGTTAAATTGATGCTGATATACTGTAATTGTATGGGCAGGTTTTTTTCCAGCTTCTGGAAGGGATGGCTCTGTCTTTTTATCTCTGGATTATAAATAACGACAAAGCTACCTGGCTATCTGCCACACAACAAAGTGGGTAAATTCCATTTTCTGGAGCCTGAGGATCCAAATTACCAGGGTAGGGATTACCAGCACCTTGCAACAGATTCATGCAACCAAATCGCACTTTTTCATCAACAGTAGTCTAGGTCAGAATGGACTATCACTACTATCTTTGGACATACCAATATACCTTGCAAGTACTGAATATACGAAGAGGAGTAAGAAGTAATTTTTATTTCTCCCCCATGGGTATCATTTATTATTTATTTGGGAGAAAATCTGAATTTGAATCACTAAGGAATGACATGTTTTAGAGCGTGCTGCTACTCTGAGATAACTGCACTTTGCCTCAGGTATGCAGTGAGTCACAAGGTTGATAGCTGGTGCATACCAGCACCCTGAGAAGTGGGGTTATTGTTACCATACAGTAACCACATGCCTTGAGCAGTGTTATTTCTCACATATAATAGTGACTTTTCATCTTGTTAAGAAAAAGTTGATGCAATCAATTTTCAGGAACTATGTTGAAAGGCATATGCCTAAGTGCTTTACAAAACCTCTCTGCATTAACACAGCATCTCAGGCTATTCTGGTTAGTGGTCAGAGCAGGAAAGGACAAATCAAAATATTCAGCAATCTGTTTCCAGAAACATGGTCAAGTAAACCAAGAATGAGCTATAGTGTACCCTATCCAGATGTCTAGGACCGAGATCTTAGTGTGTAGAGTGAAACACAGCTGCCAAACTGTTTAGATGTAGCTTTTATGCACAGTTTCCCAAGCAGCATGTTAAAGAGTGTGTATAAAAGCTCCATCTTGTTTATTTTATTTGGATGCTTCCCAAAGCAAAGGCTGCTACTTACTTTGTGTATGCACACCTCTCCCTGAGCAGTCCTGAACTCAGCTGCTTCCTTTCCCTGCTAATGGTACTATTACTAACAATGAACTTTGCCTACATGCTTCTTCACCTCCTGCTGTTCAGACAAGCTCTGGCACCAGCATGTTCCAGCTTTCCATACCAAACATTTCATTCATTGCATTTCTTCAGGAGTGGGTTGAACATTAGTCAGAAAATCAGTCTAGGGGATCCTGCAGGTTCTTACTTCCTATCTTTTAGCCTCTTGGTATCCTTTTGTCCATGGCAGCTCTGAACCAGCCCAGATGTCTCCCCTAGAGCACTGCCATCCACAATGTCCCAGTGCTGTTACCGTAGATTCATACCCTAGGTTCAGTCTTTAGAGCCAATGCTGTGTTTTGGTTGCCAGCAATGAATTTTGCACACAGACACTCAAGACAACTTAAAGGGCTGTGGCTGTCAAGTGTTTCTTTATGTAGTGTTCAGTTCCTGTGTTCAAGATTTTCTTTTGCTTGTGACACCTTCTCCAGAAAGAAACATTTCTTTCCCTGCTAGTTTTAGATCATTTCCCTCCAAGCCAGTCAGCATTTAACTCTTCCCATGTTTCTTGAGGAAAATCATGCAGTTCACCTCTGGAGGGAGTGATCTATTGCATAAAATGTGCAGGACCAGCTCAGACACCTGGGTTCTCTTTTTGGCTCTGCTGCTGGATGGCCACATAATCTCAAGGGGATCACTTTACTCTGCTTTGCTTCTGCTTCCATCTATGCCATACAAGTGATAATACACAGATCTAATGCTCTCGCCTTATTGGGATTATTGTTGTTTGTATAACTTTCATCTAGAAGCCTGAACTGAGCTAACTGCAGTTTCCTACCCAGCTTTTTGTCTACACAGCAGCATGAAGGCACGATGGTAGCAACATATTAATGTATTTGTGGGAAATGTTAGTGCTGAGAGCATCATGGTTTGCACCTACATCTCCACACCTGCAGTTACCCACACTAGCAAGAACTAAGCCATCATTGGAATGCTAACACACTCTACCAAAGCCGCATTTGGCTTTGTAGATCATCCTGAGGGAAGTTATAAGGCTTGCCTCACAGACCTCAGTATCACAAGAGGTGAAATCAAAAAGCAACAGTAGTTACCCTGTTGTTCACAGTGTTGTTTATGAGAGGGATGTAGAAAGAGTATGTTTTACACAAAACCAGAGGCAGAACTGGGACAAACCCAGATATTCCAAGCCTCAGCTAAACATCTTTAATCTCCAAATCATCCACCCTTACACATGTGCTGACAAAAGCCACTATATAGGGGCAAAGTAATTATTTTTATTCTCTTTCTTTCCTTGATGCTTCACCAATAGTCGATCAATATTGTCATTAAAGCTCTGAGAATAGGTTCAGTTGGTTAATCTGCACCTTGAGTACAACACAGAAAGGAAAACAAAAAGCCCTCAATCATGTAGTTCTTCCACAGCCATCGCCAGTCCCTTGGTTTGGAAAAAGGGACACATCTATGGATGTCTCTCTCACAGACGAGAAGGCACATGGGCCTGGGCTTTCAATAGGTATTTGGAACCCAGGACATATTTCTTACCAGTGACAATTTGTAGGTAGGTCAGATTTAGAGGATGAACTGACTAAGGTATCCTTTAAATAGCTGGCTTATTGTATACTTAGCGTATTCCTTTAACAGGCTTATGCTATCATTAAGTCTTCTATGGAAGAAGGGAGCCATTGTGCCAGTGTAACACCGACCTAATTAGCTTTGCTGAGGATTTATTTAACAGGTTTATTCTAACAAGTTTATTCTTTAAACGTCTGATAACTGATTTGTTATAACTCTTTTTAATGAGTCTCTGTCTTCCTCTGTTGGGTTTATTTCTTTTTGCTGCTGCTCAGTAAGGTTTTGCATCTACACCGAAGGCTGATTGTACTGTGGCTGATTGTACTATGTTTAGGCTTTGATAAGCTTTATTCTTATAGTGGATATTCATTTCAGTGTACTGAAGTAGGTGGATGTACCTATATTCATGTGAATAGGAATGTGTGGAAGAGGGAACTTTTTTGTAGTACATTTCAGTACAGTGCCTTTCATCCTGGCGAGGCCCAAGCAGTCTTATAAACTATCACATTCAAATCCTGCTTGCTGAAAGGAAAGACTCCTATTGATTTCAAGTGGGTTCCTAATCAGACCCATAGACAAAACTCCCAACTGGTGCACTCACCAACAAAATGGTAGGTGGAGAATTGTATACAAGGTAACCCCAAATACGGTGTGATCCTGCTTATATATCCACAGCACCCTGAGGTTCCCTTGGGTATTAGGGCAAGGTGCTCCCTAGACTTTTAGAAGAGCAATGTGTTAGGACATATGGTTGTTGTGACCCTGCTGCTGAAGGTGAGATAGATTCAAATCATCTGACTGGGCAAAGTATTCTATTACAGCCTGTTTTCCTGAGAAAGCATAGTGTATGTCAGAATGTGCATAGATGCACACTTAGCTGCTTTGTATAGCTCCAAACACCTTGATTCTGAACGTACTTAAATATAAATTTAGATTCACTCTAATGAGATACTATTTCTATATTACTTCTGCAGGTAGGGAAACTCAAGCAAGAGCTGTCAGAGCATTAATCAGAATTGCCCCATGGATCACTGGAATGGATTTTAGCTTTCTCAGCCCATTTCTGTAATCTCAGACTTTGTGTTCTCCATGCGGAAAGAAACATCAGCTTGTTATGGACTAAAAGAAGATTTAAAAAGTGCCTATGTTTAGGCCAAAAAGTATTACTGTTCTTCAGACTCAAATAATAGGAATTATTAGTAATACATAATTTAATATTTGAGCATTATTTATGTATTATACATAACTATAGATAGGGAATATGGTTAATGGGTTTTGACCCACATTGTTATACTATGTACTACTTGATTTGGATCTTAGGGGACAGGCAAAATCCTCTTTTGATGAACTATTCACAGTCACATTCAACCAGGATGTGCCACAGCTACAGAGAGCACTGCGAAATTGATGTCTAGTGGCAGTATTTTGTGTCATCTTTAGAATGTTATTTTGCACAGCAAAGAGAAAAGAAGGTTCAGGGGCAAGCCAACATTTTAGCCTCTTAGAAGCTGTGAATCTACTGTAAGAATGAAGTAAGGTCTCTGCAGAAGGGGAGAAGGGAGTGTAGGTATATGCCTGTGTGCACACAGGGAGACAGAAAGCCTCAATCTTCTAGATTTATTTCTTAACACATTCAGGATAAGGTGGAAATATTCTTATCATTTTTATAGATGAGAACCTGACAGACTGAGGGGACTTATCCGTAAACTAACATAGAAAAGATGTGTCCAGACAGCAAATTTAACTATTGCTTCCAAAATAGCAAGCCTGTTCCCTAACCCGTAGATCAACCTTCTTCTAATGGAAGCTTTCAGTCCATACTGCTTCACAACCCATGACTTCATATCATCAGAAATAAGTGAAGAATTAACTAACATAGCTTTGTATATAAAGGAAGTCTAGAAGCCCTGGAGATAACCAGTTGTTCCCATTTTCACCACCTCAGCTCTGCCAGTGTTTCTATTGAGGGTCTCCTAGCAAAGGTTTTACAATTTAAGGGAAAATGAAAAATTCAAAATTATTCTCCACCAAAATTTTACTAAAGTTGTCAACATGGAGGAAAGTATTTCCACCACATGATGATATATTTGTTTCCTGCTATTAAAGATAAACTTTTCCACCCCTTGGAGTCCAAATGGGGAAACATCTCTAATAACAGAGGGCTCTGAGAGCAATCCATCAAAAACATGGCATCCCTAAACAGGCCATATTCACAGGAGACAAAATATTCCTTCTCAGCACTCGTTACAAACATACAAACCAACCAATATCTACAGAATAGAGATAGATGTGTATTCCCCAATGAAATGGTTTTTCATTCAAAAATGTCAGTCTTTTGACACCAAACTTGCAGGGAAAAAGGTTTTTGTTTCAACAAAACTTCTCAGTCACGGGATTTTACTTACAGTAAAAAATGAAGAGAAAGAAACTTTCAGTCTAGCACCATGGGATGTGCAGATGAGTCCAGGAGGTCAGGGTTTGGGACTCTGATTTGGGTCTTTCTTAGTCCTCATATGATCCCCCTGGGGTTGTTGCCCGCGTACTGCCCACAGTACTCCTCAAAGCAGAGTTTGTAGGAAAGGACATTGTGGATCAGCCTTATGAATATCTCATTCCTTCCATCCCCTGTGCTCAACCTTCTCTCCTACCAAGTGATATTAAAGGTGGGTATAGTGAGGGGCGGGGTGGAAATCACAGTCCCAGTGCTCTTTGACACACACAGGTCAATGCAGATAGTGGGACTGCAGTGTGATGTCTGTCCATCTCCTCTCTGTAAATCCCAGGCAGGGACTGGCATTGAGGAATGACCATGTTTTCTTCTGCAGCACATCCATCTCTACAGCCATAGTCCCTTCCCTTGCAGGCAAGGTGTTACAGAAGTAACTTGAGACAGGACAAGGAAAGGGCTCCGAGGACAATAGTCCCACCCCATCATCACCAGCTCACTCAGTTCTCTCCAGTTCTGCAACTCAGCTGTGATGATAGAAAGTCATTTCAGTTTTAGCCAAAGCCCGACCTTAGTAACAGTACAGGTTGTGCAGAGACTGTTGACTGAAGATTAGTTTTAACATTTCTGATTGAGAGGGAAACCTCATCCCCATGGCTCCCAGTTTGAATTGTAGTCTATAAGTATAAATCTCTACCATTAAAAAAAAAAAAAAAAAAGCCCCTTCCACCATTATGGCTTCCCAAATGACACCATTTATTTCCATCCCTCCACCTGCAGTTTTGTGTGACCACAGGACAGTCACTTTGAGTAGTAAATGATGACTGTCCGAGCTGACCTCCATAGGCTTAGATCTTATCTACCCATAGCGGCAAGGCCAGCTTCTACCAATCAGCTTCTGTTCTGTTTGCAGGCATAATAAAAAAAGATATACCTTCGCTCCCCACCAGTTTAACACAGTTGTTTAATACAGTAATTCTGTGAGAATGTGCATGTTGTGAATGACTTACTGTTATTACATGCATTTAGGGCAGCCTGAAGATTCAAAAACAGAGATAAAAGTGCTATTATCCAAAGGACCCCTTTGCCCACAACAATGTTTATGAAAATCATTTCGTTCTCTTGCAATTTGATTTTCCATTTTATTAAACTGTAAAGCATTTTAAAAGGAGAGTGGAAATACATTTTCTTCCTAGAGCCACCTCAATGACATCAGGAGAGGGCATGGGATAACCTCTCCAATTTCTCTGCTGCCTTCTGAGAAGCAACTACGGAAGTGTGGAAGTAACATTTTTGCCATTACTCTTTTAATTAATGGTTGGTTAATGCTGAACCCCAACTTCTGCATAATTTCTCTGACCACTGCACTTTCAGTGACAGAGCAAAGGAGTTGAAAGGGAAATGCTGTGTGCTTAGATTAGACAATAGTATAGAAAAAATGGTGTAGATATCTAGAAAATACTATATCCTGCTAGAAAAAGAATGATGATATAACAGGTCTGTTCAGCCTTCAGAAGGGAAAGCTCCAGGAGAAAATCCAAGCATTGACACCAATTCCATGTTGCTTGATACTGATAAGTTCAAGCGTTTAAAAAATTACATCTTTCTCTACAATCTGTGTAAGGTACTTTCTGTAAAATACAAAACTAACTTAAACAGAAAAGGGTATTTTGTTTGACTTCTACTTTCTGATCCTTCAGAATGGTCACAAAAAAATATTTTCTAACTTTTCTGCTATGAAAACTGAAAACTTTAAGAATTAAGTAAGTAGCTATAAATTGGATCATTCATCTTTTGACACCTGGATCCGGGTCTTCCAGAAAGGAATTGATATTATGAGATTTAGAATAACCCGGTTAAAATGGTATCAGTACACATTACTAATGAGGTCCCTTTTTCCCATATTTTGTCAGGATGCCTTTTGAGAAGCCTTGCACTTTTCATCATTTTGTAAGTACTATAAATTCTCAGATTTTCCCTTGCAGATATTCCATCCTCCTTTTTCACTCTATTCTCAGGCTCCAGCAAACACTGCTGAGTGTTCCCAGGGGTTGTCTTGTTTCAGAGGTGGTGCCTTCCTTTTCTGTAAATTTTGTTGAAGATCCTTTAAGAATTACTGTCACGAGATAAATTTTTCACTGCTTTCTTGGGGATATGGAATCGCCAACAATCAGAGATCTTTAATTACTTTAAAATGTTGCCAGACTCCTTTTATGATACGCAAACCTTTCACCCAGAACCAAATCCAAGCAAGTATCTTCATAACATTAATATATTCACAATTCATGTCATTTCAGTAGTGGGTGAGAAAATTTGTGCTCCTTGAATTAAAACACCACAAAAGGACAGCATGCCCTGTCAGCTAAGCAGCAAGGCATCTGATAGCAAAGGTCGTCCTCCCACCAAGCTGTAAAAGGGAAAGTCGCATTAACCCCTGTCCCAGGAAGCTGCACAGTTCCTGGAAAGACCCCTCCCACACAGGGAGATGTAGAAGAACAATCCAGTCCAACTGGCTTTTCCACCCACTTGTATTTTCTAAGCGTTGATTAGATTCTGCAATCAGAGATCAATTGATAATTTCATAAAACTAAGTGGATGGTTGTCAACACTGTAATCAGCCCAGTATGATGTGTATGCATTGACCTTCAATCCTCTGCTCAGGAGCGTGTGTCAAAGATAAAATGCTTCTTCACAATGCCTCTCCCTCCCACACTCCCCAGACTATTGCTCTTTATGGACTGAGTAAGCTTTTGTTTAACTGGTTACAGCAGACAAATAAATACTAGCAATACTCAGCCTGCCTCTAGTGACTCCTAGATAGCTGCAGTGAGGAGGCTTTGCTCTACAGCTGGCCCTCAGGAAAAGTTTGTAAGTCTGCTACAAGGGAAAACACACACACACACTTTTAGCTCCACAACTAAGGACTGTATTTTCCTGTGCCTTAGTAATGGGAGTGAAATGAGAATCATGGGAAAGAGTTTCTCCATGCCTTTTCCACCCATGCGCTGGAGCTGGCTGTCTTCTCTTCTCCAGTTCCTTGGTGTGCACTGTGATGACATGGCATAAACACAAGGCTATTTCACTTTCCTTCCTCTTTTCCCATTCCATCCCCTTGGACCTACATCCATCCTTGAATGAGTACCAGTATTAGCCAAGACATGGGAAGTGAGGCCAAGAAGTAAATTACTAACAGCCACTCAGAAAAACTGACCTGAAGTCTTTCAAAAGCATCAGTGTATTTCTTATCTACTTCCATTTGCTCACCATTTCACCCCAAATAAAGGCAGTGATTCCTATTTACTCATGTTTCTATGTGTGCATCCCCAATATCTTTTTTCTGCAAGCAGTTTGTTATTCTTAGAGCTTGGTGAAGAATTTACAAGCCATATATAAACTCTTTTGCTGCTGCCAGAGTATTCCATGAACAGATTTTAATTTCCTGAAGCATCTTTGCTGTGCAAAGCCATTAGTGTCACAACCCAGACTCCTCTTCTAACAGATGCTCAGAAATGCTTGCAAGCTGATCATTACTGTGCAACGATTGGTCACTTAAAACACAAGGTCCTGTTGAACCTATTTCCATATCAGATGATGGCTCCCAAACATGTGCAACTAGAGGCTCATAGAAAGTTTATGCAAGTCTTCATGCAACATTGCGTTCAGCAAAACATGACTGTTCAGCTTCACATAGCCTGGAAGTGAACACAATGAGAGCTGGCTACTTAGAAATTCCAGCTGAGGTTCCCAGGAACCTTGCGTTGAACAACTGTTCCACAATCACCTCTCTACATTGCTCTCTAATCATGAAATAAAATATAAGCCTTTTTGACTTTGGCATAAACATGGCATGAAGTGTGAAATTAACCCATGTTTTACATCATTTGGAACAACCAGTCACATGCAGAGTCCAAATAATTAGCAAAATAATTAATAACCTGCTAAATAATTAGCACACACAATTAGATATGGACAAAAATGAGAGCCTAAGTATGTGTGCTCCTTGAGTTTGGGTTGTACTGAACAATATCAGAATGTAAACTATGTTTTAAGCCTGTCATTGCATAACCTGGTTGCTGTGGCTTTAGGGTAACTGTTGTAATGATGTAATGTGGGTCTTGATACTATTCAGATAAAGTGACTTCTCTCTCTCTTCTACTATACCCTGTTGATTCATATCAGGGGCAATCTCCTCTAACTACTTTTTATAGCACCTCTCTGTCTCAAACAACTTTTTCAGAAGAGGTAGGATTTACTGTTCTTTAAACCCACCTCCAGAAACCACTGGTGGGCAGCCAGGACCATGTGTACAGAGGACATGCCCCATTGCTTTCATCATAGTATTCCCACACACCCCTCTAGAATCACATATAGGCCTGGATTTCCCTAGCTGAGTTGTCTCTCTCTGGATGTGTCTTCATTCAAGCCAATTCGAGTGACACTTTCCACCTCAAGGTTGCTGTAGGAGGGGACAGAGGAAGAGTTGTTGTTACAAGATGACCTGGGACTTCCTACAGCAGGAAAGAACATACTCCCTGAAGAAAATTTTTCTTTGAGAGATTTGCACAAGAAAATGTTCATTCAGCAAAATCAGAAGCAGCTGTTCATCTCCATGACCAAGACCAGCAGTACCAGCTATGCAACATAAAGCCATAATAATCCGGAGGCTCTATACAAAAAAGTCAGTGGATCACCACCTGATAGAAGGACATTTGGTATACATGCCTCACCTCAAAAATTGCAATGGACAAACAGGAGCCTTGCATGACTCCTTCGAGCCTTCTGATGAACTACCCATGACTGGAGGCATGACAGCAGACAGGCTGGCTACGTGGCACAATAAGTAAATCGTGTCCCTCTCTCAAGATGGGCGCTCTGTGCAGTTCCTAGTGCACATGCAGGTCTCCATCTGTGGTTGTGCTGAGCCAGGCCTCCCCTGGGTGGGTGTGGGGAGGGAAGCTTTGGCTGCATTTTTTTCCCCCCCGAGGCTGATGTGATATATTAGGTGCAGGTGACACTTGGGTCAAGTGAGCACCTGTTCTCCTGAGGCCTCAGGGGAGTCTTACTAACATGGGAAGAATTTATTTTAACAGCTAGAAACTGGGTGAGATTATCACAGTACATTCTCTCCCTGGGAGTTGTAAACTGCTGGAATTCACTTTTCCCCTTTGGGATGCTGCAAAGAAGAGAGGAAGGGTCTCTCTACAAGGGCAGGAGGAAGGGCTGTGTACTATAAAGCTGGTGTCTGCATTAGCCTTCAATTTGGATTGATATAGTAAATAGATATCCTTGGTCTGCTAACAATAACAACCCCATGTCTCCACACAGAAGTTGGACAACAGGGCTGAGCCCATTTTATTTTGTCCAGAGGGTTTGAGATTTTTGTCAAGACAAGGGATTCCTTCAATACAAAGACCTTTTCAAAAGCAGGGGCTAAAACTGTAGTCATGCATATACATACTGAACATCTCATCTCGGTACATTTGCCTGCTGCAAGATTAAAATAAAAGGTTGTTATCCTTGGTAGGTAATGGAAAAGTTGAAGCCCCTTTGCTTATTTCATCTGAGCCTACTAAGTCAGGATGCCTACACCATTGCCTACCCAGTCAGTCAAGAAAAATACCCCATGATATATGGAGAGGTCTAGAAGGACTCCTACAGGTCATCAGTCTGGGGTTTAAGGGAAGCTGTGGGCTGTGTTTGTGACCAGAAGAGTGTTTTAATAGCTCATGTAAAATGAATTGTTTGTGTTAGCCCAGCTTCCAGTGACAGGACATGTAGTGCACAAACCCAGCCCGGGATTAGCATCCTTACAAAAAGTGTCAGGTCTAGGCTTAAGTAGTCCCGGAGATGGGAGAAGTATGTTGGACGTAAGTGCCAGTGAGGAGGCTAAAACAGTGTATTTGGTTACATCAGAACACTGCACAGAATTTCTGATCTCTTTGTAGGAAGCAGGAACAGGAAGAAAAGGAAGTAAGGGGGGGAAAGAACTAACTTTTTTCCCCAGTTGTCTTTAAAATATTGATTTTAGCTCTAGTTTGAAAATTACTTTCTTTTGAAATTTCCTTTAATGTTGTTGTCTTACTCAGAAGAGTTTTAATGGTAAAAAAAAAATCAAAATCCAATACTTTCTCTGACACTAAATGGAAGTCATTTTGTTGTTCTGGTTTGTTTTTTTACTTTTCAATTTGCTAAAAAAAAAAAAAAGGCTGTTATTCACCAGACCTGCTGGAATCACTTCTCTCACTCCTAGTGCTGGTACTACTGGCATCAATTCAGTAGATGAACAGAGGATTTCAGTCTTCTAAAGCTGCCAATTCGGCACCTTTCAGAAATGCCAACTGCACTTTCTATGATAGCCATGAATTACTGTGCTAGTGCTGGCAAAGCCTGCAAGCCCACAGACAGAGCCAGAAGCAGAACCCAGGGCAAGCAGCCTGAGCAGCTCCATGGAAATCAACCACGTACATCTTGTTTTCCACAAGGGTCAGTTGAACACATCCCAGTCTCTCCTGATCCTTGAATGTAAGCAAGGACTACAGAACCAGCTCTTCCTCCTCAACAAGAGAATTCAGGATTTGGCCAAAGGACTTTAGTAAACAAGAGACTGGCTTATCCAGCTGTTAAAGAAAGCTTGCAGCAGCATGCCCCTCCTCTGTGTGCTCAAAGACAGGGAGAGGGAAGGAGCAATGTTTCTCAGTGTGACTTCTGCCAGATGAACCTCTGGTTTTCTTGCCCAGTGCATCCAGTTCAAAGGAGCAGCACCCTTATATCACCTGTGGCTGCTATTTCCTCAGCAGAATACCACTCTCTTGAAAATGGCTGGCTTCCACTATGGAAAACAAATCACTTCCAGTGACAGAGACTCCTCCAGAAAGAGTCACTGTAAACAGAGGAAAGAAGACCTTCTACCCCTGGTATTCCCTCACTGGTCAACCAGCACCAATCCTCCTATCTCAAGTGGTCCTGACTGGTCAGGAAAAAAAAATAATCCCTACACCCCCCCAAAGACTTTCCTCAAGGCCATATGATCCCCCCACACTCCCATGCACATACCCAACCATTCCATTGATGCTGAGAAGGGATAGCTGTGGTAATTAAAAGGTAGCAAAACTCCTCGTCTGCATGAATAGGGAACAAGTCAATACAGTTCAATCTGCTGCTGAATTGACTGCAATCAATTTCTCTTTCTGCCCATCCAAGGCTGCAGCTGTAGAGTACTCGCAATCTGATCAATGGTGACCTTGAGAGCAATGAAGAGAGACAAAGCCACACTGCAAACAGAGGGAGGGATGGAGAGGAGCCTTCAGAGCAAGCAGAAGTGAAAGGGAAGGCAGAGCTTAACCTTATTCTAGAGCAAAGCAGAGATGCAGCTTGGACAGCTGGTGCCAGCCAGGAGCATGCCACATGTGGGCATGGGTTCTGTTTCATCAACCCTCCGGAAAGAGCAGCAATCATCCATCCCACTGCTTGGCTGCCTCATGAGGAAGAGGGGGTTAACCAAGGAGTAGGATGGTTCTTGCCCAAAAGATTTTAGAAGTGATACTGATGAGATTTTACCAGTCCCTATCTACTATCTCCATCCTGCAGGAAGAACAGGGTGAGGAAATACTCAGAAGCAGGTAGTGCCAGGCATCCAAGGCAGCCCAGCATCTCTGCTTGGCTTTAGAATGAGTCTGTCCACCTCAGGTAGCTCCTGCAAAGTTGTCCAAAGAAATAAAACAAGATTGTGTCTTAGTGCTTTCCCCTCTCTCTCTCACACTCCTGACCAGCTCCAAGCCAACCCAATCACCAGTAATGAATTAATAATTAATCAATCACTACCTGATTTCATTTTCAGCTTGCAAGATGAAAAAAGAGAAATGAGTTCTTAAAATAATACTCTGCAATGGGTTGTGTCTGTCTCCGGCAAATGCAATTTAACTGCCTTAATGAAATGCTAATTGGTAGAAAATATATATAAAAACCATCCTGAATACGGCTCTAATTAAATTTCCTTTTTCCAGATCTACAAGGCAAAATGCTCAGTGCAGAAAGAACAGTAAACAGACTCAAAGGCTAGCCTTTTCAAGACAGGGTAAAATTACAGAGAACTGCACAAGGGTTCATTGGGAATAACACCATTGTTGTTCCTAATTGTGTGTGTGTGTGTGGCATAGCTATATAAAAAATGATGTTTATAAAGAGCTGCCTGCTCCTTTGCTGATGGACTGGAGGCGCTGATCCGACAATTAAAGCATCATCTCAGTAATAGCCATAAATAAACAGGCAGCATTAGAACAGACTTGCAATAAAGATGATATTAAAAGCAGAACAAAATGAGAGGCAGCACTGAATGGGAAAGGGTGAAGTGTAAGTCACATTGATCTGCTGTCTCTTTCTTGCCAAGGATAAGGAAACAATAATATGTCCTTACTGTGGACCCCCAATACTCAGCAAAGCTGTTAGAAAGGAAGAGGACAGGTCTCTAATGAGGGGTGATAGGTTTGGAAATGGCTTTTAGTCAGAAAAAGTGAAAAAAGGGAGTAAAGTGGACACAAGCAGAACTGATTAGAAATTTTCCATGGGGACTTGTACAGGGAAGCATTGATTTGTCAAAATCCCAGCTTCTTGCAGGTCAGGGTCAGTTCTGAGCCATCTTCTACATTTCATAAAAGTTTTGAATTGTTAGAAATGTGACACTGTCAAAGTGCCAAGTTCCCAATTTCAAGTTGCAATGGCTTTTCATATAGAAATTGTAGATCACTGCACTAAAAGAGTTTAAGAAAAAAAAACAAACCATGACAAAACAAACCCAAACCACTCACAAACACAAAATTCCATCTGACCTGACACAGATACTGGTCACTCCCCACAGATTACTGACCTGGGAACATTTCTGAAGTTAAGTCTTTGTCCTCTTTTGGAGACAAAAAGCGCTGACACTCTGAAAACTCCCCTGAGCTGAGAGCAGTGTCCTCTCCACAACAGACATGCTTCAGCACAAACTCATCCTTGACATTGCCATTGGCAAAGCATTGCCTACCTCTCTTACAGAGCATCAGGTTTCTCAAGCAAGACACTAGCAATATTGGTAGCTTGAGTCCAGTGGTCCACACAGGCAGTAGGTTTCACATACTCTATCAGTATTACTATCTTCAAATCCAGCTTGTCAGCACAGCACCCTCCTAGAGACTTTAAATGACTTTGCAAATAGCCTTTCCAGCTGAGTATAATTACCTTAATTAAAACCCCACCTCATCCTTCTGACTGGAAAGGTTCATGTAATCGCTATGTTTGTCTTAATGATCTCGTTAGCAGCAGGCTCAGAAAGTCCTTCAGCTCCTCCGCCAGTGGGCTAAGACCTGAATACTTATCATGGGGGAAATCACACAGATGTCTCTGCTCCTCGGGTGGGGTGGGTATTCAGGCTGGGGTCTTGAGGGGAGGGATAGGTGACAGAGGTCTCTGTGTTCTCTTCTCTGTAAGCACCACTAATTTCTGGCTACTTCTTTCCTCCCTGGGATAGGAACTTCCCAAACCTCCAAAGATGGCTTGGGTGTGTCCTGATGCCATGGCAAGGCAAGGGGATGCCTTGGCTATTGTCTGTGCCTGGCTGAGGAACAGATAGCAATGGCCATAAGGTAGCAGAAAATACCCTTGCTACGTGGTCTCGAACAGCCAGGGTTTCTTCACCTCTGGTCTCGTGCAGTTTTGTCTCTGCTTCCCAAGCAGCACCTTATGGTTCATAGAAAGCAGAGAATAACCACTTTTAATATGCATCCTACTTACCTTCTGTCCACTTTCCCTGGCTATGTCTATGGCTAACCACTCTCTTCCTCTATTATCACCAGCCTCGTGAAGCCCAAAAATAGGTTTGGTCATTTATGTTTGCTCTGTGTTAGCTAATGTGACTCCTGGGCAGCAGATTGTTCTAAAAAAAGCCATTTCTGCTCCCCACTCCCTAATCCTTGTTCCACTGTTACAGAAAATTTAATTGTTGAGCAGAAAGGGTACCTCAGGTTTTGGGCTGTAGGCTGTTAGGAGCTAAAATGAGGTAGCAGCATAGTCTGGCCTGAGTGGGTCTGGGAGATGAGATCCTGGCTGCTTCCTCCTTGCTGGGTGTGCAGACACCAGCACTGCTTCTTTTTCCTTGCTGCCATGAAAATTGCCTTATTGAATTTTTAAATAAACTGTGCTGGTTGGAATATCTAAAGAGCCTTTGCACAGACCCTGACGGGATTTTTTTTTTTTTTTTTAAATTAAAAATCTTGGCCTCAGGCGAAATGGAAATGTCTTCAGATTTGCAATCAGTGCTCATGTAACATATCTGAAATGCAGTTTATAAACTGGTGATTTGATGGGATTTGTTCCTGGGGGCCGTAATGAATGGATTTGCGGAATCTCAGAGCCCAGGACGGCATGACACAAATTGCTACCAATGACCATTACAAGGCACGAGGGGAGAATGGGAAAGAACAAGAAAAGAGCAACCTAGTTCTAATCGCCAAGTTGCACATGGGAGTCACATTGTCTTCTCCTTCCAACCTCCACCTCAACTTTGTGTTTAACCCACCAAGATGTCCAGTTTGTGCCAAGGGCAACACCTTAAAAAAACCTGTTCCCAAGTGGGAAACTTCTATAAGCCCCAAGACCAGCCACCCCTGTGCACCATCCACCTGATGGAGATGGGAAAATAATAACTAAATACCTGCTGCTAAAGGCTGAATGGGAACTGTCACAAAGGACCTGTTGAGGAGAAAAAGGCTTGAACTTTGTCCTGAGACAGCTCTCCCCACTCACCGAGCTGGATCATCTGATTAACAAAGGCCAAAGGGAAATCCTCCTGGAGGAAGGCCTGGGAAAGGAGGGAAAGTAGTGAGAAAAATTCCTGGCATGCTCTTTCCTCTCTCGAGGATACAATTCCAATGACCTTACCTAAGGAGTAAATAGATGACCAAGTCACTAATGTGCTTGAGTTAAATAGGGAGAGAATACTAGAGGAAGGAGCCGGTGAGTTAAGACTGGGGACCGCATGTTGAACAGAAGAGTGGAAGACGCGACTGGAAAGATGCAGTGAGTCCAGAGCTGTGTGTAGGAGAAGCAGATGATTGAGGTAATTTGCTGAGGCCTCATCCAGAGCATGCAAAGACAAGTGGTGCAGAGATTCATCAGTCATTGTTAATGCAAGCTAGGAAACCTATACATCATTGTGCAGAGCTGGGTCAGAATCAGACGCTTCAGGGATATTAGCTCTGGGACAGAGCTCCCTGACTGCAGCTCTTCCTCCTCTGCACCTCCACACCAGACTCAGTTGTCTCCTTATCCTGGTAGGATCATCTCACCTGGAACAAGCATGGAAGGAACATTCACCATCCCCATGGGCCACATAGGTCCTAAGTCGTGAAGCACTTGGGAATTGCACCATGCCACGAACAATGTGTTGCCCTCACAGCCTTGTAATTCACACACAAATATGTCCTGAACACATTACCTTATTTTTTTCTCAATGTGGCTAATCCAAAGGTACCACTGATCTCTACCAGTCCATGCTAGTTCAGTGCCAACTTTCTTTCCTCATCCCACCATGTTATGATAATTTTACATATCACCTTATGACACATAGCAACATCCAGCAGGATGTGTGTTGACCCGTGCAGAAGGAATGCATCACATCTGAAACCAGGAAGAGCAAGAGAAGTGGAGCAAGTATATATAAGTGCCTGTTGGAGCTGGTAGACTCTGCATGCGTATCTCAAAAGGTTTGAAGCCTCAAGGAGTAGTTGTTTCTTCACAGCTGAGTTTGCCTAAGGCTGATGCTGCACCACTGAGATGAAGCTGAAGGAGGAACAGTCTCGGGCAGATTGTGCAATGCTTGTGAGGTCAAAAGTATACAAGCTGCTGGGGTATTAGAGCTAAGCTGTAGGGCAGGGAGAGGAATGTGCTGTCGGGTTGAGAAGTTGCACGCTGCTCTGGGAAAGGGGACAGGTTGGTGCAGAGCCGGGCTCCACAGTTTGGGGCAGGCCTGAGATACATTGTCTTTGCTCTGCCTCTCCCCCAAATGGTAAATGATTCTTATCCATCATTATTATGTCACTGTGCATGGAGATGGCCTAGGGGCTCTGCAGAGGTCAGCGGGCTGATCCATAAAAAGGCACCCAAAGATGAGCTGACTTCTTTCACACAGAAAAGGAGTGGGTGAGATCTTTAAATCTTTGGAGTCAGAAACAGTTTGGAGTCTTGGTAGCCTGAAACTGCAGTTTTCAGTAGCCATCATTCTTCTAAATGCTTCTCAGGTTCTATTTAATGTGACTGTCTCAGGAGTCTCTCAACCCAAACTGAAAATTCTTTGAAAACTTTTTGAAATGGAGATAGGGACAGTTCTAACATCTTCTTTTGGAGGGGGTGGTGGTAATGGAAACCATCCAAAAGATATCTCCTGTGTGATGTGGAAAATGACAGTTTGTAATGTCTCTCGATTTGTAGCTTAGCAAATTACAGGATTGAACGGGCTTTTTGTTTGCTTTGTCAATACATGACAAAATGAAAGAAAAAGGTTTATACCCTATTGAAAGGGAAGGTTTCACTTGACCAAAAGAGATTCATTTTATATATTTATTTTACTCATTTTGACTTTGCAGAGGACTTGAAATTTTAGCTTTGCAACTTGCTTCAGGATATGAAGATTTTTCAAACTTCCAAAAATGTTTGCAGACAGATAACCCAGCACAGCTGTATGACCCTAGAAAACCTAGGCTCTTTTTGTTGCCTTATATCTCCCCCAAAATGTTGTGACAAACTGGCAAAGGTCCCTACGGGCCCTTTGCCACTGCACCTCAAAGCCTCTTTTGCTCTTGCTAAAGTGCTTGTGCAGTGGCCTGCTGTGGGAGCATGCAACTAGCTTCATCTCACACTGCCAAGTGGTATTTCAAGGCAGTTTAATTCCTCCCTATGACGTGTCCTTAGGAAATATTTTGTCTCTTGGTTGAATCTATAAACAGGTTGTGTCTGATTGGCAACTCAGTGGCAAAATCCCTTGTGACTCATTTAAAGATACCGTAAACTGAAGAATCCCTTTACCTCGTGGTAAAACTACCTTAAAGCCTCCACGTCATTCACAACCGGAGAAGATCCCATGACTCTGTGGCTGCAGGACCATCCTAAGGTTCAGCCTCATGAGACACTGAATGGTAGACACCTCTCTGACTTCCATGAGAAGTGAGGGTACCCAGCACCAGCCTGGGTAGGACTTTTTCTAGACGGAGGAAGAGAGGAAAGGTAAATACATGTGCAAGAGAGAGAGAGGGCGAGTGAAAGGGAGAGAGACTATTGGAGGGCTTCATCATTCCCCTGTCTAGAAGATATTTCTCCATTGACTCTATTTAAAGTCAGCCTCAGGCTTGTGGGCTTGGAGAGCTTTTAGCAGATGAAAGAACTCACTCATCAGGCAGAGGTTTTTTGATTATTTTTTTTTCTCTCCCCAGCTCTCACAGGTCTGTTTTAAAGCCATTTCAGCAATTGTTGAAAACTGTCAGATGCCTTTGACAGATCAGTACTTTACAGTGGAATTTGCATGGCCTGTTAGCCAATCAAAATGCAAATTGGGGATACATTTAAAACACAAGCCCCCAATTTGTCTTCAAAATGCTGCTGGAAAGTCATGAAAGCAATTTAGCTGTTCCTGGGACTGCAACTTGTCTTCAGTCTCAGTTCTGGCAAAGCTGCTGGTTTTTGCCGGGCGGGAATGTGTGTGTGTAAGTGCGTGTGTGTATGTATGCTACAGGCGTTGTTTCCAAGCTGTGAGTATAAATCTTCCTCTCTGACTGAATGAGATTTATAGCTCAGCCACGGGGCTCCCAGCACCTCCCAGCACAGCATCCCTCCTTCAGATCGGGACAAGCTCGGGAATGGGGTATGGGAAGAGGGACGGACACTTGGGCTCCTCTTCTGCCCTGCTTCCCTTCTCTTCCAGATGGCATTAGGGTTTAGTGACAGAGCAGAGGCTTGTGCCAACAGCTCACACTGCGGCAATAATGAGAGCCATTTAATGAAGGTTGAGTCAACAAAAACATGCTTCCCTTTCAACAAATAAACACTTTTATTCCCCCTCCTTGTTTTTCCCGCTAGGAGCTTTCTGCTAAGGGAAATTGCCAGATCAACGTTGCAACAGATGAGCATCTTTGATTTACCTCCAGATTAGGTACAGTCAGCATCATGGTGACACAAGCTTTTGTGTTGCTGGCTGTTCCTGTCCCTCAGCCTGGACAAGTGAGCCTGCCTCTGAGCACTTGCTCCCAGTCAGAAAGTTATCCATCCATCCATCCCAGTCTGAGAACCCAGTCTGAGCCTGCCTAACTGGTTTTCTTTATTTTTCTAGTAGAAAACTTTTTTTTCCCACTCCTTTTAAACTTTCCGAAAGAAAAGGTCTACTTTGTCTGAAAATAATTTATTTCCCCTGAAAATACCACTTCCCCCCGTAATAATCCTCCAGTTCTGATTTAAAGCCACCTTGCAAAGGTGGTGTGAGGGGTTTTGTTTTTAATGAGAACTTGAAATGCTGTACACAAGACAAAAAGCCTGAACAGCCCATTCTGTAGCTTGAAATGACATTGTTTCATACAGACTCATGCATGAAAATTTACCTATATTCTCTTTTAAACAGGTCTGGGGGAGAAAAGGCCCTGTCATCTGTCATCTACCCATGGAGTTATCAATTTATATCAGTTGTACTGAACCCACTGTCATCCCATTATGAACCATTTCATACACCCAGAGGCCCAGACCAGGGAGTCTGCAGATTCTGCCGCACAGGACATTTCCTGGCATTACTCAAAGCACGAGGGTTAAGCTGGAAATGATCTTCCAGTGAACTGAGTTCACTCCAAAGAGAATTCTTTCATACTTGTCAGATTTGGTTAATAAAATGAAATGGGTAAACCTTTGCTGCAAGAATATTTGGAGTGATTTTTAAGTGTTCCTTCTCTGCAAATGGTTAGTTTTATGTTCCCCTCCTTCCTTTAACGTCTGGATTCTCCCTTTCCCTGCAGTCTGCCTCTTGTCTGGCTCACTGAGGCAGCCAGATGGTGTAATTTGCAGGTACCTCCACAGCACTTACTTGTCTGACATGCCTGAACTGATTGAAACATGCACAGAAACATTTGAAACCTCATTGGAAGGGTCTGGATAAAGTCCTGGAATGTGATAGATCTGGGAGGCAGACCAGGTACATTCAGCCCTGAAGACTGCACAGCACAAAAATCCAGGGGAAAGAGTTCGTGCATGCACATCTGCACATGGAGAAGAGATTGTGTGTATGCGATTACTGTAGATCTTTACAGGACTACTTTCCAGTAAATAAATATAATATGGTTGCTCATGTAGTGTGTCTCACTGCATTTGTATATGGGGGGTGTGTACTAGTGAGTATACATGACTCCCCCCATTCTTGTTTGTCTCCATGCTATGTGTGTGTGTTTGATGTACATACATTTCCTATAGAAATGTCCAGCTGATGCAGCAGGTATAGCAGAATGTGTCTGGTATTCACAGACCATGCTTGTTTTTGAAGCCATTGTGCCTGCAGAGAGCATGTAAGCAGCAAAAAACAGATGCCCACGTACGTAGAGGAGGTTTCTGATTGCACGTACATCATTGCTTACCACACATAGCCTATGGGTAACAGTAGGCAGCTGAGCTGTACGACTGATGACCAAAATACCTGATGCTGGCTAGTTCCTCCAGTTTGAAGACAGGCACCTGCAAGAAAAGACATGTTTCAGCCCTCCCAGAGAGTGCACACAGGTCCCCGTAGGAGGAAGGTGACTCATGCACCTTGAGGTCAACAGCATTCAAATACTGTGATTCAACAATTTCACCATTTCCCTTACACCTTTGTGCCCTCAGTGACATCTGAGCACCACAGAAGTGTGTGCAGAGATGTGCATAGAAAATGCACCTCTACCAATGAAGGTTTGAAAATAATTTTCTCTCTTCTTGGGCTTCTGCTTCTTTCTTTAGGAGTATGTTGTCAGATACCACACAACTCTGGTAAAGGGGTCAGTGTGTGTAATGTTGGGTCAGCATCGAAGAGACTGGGACCAGTGGGTGATGAGGCTGCTGGGAAGAGCTGGAGCAGAAACTGGGAGTGGAGCTTGCTGAAGACACTTATGAAGAGCAGGGTGTAGAGAACTGGCTAAAATGCCTCCTAACACACGAGGACATTTGGCACTTGATATCTGCATCAGTACTTTCCAGGGGAAGACGTCTGCTGCCGCTGAATAAAATCTCCCCTGGAAATATGTCTATGAACAGCAATATCTTTGCAGTCAGGGATATGAGAAAATAAACAAACACCTGGCAAGAACAGAATTGAATCCAACACCGATTTAAATATGATAAGAAGACCATCAGGAAAAAAAAATTGCTTTTTATTGCTGGACTAAAAAAATCAAAAAAAGAACAAACCAAAAAAACCTTCTTATGCTTCAGCTGGGGACAGGAGGAGCTGAACAAGGGGACAAGACTCTTGTGGGGAAAAAGAAGTGGCTGGCTCGTGCACAGTGCCCTGTTGTTGTGCCGGTACGTGGCAGCACCCTGTCAGCACTTTGCAAGAAGGAGCTCCATCTTTCTTTCTTACATGGCCTGACAGCTTTTCAGAAGAGATTTATACAGGGACAGGTCAGAATATCTGTCATAGCAAACCACTGTGATCAAGAGAAATGAGGCGCCGTGAGCCTCTGAGCTGGGACCTCACACTTTTTAGGGCAGAGGAGATCTTGTTTCAGGAGAAGGCACAACCATGGGTGTTGCTTGACACCCCAGAGTGGAGGGTCCCTGGGCTACATCAGTACAAGGCATGTACTCTGGGATTTATCTGGCTGTGTACAGATATCTGGAGCTTACAGGTCTGCATCCCTGCAAGTTGGCGAGCCTCCCTTTACGATCAAGGCAGAGAAACTGTCACTTCTAGGGCCCAATTTATCTCTTTCTAAGGCAGACGTCTAAAACAAGTCAGATGAATTGTGCTGTAGAATTGCTTGTTTCTCTTTCCCAACTATAAGGGAGTCTAGACAGCTAGCTTGGCTGAAGACGGTTGTGCTGGAGCTGCTGAAAGTAAGAAGAGATGAATCCCAGCCCTAGTGTGCAGACAGGCCATCCCTGTTGCTGGCTCCATCCCCACAGCATCCCTCGGCTAAGGCATGTGGGGCAGCAGTGCCCCAGGAGCAGCAGAGCATGCATCTCGTGGGAAGCAGAAAGGTCTGCAAGGGACTGGAAGGGACTGGAATACAGCCATGTGTCAAAGAGTTTTAAACATGCTCAGAGCAACAAAATTTAGAATTTTTCCCTGATAGGTTTAAAGGAAAAAGTCAGGGAACGTATCACTATTAGCATTAGGCAGCAAGCCTGCTCTGCTCGCCCCCTGAGCCACTCTGCTGTGACAAAGCCATGGGAGCATTTTACAAGGACAAAGGTTGCTGCTGGTGAACAGCAGCGTATTAACATGGAAATGACAGCAATCCATGTCAGAGCACGGTGCCCATGTAAATCTTTCTTAGGCTATTAGCAGTATGTGGAACGTGTCCTCAGATGTGGGACACTTCTTTGCAGGCACTGGGTGACTGGTTTGCAGCCTCATAGTGCTGTATTGCCGGTTTCATTGGAGCATACCTACTATGCTGAACAACTGGGAGAAAAAAAAGGGGGAAAAAAAGCAGATTGCGATTCAGACCCCTGCTTTCTTAGTGAATCTCCTCCGGACCCCAGCTGCGGTGTAAATTGAGATTCCGCATGAATGCTGTTGCCTGCTTTCACTGCTCGTTGGGTGCAATTTACTTGTCTTATCCGATTTACTCTATGCACTCAGGTTTGGAGCATAAATATACAAGCTCATATAACTATGTGAGCATCTTTCTTCTGTCTCCCATCTCTCACACTGGCTCAGATCCACCAGATTCTGAGGAAGTTATTTTGATTTCAGTGATCTTCCTTTTCTCACCCAAAGCCCCACTGATTTCTGCACTGAGGTCTCCTAACCACATCAGTAGATTTTTTTCCATTGGATTTCATTTTACCCTCTGATTTGAAGGGTTTAAGCACGAATTAAGTGATACCTAGGCTTTCAGAAAAGCCCCCCTTCCTAGGGGTGAATTTCAGCCTAAATGAAAAGTGCTTGCATTAGGAATGCACTCCCCAAGCATGAATAAATGTTCTCAGGGAGCTCCTTAACAACATACAATCTTCCAAGCAACAGGTTGCTTTACTAGGATTAACAACCTGGAGGAGAAGGATTAATATAATTGCTACTCCTAACCAGAGCTGTGGAAAATAATCACAATGAAGTTAAATAAAACCTTTGAAACCTGTCAGGGGGAGGGGTCTTGGCTTTTAAAAATTTATTTATTTATTTGTGCAGTTCTTGAAGGAAGTTCCCTGATGCCAAACAGGATGTGCAAGCGTTCACCTTCTCATCCCTATTTTTCAGAAAGTTTTTTAAGTTCAAGTCAAAACACAGGGTATTTTTAGAAAGCAACATCCTAACGGACCTTCTCCCAGCTCTGTTTCACATTTCATTCCATAAGAATACAAGAAGAGCTTTGTCAGATGAAAGCAAAAGTCCACCTAACCCAGTATCATATGTTCAATAGTGGCCAAAAATTGCCACTAGGAAAGAGTATATAAGCAGGGCAAGTAAGTGGCAGTATTTCTCTCCTACTCTTTCTCAGCCTCCAGTGATCAGCAGTTCAGGGACTGCCTGAGTCAGAGGTGTTATCTTTGGGTGTAATGCCCTTGATGGATTTTTTCCTTCCTTGAAGTATCTAATAGCTTCACAAAATTCATAGTTAAGCTGTAAAACTCTGGTTTTTGTGAATGCTAGAACTTTACATGGGTTCTAAAAGTAAAGTGTGAAACCACATTACATTTCTACCTTCTGGATGTGCTATCAAACAAACACACCTTGACAAGGAAATCTCTTCTCAGGAGACATCATGACTTTGATATATTCTTTTTTTTTTTTTTTTTAATCTATTTCTGGAATAACCATGTTCCACAGCAAATCCTGCAAGAAAAGTGTTTTCCTGCAATTAGCAGCCCTGCTGAAAACAGCTTGCAGCACTCCTCCAACCCATCCACGAGAGGGCTGTTGTCAGGGCTGGTACCTGGTTAGAACCAGATCAGCTGTACTGCAACGTATTTGTTCTGCTGCCCAGAAGTGGAACATCAGGAGCCACTGGACTGTGACCAGTTGAATGATTTTCAACAAATACATGGAAATAAACATAATCATCTTTATCGCATTAATCAGTCTCACAGGAAACCTTCACCTGCATTTCAGTGAATCCAGAGCCAGTTTGTTCATTATCCCCGGTTCCCTGGTGGCCCTGGGCAGCCAGAGCAGAATTCACCCGTGTGTAAGAGCCAGTGCAAAGCCAAAGCATCACCTGAATGCCATTTGCATGGATCTGCAGCCTGTGCTTTTGCATTTGTCCTCTGCAAGGTGATGTGGTGGTGAGGTCTTGTAGGATCTGAGGAGCCAGACACCGCTAAGGCCAAGCAGCAGAGCACCCACTCCATGTTTCTGAAGCCTTTTCCACCCTGCAGGTATTTTTCTTCCCTGTCAGGCTGTCAAGACCCTCTGCATGTTACATAGGCACTAAGGAATAACCCCTTCACTTATGTAGGGAGGTTTTCCACTCCCACCAAACCTTCCCACTCCAGGAAACTTGTTTTAACACCTGCTTTTGCCAGTACAGAGACAGCAGTGGAAAGTCAAGCCTGCTGGCTTCAAGAGGAAGAGTAAGCCCCCACTTATGCAGCAAGCACCACGGGCTCTTTAAAGCCTTCCCAGTGCCAGCTTTAGTCTCTGTCTCTCTCTCTTTCCTTGCTCACTTTTGTGCATGTTTTCCAAGAGCCTGAACTTCTAGTCTGAATTGCTTTTGAAGCTGAACCTGTTACAAGTCTCTCCAGGTCAGGTCCCCATCCATCTCCATCGCTGTTGTTTTGAGCTCGCGCTGCTGACAGTGGGCACTCTCCCTCTGCAGCAAACGCGCTGGCAGTCCTTCCTTCCCTTCCAGCCCCGCCACATATTTCAGACAACTTCAGATCTACATAAACAGACCTTCTGTACAAGTAGCTGAAACCTTTTCAGCCTCGGCTTTGCCAAGAAGAGACAGAGAGATGCCCCCTCAGGCAGAGTGAAAAGGGCCCAACTAACGCTGTGATGACAGCACAGTAAAATTCCCTGGGCCCTAAATATTTTATCATCATAAAATAAACATAGATCTTCTCATCATGAAATATACATTAAAAAATGTTTAAACATGTTAATTATTAAACCAATATTGATTCATATTGGATGAAGCATTAACGGGTGGAGTTTGGAGGAAGAAAATTGGCAAATGTATTTAATGTTGAAAGAGTGCTTGCCACATATCAATATTCATCAGGCCTAACCACTAATAATCATAAAAGTGACAGGCCAGATTTATTGCTTCTGTGCATGAAGGCAAGTCTGTGCAAAGGGACAAACTAAAATATTAAAATGGGAGGCACAAAAATTCCATTTTTTTTCCCCAGCTCCTCATTGTGATTTTGTGGATAAACTGGGGATTTATGTATAAGAGTCTGAGCAAACAGTGGGAAGACTCTTGTGAGTTTATTTCAGAGCAGGTTATCGGGATATAATCAGGTGTTCATGATCACAACTGGGGTAAGGCTGTCTTCCGATACAGGTGCCATCACAGTGCGCAAGGAGTTAACTGTTGCTCATGTGCCCTCTCTTTGGACATTTATTCAAAGAATTTTAAATGGATTTTCTGAAAGTGGGAGAGTGGGAAATTCGTCATGTGCCACCTTTAGCATTTGCAGGGTTGAAGGTGAAGCTTGAGTTGGGGAGTTTTATGGTGCAAGCCAGTTATTTTGATTTGGGGTTGTAAATATTCTCCCCATAGGAGAATAGGTTGCTCACTGTGTCTGTAGGATTTCTTTTGCAGCAATTTTTTCCACTGGATGCTCTAGCTTTGATAATACATTGGGATCACAGCACAGATAGAAAAGGAAGGTATTGGGGATGGAAATTTCCATTAATATGGGAGACCTGCTGAAGGTCCTTAATATGGGTTGGTTTTAAATGCAAATGTCCATCCAAACCACTCAAGAAGAAGGAATCCCGATGTGAATACAGTCTGTCTCAGGACATTCCTGGCACTGGTGTCTGGGACTGTTTTTCATTTCCCTCCCCACCTAGACTTTTTCCCCTGATTTACCTCAATCTGAACAGATATACCAAGACCTGGTTCCTCAATCTACCGTACCGTGGCACTATGTGAATTTAATAACATTTTTGCAATATGCTGGAGTCTGAAAGAACTGTAGAATTGCAGAGAGTTCATTGTATTTAAAACATTTTCTTGAGAAGAGTGTCTCCTTTTTTGGTCTTTAAACAAAAAGCACAATGAGGTTCAGCGACTGTGTTCAAGGACTCCAGTTTAAATTTGTTCAGTCTACAAATCAAAAAAGAAATTTGTTTTCTTAACAGCCACCTCTGCAAACGCGGTATGGTACCAGAGAGTTAACAGGTGCTCTCTGTCTTGCATGCCAAATTAATTTAATACTTTTCACTGCTGTGTCGCTTTGCAGGACTAATACAAGTTAGAAGCAGCAAATGCAAAGAAACATTTTCTTCTGAGGTGAGGGGGGGGGCATATCACTACTAATGGACAGAGTCATGCCAAGGAAGGTTAAATAAATTGTTCGTCTCCTTGCTGCAACTTGGTCTCAATGTCAGGGCTGATACCTGACTGAGCTGCTAGCATAATTTAATGCAGATATGTAAGTGCTTAAGCTGTTACACAGAAGACAAGGGTGGTGAAAAAAAGAGCAGATTAACAGGACATGCCCCTCGATTGGCCAAATACAGGCCTGGAAACAGGGATCTTTTAGGTCCTCTCCTTTACCCACCAGCACTTGTTGCCTTCAGAATAGAATTGGAATTCCTTTTTTCTCACCACAGAATATATGCCAGTGTAACAGAAAATGTCAACCTTTTTCTTTGGGACAACATATTCAAAGGCCAAAACCTTTAACATCTGGCAGCTGTAGTATTCTGTTGAACAACAGCTTTACTGTCAATGTTTATCCGCTGGAGAAATGCTTCTGAGCCTATGCATAGAGATGATACGCTAAATTGTCCATTTAATTTCCACTTACTGTGAGATTCAGCATATATTAAATAATATTTGATCATTAAAAGCATGTTTATGGACTCTAATATTGCTATCAGTGATATGTGACTAATATGTAGTAAAGTGCATTTTGTCATGATCGGTTGATTTCAGAGTAATTTGTCATTGACAATTGTTAATCTGGGGGTTCTTTTCTACTGTCTCCTAATGCAGCTCCAAAAGATGTGTCTGGAGGGAGTCCTGCTATGGTTGTGTCCTTGTATAATGTCCTTGCATAAAACAAGGAGTGGAGTGATCCATTCATGGAGAGAGCCACGGTACGGGACGGTCTATGGCACTGATTTCCTGAGTGTCACCGGGTTCACTGGAAGCATCTGGGGAGTAAGGGAGATTTCCAGTGTGAAGACCATTCGTGCCTCTAGTGTCCAGCTGGAAAACATGACATACCTCAATCAAAGCAAAGCCAAAATTAACCTTTAAAAGGTGCACTACTGGCCTGATTTCCTAACAAAACCATGCTCTGTGTTTGAATGTGCAAATGTATGAGAATACCTTTATCTACCTACTCCACTACACAGTCCTATCTGATAACTTTTGAACTAATTGACCAGCTTTAATCAAATGTGATATAGAGATTAACAGCCTCAAAAATGTTAAGATCTCACAAGTTTCATAAAAAAGCTGGTTCTGCTGGAGTTCCTCATTAACCACATACCCAGGAATTCAACCACAGGATACATATTCTTGGAAAACAAGCTTCATTTCCTCTGATCATAGAAGTAGCTGGCATCTTGATGGGCTATTCTCCGACTGGAAAACATCCATTTGTCAAAATCAAAATGTGCTACAGGAACAAACACTGATTTTAGTAAAATTTCAATTGAAGGCAGCTGTTTAGTCTGTGGTAACAGAATATTTTTATTTTTTCAATCTTAAAGAACTGTCCTTCCCCTTAATGTTATCCTTCTCATATACAAAAAAATACCAAACAAACAAAAAAAACAACAAAAAAGTGTGTATGTTGCAGGGGGAAACTGTTGGACATTTGTAAAAAATTATTTTCTTCAGAATTATCCCATCATAGGTCATGGGAAAATGTTGATTTTTCAGTATACCTCAGGGGAAAAAAAAAAAAACCTGGAACGTGCACTGAAAGAGAAATTCCAAGTTTTTACCAGAGCATTAAAAATTCCTTCAGAGTGAAAGGACCAGCTAATCAGTAGCGATATCCAGAGCTCCTCCTGTCAAAAAAAGCTCTCCTGTACCCAACTATACTATCCAGAGCAATGAGCAACTAAGTCTTCATCAATTATTTACCCACCATACCCACGTGATATCACCAGTAATGCTCATCTAATAGAAGCAGTCAGAACATCTGGCATTCAGGCAGAAAGCAGAGCCAGGTACTGTAGCTCTCCTTGCCTTTTTCTTTGGCTACCTGGTGCTCACATCCCACCGCCAAGCTGTTAGTCTCTCGGTAACCAACAGCAGCAGTGTCCTTCTAGCTGATGCAGCTGCTGGCAAGGGAGTACAGACCTCTTCTGCTTTACAGTGGTCTTCCTCAAATCCCTCCTACGTGTCATTGCAATTACTTCAGCATTTCCTCTGTCTTAGATCAGGATCTTCTCTTGTCCAAGAAAACTAAGCTAGCTGACTCCGTGACCTGCACATCAGAAAAAGCTCATCCAGCATTGCTCTGGGTGCATGGGCAACATTCAGAGAGGGTGTTCAACACTGAGAAAGCCCAAACAATCCTCCTTGGTCTAGTGTTTAAGGAATCTGCAGCAAAACTGGTCAATGCTGTGTAAAGAATCAAGGGCTAGGTTTGTTCAGACTGGGTTTATCCAGAGGATTGGGATCCCTATGCCTCAGCTTCCTCTGGCTGTCCGGTTTGGTGGTGATAACTCCTTTTGTGTGGTCTCCCTGTTGAGACTGTGCTTTTTAGGTCTGTCAGAGCCTGGGCAGCAGTTAGTCTACTGACAGCTTGATCTCAGCTGGAATCTCTAGATATTGCAAAAATAAACCCTAACAGGCACCATTTGGCATGGCACGCTCACTCGTGAGCTGGGATATAATGACATGGGTCACACTTTGCAAATGCATCTGTCTTCTGGGCCTAACAGCAGCCACATTGTGTGGGGTGCAATTAGGAGGTCACAGAAATGCTGTCACTGATGGCTTTCTGGCTGCCTTTGGAAAATGTTCTCAACACATAGCTAATAAGTAGTTTTCTTTGATACCACTTTGATAGTTAGGGACAGCAGGAGGAAAACAAGCGGAAGACCCAGCTCAGCGCTATTATTCCTTTTAACTTTGCTTAGCAAATGATTCTGAAGTGCTCGACACAATAACTCCCCCTTTTAAGCATAGGTTTTCCACTCCTCTTCCTTTGCTAGGGTCTAATTTTAAGGGAGCACTTTGGGATTTTAATAACAGAATTATACACTTTGCCCACAGGTCTTTAATCTCTTGATGTTTATCCCATCAGTTGCGTCTCTGGCGAGCCTTTATCCTAGGATGTTTGTCTATTAAATTAACAGTATTTCAGAAGAAGAGAAGCCATTTGCAAGCAGTAAATCACAAGGCAGTAGCATTCACTTAGCTCTCTCGCTGTTACATCACTCAGTATATTATACACTGTTCTATATGCTCAGTATATCACCGAGTTCTTCATCTTCCCTGCCACCCCCGCCCTCCGCCTCCATGCTGTCTACAAACTGCACAAACCTTTCAGAGGCAGGCGAATCAAAAGAGAGAGACAGATGAGATTCACGCAAGCAGAAAACTGGGACGGTTTTGAGTGTTTGGATGGCACTGCTGGATTTTGGCTGGGTTGCCTATAGAGAAGAGGGTAGAGCAGAGCCCTACACATCCGAGTATTTCAAAGTGTGCCAAAAGCAGTGACGAACAATGCCCAGCGAAACCTCGGTGTCAGAGTGAATGCAGCAGCAAACATGGTGCCTCCCACCTACTGTTGAAGTGAAACCATCCTGGGCTGGAGGCAGCCCACGCTGAACAATGTATGGCGAAGTACCATGGAGCTGCGTGATCAGAAAGAGATACATATGCTGTATGGTGAAGAAAGAGAATTAGTTGGAAGGAGGCCAAGAAAATGGAAATAATAATTCTGTTTATGCACAAAATACAAATGAGTGTATGCATCTTGAATGGCTGTGGATGTCTTAATTCTTGGTATTAATTGAAGGGGTCCTTCCCTAAGAAAGCAACCTGCAACGGATGTTTGGAAATATTTTCAGAGCTCAATGCACTCTAACAAAATCACCAGCACTAAGAAATGTTCATTTTTGCTCCTTGGATTCTGCCCATCCAGCAAATGGAGTGGGTTCAGTTTCATTTAAACATTGAGAACTGCCAGGCCCCTAGCAGAAAGCAGGCATGGTGCATCTGCAAGCAGATGGGAAACATCTCCATGTAAGCATTTATGAGATGCCTAACATAGTTTTCCTCTCACAAAAAGGAGCAAACAGATGAAAATCTAAATGTTAAGGACAGTGTGAATCAATAATTTGGGGAAAAAAATCAGAACAGGTTGTACAAAGCAATCTGTCGCAATGACTTCTATTTTATTTCCCTGTTGACTTCTTGCTTCCTACCTTCCTTGCTATCACCTTTTACAATATATCCACGCAGAAATCCCATTTTCTAAATCAAAATTCTCTTTGAACCAAATCAGTTTAGAAACAGCAAATTCCACTCACAATGTGACATTGGAAATTTTGTCTTCCTGCCCTCCATGAATTATCATCTAAAAAAAAAAAAAATCAAAATGAAAAATTCCTCCAGTTCTCCTACTGGAGCATGCCTTCTTCTCTGCATCCAGGTGCCACACCTTGACTCATCACTCTCCTGATTTCACAGATTTTTAAAGCCCAAAGGCCTCAGCAAGGCGCTTGGCCCACCTCCTCCCCTGCACAGGCCATTTGGGTTCCTCTAGTTATCCACATGTTAAGCAAGGTGACTGAGGTTGTGCTAATCCCTTTCAGCTCGCTGAAGACTGGACTGTTGCACGCTACTCGCAATGGATAACAGAGATCGAGGTGATGCCCTAGCTGAAGTTGAAAACAGGTTATGAGAAGTGGCAAGAGCAGACAGATCCTTTTTCCTGGCTGGAGAGGAAATATGAAATACAGAGCATATTTACTTTTTTGCTCCAATCTGGAGCAAAACTGATACCTTTCAGCATTGCCCAGAGCTACTTCAGGTGAGAGATTCCTAGCTTCAGGCTCCTTCTCTGGGGTCTGGAGATTCAGCCTTGTTCCCCACACCCCAGGTCTATTCCCTAACCACCAGCTTTTAAAATTGGCCTCTGTCACTTGGTTTGTTTGTTTGCTTGTTTATTTGTCTCTCTTTCTCTCCTGCTTTTTGAAATTTCTCTTTGGATCTCATAAATCTTCCTCATGGAGATATTTTTTGCACTTGGCATATTTCCAAGAAATGTTTAGACTTCGATAAAGCAGGTTGGTGGTTTTTTCCATGAGAAGTTTGTCACGATTTTTCTGAATGGCTTTCCTCCATGAGTCTTGGCAGCTTCGGAGTCCCCTCCAGTAGGATATAATTGGAAGTAGCTGCTCTGTCTGATAGCCTGGCTTTCAGAGAGTGGCCTCCAGTTTAGTAGCTGCAAATAACTGTGGGCAATTTTGCCTATGCTTAATTGTAACAAGGTTGTTTCCTCCAACTTTTAAGTTTTTCATTTTCAGGCAAAAGCAGAGCTGAATGCTCATGTGTTCTCCACTAAAAACCCTTTATAATAAGTGTTAAGAAAATATTCTCTGCCACTGTTAACAATTTTTTGCTCACAGACTGGAGATCCAGATGATGCTGGGATCATCGGGTGATATAATCAGCAGAAGAAAGACTATCTCTTGGTTAGGCTGACTGATAAAGCTCTGGCTCTTCCAAAGAGCAAATGTATAACTCATTTCTTATTCAGTCTTCCTTTTGGTAAATTTAGCAATATTTCAAGCTGGGTTAATTTTAGTATTAGAAAATGTAAGACTACAGAGGAACGCAACCAGCATTTTGAGTCAATTGTACTTGTCCAAGGGAGGATCAACCCTGATTGTGCTGTACCCAAAGGGTGTTCTCCAGTCTGTCCTTCAAACTCTCCAGTCATCATGATTCCACCATCTTCGTGGGCTATTTTTTCCAGCACTTTGCTCTCAGTAGTGTCAGAAAGATAATCTAAATATCCTCTATAATGTAAGACCATCTTTGAGCCACTCCAAAATTAAACTGCCTCATGTTCAGAAGAGCACAGACGAACCTCAGATACTAGATCTTATGGCAGTACCAGCTGTCAGCCCACAGAAACCTTTGCAGGAATAGGAATAGCCTCAGTGCTATTCCGAAATTCTTAGAAAAAGATTTTCCCAGGAAACTGAGCTACTGCTTTTCCATGCTCTACCATCTGCGCTTGCTGGAGACAGGCTCAGTTACTGGCATCCCATGAATACATCAATAGGAGACAAAACCATTAAGAAACCAGCAGAGAACACTTTAAAATGCAAACAAAGCAGAATAGTGAGACACTTCAGGCCATATCCTGAACTGCTGTAAATCAGTGAAACTCATGTATTTCAAGCAAACTATGCTAATTTGCTCCAGCTGAGGATTCGGTTCTTCATCATTAACTCCTCCAGCATTACACAACCAGGTTTCAGAGGCTTTGAATGACTTCCTGCTTTGAGTTTACAGCTGTTCCAGCAAGGCCTTTGGTTTATCCCATTAATTTATCATTAGCCTGTGTAAACAAAAAGAACAAAACAAAAATGGCTGGGAAAAAAGGAACCCAAACAGATGCAGTCACTTTTCCGCCACTTCAGACAGACTTTAGGTAAGAAGCATTGCTAAAGTGGAGACCTACTGGGACATGTTTCCTAGTTAGGATAAAGATGTTGGTTGAGATCTAAGGCTTGAAGAATCTTGGTTCAGATTAATGAAAAAAAAGAAAATAAGCCTCCAACTCCTACCCAAGAGTCTTCTTTTTCATTAAAGGAATATTTCACTCTTCATTTCAATGTTTTCCAATCATTCTGATTCCACCTGGAATCAGATGCAGATGTCCTGAAATACCAACAAGGAAGCTAATGCTGACACTTTTTCTGAAGGATAAGCAAAGAGAAAATGACAAAAACATCAGGGAGAAACCCTGCTCTCCTGATATTGCTCATCCATTTTGGCATATTAATAGGGGCTAGACAGGTTGAAAAAGCTTCAGGTACACACACAGGAAAGGCTGAGTCCTTACCTGACCAAAACGTTTGTGCCAGTTTGATCCCAGCTTGCAAACATGACATTGTACTTGAGCCTGAACTGCATTATGCCTTCCGTGTATCCAAAGGTAACATCCAGATGCACAAATTATTCTGAAAGCTTGGAGGGGAAGATCTGTTATTCCATTTTTTTTTTCAAAGAAAAATGAAAAGAAGGATAATTCTTCCCTTCCCCACAAAATAACCTGCCTAAACCTGTCTAATAAATAGTTCAGTTGTTCCCAGTTTTGGTCACCTAATATATCTCAATTTTTTGCCCTTCAGACTGATTTTGCACAGTAGGGAGATGGATGAAGACTCAGAGATGGTTGGATGGTTAGCAGGGTTTTCAAAAGTATGTATGCAAGTTAGAACAACAAGGAAATAAATGGGCCCAAAGTTTTGCATTTCTGTTAGCACTCTTGTGAATCACTATAGGCATTATGTCTTTTACCAGTAAAAGTAAAACTGAGTTGACCATGATCAGGGTCACACTGGGAACATACAGCAGTTAAGAATTAAACTCCAGATACTCAAATCAGAAAAAAGTACATCCTAAAATGTTTTTTACTGATCTTGTTCCTGGTAACAGCACAGATACAAGACAAGTTTTTCATTGGGTGGAAGCTAACCAGGATCAATCTTTTGGCTGTCAGCAGCAGACTCAGAAATCTGCCCCAAAAGCTAATGAAAAAGGCGGCTGCTCTGTCTTTTTGGAAAGATTATCTTATGCTCTTCCACAACCTCAGCTGGCATCATGTGAACCCTGCTGTTATGGTTTAAGCCCAGCTGGTAACAAAGCACCGTGAAGCCACTTGCTCACTCATCCCTGTCCCCCTGCCCCAGCCCTGGTGGGATGATGAGGAGAAAATATAAAGAAACACTTGCAGGTCGAGACAGGGACAGGGAAGGATCACTTACCACTTATGGTCATGGGCAAAAGACAGACTCAGCTTGGGGAAAAAACAAAATCAATTTAATTTACTACCTATCAAATAAAAAACAAGGATAATGGGAAGTAAACCCAAATCTTAAAACACCTTGCCCCCACCCCTCCTTCCTTCCCGGCTTAACTTCACTCCCAATTTCTCTCCCTCCTGCCCTTCAGCAGTGCAGGGGAACAGGGGACGGGGGCTGGGGTCGGTTCCTCACACCTTGTCTCTGCTGCTCCTTCCTCCTCAGGGGGAGGACTCCTCACTCTTCCCCTGCTCCAGCATGGGGTCCCTCCCCCCGGGAGACAGTCCATCACAAACTGCTCCAACTGAGTCCTTTCCACAGGCTGCAGTTCCTCACAAACTTCTTTGGCGTGGGTCCTTCCCATGGGCTGCAGTCCTTCAGTCACAGCCTGCTCCAGCGCGGGCTTTCCCATGGAGTCCTGGCCATCTTGGGGGGCATCCATCCCCCTGCTCTGGCGTGGGCTCCTCTCTCCCCGGGCTGCAGGTGGGCATCTCGTCCCCCGCTCCCCTCCGTGGGCTGGGCGGGGACAGCCTGCTGCCTCACTGTGGGCTGCGGGGGCACCCACCTCCTCTGGCGCACCTCCTCCCTCTCCTTCTCCATTGACCTTGCTGTCTGCAGAGGGGTTTCTGTCACATTCTATTCTCCTCCCCTGCTGCAGGTTCCCCTTCTTAAATACATTATCGCAGAGGTGCTACCACCGTCGCTGATGGGCTTTGCCTGGGCCAGAGGCGGGTCCAACTTGGAGCCAGGGAAGCTTCTAGCAGCTTCTCACAGAAGCTACCCCTGCAGCCCCTCCCCTGCTGCCAAAATCCTGCCACACAAACCCCAAACACCTGCACAGGAGTTAACTCTGCCATTTCTCATACTTGTCCTGTTGTCTCTAATACATAGCTTATCAGACCAAAACAAAAATATTCCTTTCCAGTCCTATGGGGAGGATGGGGCAGCTTTATACATTTCTTTCAACAGAGATCCTTGGAATGTATTTGTGTAGACTTCTGAGGTGCAGGCAAATGACTACGTACATTTATATGCTAGCATGCATGCAAATGCGCCCACACACTGTTGCAGGTCTATGCATGTATTTCTTTGCAGAAGCCTGTTTTCCAAAGTATGGTGTCAGGGAATCTGTCCTGTCACACTGCTCCTTGATGACGGATGCTCTGCGTGCTGCTGCAGCCTTATCGCACTGACAGAGGCACTGCAAAGTGGACACAGCAGCAGTCCTGGCTGTGGTGCTCGTGAGAACAAGGAGAGCAGCTGGACAGGGTTTACAGCATCAGTAAATGAAATAAACTGGCTCTTCTTCAGGCTGCTGCTTCTCCGGGGTTCCAGTTACAGAATGAAAGTGGAGACCTGGCAACTGCTCCCACAACAGGAAAAAAAGAAGGGAGAAGAAGACACTTGATGAGACTAAAATCTCCCCCAAGGCCATCATAAACGGCTCTGCTGATTTGGTGGAGGAGATAGGCCATGTTTTAGGTGGTCAAGACTGGTGCTGAGTGGGGTGTTTGGATCACAAAATGGCAGAACACTTGGTGTCATCAAGATGTGACCTCTTTTACTCCAGAGCTACTGCTCACAGTGTCCATGAGTAATTTTGAAATAATCTGGGATAAGGTCTGGATCTTACTTTTGATCTTTTAAAAGTCAGTTTGACATTTTAACTCATGGCTAGGTTTTGTTGCTGGTGTGTAGGGTTGAACACTGTTCTTCTATCTTTCAACATGGACCTGAAGAAAACACTCAGTTACCTACTAGTACCTGTTTCTGATTTGGAAAATTCAGGGCCAGAAAGCAGCACTGCTACTTATGTCCCATATGGTGTCTGCTTCATGCTATTATTGCATGAGATTAACATAATGATAAACAACATCTTCCAGTTTTAAAGTTTCGCAGTGGTCCTACATTAAAGATACAGCAGATGGAGAGAACTTGATATCTGAGCCAAGAAATAAGACCAAACCTCAGGATGTTCTTGTTGGAGAAACACCCCAAATCTGAGCTGAATTTTCACCAATGTATCCAGATCAGGAAAAAATTACCCCGGAAATTTCACTATATCCAGATGGGCTTCCTTTATGGGTTTTCCATATTTCTAGCTGTAAAATATATTTAAAACATGACATCAGACAGCCTCATCTCATAATATTCTGCCACCTCTTTCTTTCAGTGGCAAAAGAATGAAAGAAGTTAGGAACAAGCATGAAACTGTAAATCAAAAATTACTACTAGTAGTAATAATATTCCTGTTAATTATTGTAATAGAACTCCATTTAGGAACCCTGCCAGGGACTTTGTTTTAGGTCCTGCTCAAGGTGAGGAAGCAGGTGGCAAAATCATTTTCCATCTCAACAAATTTCCCCATTCCCTGTTTGTAGCACACATCAACGTGGCCCTTTGATCTGGTACATGATACTCTGCTTCCCTGGAGAATTTGGGGCCAGATGCTCTAACACGAAGTAGCTCCATTAAATCTCTATTGCTTTCCACAGGGTATCACAAATTTAAATTGGCTGAAGACTTTGCTCTTGAGAGCTGTTGGAGTGAACCAGGGAAAAGGTACACATTTTATCAGTTTTTGCAACAAAATACCAAAATAGGAGTGAAAATAGCAAGGGGTTTTCCCCAGGAATGGAGACAGCCCTTTAGACAGCAGACAAAAAAATACCTGAAGTGTTAAAGCTCACTGAAGTTTGAACACTTGGGAGGAAGGAATCAACACGTTAATTATAATGTCCACTCTTGTCCAAAAGTGTGTTTTAATCTGAAAGCTGAGGAGCAAGGCTTTCTACCTCATGCTTGACACTGCTGGACTCAATCTCTGTGCAATATCAGCATCAACATTACTGGCCTCCACAGGAGAAGGAGCCACGTGGAGACAGAGACTGCAGGGGAGAAAGGACAGAGTGATTTCCCCTCTCAAGGTGTGAGGGGGACACTTCACTGTGTCCCCCATCTCCACAGCCACCCGAAGAGACAGTCACGCACTGGCAGCCGTGACTTGTTGTTGAGCATCCCAGGGGAGGGACACGGTTTCTCAGACCACTTGAAGGTTTCCTTACCATGGCCTCTCATCATCTCCTCCCCAGCTGTATTCTCTCTCTCCTGCTTTGCTCATTACTTCTTCAGACCTGAGGTCACTACCTAGGATTTGTAAAGGTACATTTGGCTGGGTTTGCCTGTAGCCTTTTCTAAGGGTTGTTCACACCTGGAGCATATTTGTATAAGGAGAAGGAGGTTGTGCACTCATGAATGCAACAGTCTTTCTGTGCATCCCTAGCGGTACATCCACAAAGGGCTGAGGAGTGCTGCCGGTGTTTCTGGGCATACTCACATGTCAGTATTCCCAGTTTTATACAGGCAATTAGGTAGCTTATATCCATAGGTTTGTGCAGCTCACTTAAATCTGCATATCACAAACACGTTTACCTTGCTTCTGTGTTCATGGAGATTTATCTTTTCTTACATTTGCATTGACATGTAGGAGCTTTGTCTTAAAAGCCAACCTGCTCAGGAGAATATATGTTAACCTTGCTAGCTGAACAAACAGTCAGACTGCACAGTGCTTATTTGGTCACGTATACATAATTTCATACAGCCTGTGTTTGATTGCTTACATATACATACTGTCACTGCATGCACTTTACTGCTTTGCCTTGGATGCTCATGTTTAAACCCATCTGTATGGATTACATCTGTGCATTTAGCAGTTTTCCATGTGCAGACAGCACAGAAATGGCTTAGGGCCAGATCTTCAGTGCTCCTCCACTAATTCAAGCACAACTTTATAGATATTCTTCCAGTGAGCGTGTAGCTCAATCCTTTCCCTGCAGAGCTCAAGTTTTGCCACTGTATTTTTATCCACTAAGGGGACATCTGGCAACAGTGGGACCATGCCTGTGCAAGCATACGAGAAACGGCAAAGGATGGGGAGTGTGGATACGGTCATTCGGGTAATGCTTGTTGCCCCTTTCAGCTGCCATCGGCATTTCGGCAGAGACATCGTGAAGGGCAGCCGAGTGCTCCAGCAGCCTTCCCGCTAGGTCCAGCTCGGTTCCGGCATGGGGAGTGAGCGTACAAAAGCATCGCATGTGCACTGCTGTACGCTCACCCCGTGTGCGTGGGAATGCACTTCCCTCTAGTGGGCAAAAGCACTGCGGAGTTTGGGATTTTTCTTGCAGCTGCAGAATATTTTCTTTAGTTCAGGCACAAAATCTTGCGGGTTTAGTGCTGAAGGTCACAGGTTAGATCTCAGCTGAGGACATCAGAGCCTTCGTGGTATATGTCTGAGGGTTGACTAGGTTTCATTGGCATAAAGGCATGTGTGAGTCTTCAACATATGTACTCGGCTGTGCCTCTGCATGTAATCCTGAGGCACCACATCAGAGCCTTCACTGGGGACGGTGGCAGGTGAGATGTGCCTCTCCATCACTAACTGCTGGGCTGACAGCCGCCACACGTTGCTGGCTGCTGAAGCCTTTACAAAGCAGAAATCTCATTCCCGCAAATCAGCGTGAGAAGTGAATTCTTGAAACACCGTTTTGATGGAGAATTCCGGGATATTTTTGATCTAGAAAGATCAAAACAAGCTTATTGAAAAATTCCACTTCATAATGTCAGAATGTTTAATTTTGAGAATGTCAAAACACTGCAATCTAAATGTTTAATCAAGTGGCATATATTTTCGCAATATTGCTATTATTTCCATTAAATTTTAGGGTTTTTTCCTAATATTTTCCTTAAACAGAAGAAAATTCAAATAAAAGGGCAAAAATGTCAAATCAAAAGATTTTCTTTTGATTGCTAATTGTTTCAGCATTTTTCTACTCTAAGTGGCTCTACGCTTGAAAATATTTTTAAACACTTTTTAATCAAACTGTCCTTTCAAAAGAAAATTTTAAACCATCCTACTCTCCAGACAATTCTGTTGCTCTGTTCTTCTCAGCTGGTTCTATGGGTTGCACCTTCTTATATGTGTTGAATTAAAATCTCATGTTTCCTGGCTCACAAATTACCAGGCTTGATAGGCCATCATGTTTGGAAGATTTAATCAGAAAGCTAAGAGTCCTCCTTCACCCAGTTCCTCCGCTGTTTCAGATGGAGGGAGGTGGGAGTAATGAATGCTGATTGAACCTCGGCTGGGAATGAGTCAAGAAAAAAAAAAAGAAAAAGAAAGCCCCATCACTCTTGTGTGATTCAATTACCTCCGAGAACTTTTATTCTCTTGGGGATTTATTCATACGTTCATGATGAATTCAATTTGTGAGGAAATGTAAGGGACAGCGACGGTACCCGCGCGATGCTGCTGTGACGTGAGGACACGGTGGTGGAAGGGAGCCAGGCGGTTGGAGGCAGTGGGTGAAAGTTCTTCTCCTCAAGGTGATGCAAGGGACTCGGGCAGAGGGAAGGGACCGAGGAGGCTCCGTGGAGCCTGGGCACGAGGAGCAAGAAAGTGGTGGCAAGCAGAGAGGTGTCAGGGATGCGGGAGACAGAGACGATGGGCCAGAGAAGCAGCGGGAAGGAGAGGAGGCCGGTGGATGTAACTGCAAGGGATGCTGCCATTTTCAGATGCTTATTTTAATCTCCAGAATGCAAAGCCTGGTCAAAATATTGTCAGATTTGTGTCAAATTTTATTACAAATCAAAACATAATCCTGCCCTGAAGAAGAAGAGATGAGCAGAGAGACGGGGTTTAATACCTTAATTTCACAAACAAGGCAGAGTTTTGTTTTTTAAAAAAAACTGTATTTTTAGGAAAGCCGAGTGATGGATGTGAGGCTCTTTCTCTGCTTTTTATTCAAATTTAAACAGAGAGAGAACTGGTTGGAAAAAAAGCTGATTTTTCCCCCCTGAAAGATTCTTCTTTTTGCTAAATAAAATTTTGTTGGATTTCTAAAGCATTTTTATTTGTGTTAATAATTCTTTAACATTACAAATTTAAACTGCCAACCCTCTTTAATTATAGCAAAAAATTTCCTCTTTTACTAGCTCAGTTGCAGAAGGGCTTCTCATCACAACCGCTGTCCAAACACCATCACTGGGAAACACTCCATCCCCCTTGGTCGGAACAGGCAGAGCTAATTCCCTAAAATTTTAACATTTGCTTTTGTTATACATCAAAATGCAAATGCAAAATTGCCCATAGATGAAAAATGTCAAAATATTATTGGGAAGCATCACGATGCTTGATTTTTATGAACATCTTCAACTCCAACAATGTCGATCTATTGTAATGAAAAGCACACATAGCAGAAAACATCAAAGAATATTTATTCATTTTTTCAATATAAGCCATGTGTTTAAAGAGTATGACTTCAACAATATCATCAAAATGAACATTTTTACCACAGCCAAAAAAAAAAAAAGTCCCACTTCAACAAAATGAAAAGTGAAACTATGTATTTACATTGTCTTCTGCTGAAAATGTGATGGAAATTGAAGCATTACTGAGACATGGTTTTGTTTTAATAGAACTATATTTTTGTTTCAATAGAAGAATGAAAAAAAAATGGTTCTTTTTAATTATAGACCAAACCTATTCTCCTAAACCTGAAATCATCTTTCTGGAGATTATGCACAAAGGAGAGAGGAGATGGGGTGGGTGGGATGAAGCAGCAGACAGCATGATCCAGCAGAGACAGGGTGTGAACTGTGTGCTTGGCATATTATTTCCAGGCAACTTACATGACTCCAATAGATGTTCAAAGGCAGAAATGATGAGATGTTGTCTAACCAGTTTTGCAGATCCTGCTGTTACGAGTAGTGGGACTCCAAGGGGTCCACAAATTGGATGGGGAGGCCCCTGTTTTACTCGCTGTCTCCGCTGAGAGCTCACCCCAGCAGCTGGCAACGGACCACCCCTCGCCTGCCTCGCTGTCTGTTCCAGCGACAGTGTTTACTTGTTTCCTAACTTGTTGAATTCAATCAAAGCAAAGACTGACTCACAAAGATGGACAATAAAATATTTATAGGTTCCTTCCCTGGGAAATAGATTGGCCCAGGGAAGAGAGACCAAGGTGATGAGCTGGGTAAACCAGAGAGCAAGCAGTGTGAGGACCACAGTGAGACTGGTTCAATTTATACAGGAAAAATGTAACAGAACAAACTCGACCTTAAAATAAGTCCTTTAAAAGCATGATGTTTAGGCAGAGGAAAAGTAAGGCTTTCAGGATAGGAACAGGAACATGTTATCGAGTTGAAGGAACACCTTCTGAGGGAACAGAGGTTTTGTCCTCTCAGGGTGGTAAGGAAAGGTCTCAAGACACTGCTGGTGGATTGGGACAGTTCAGTTTTACAAAGTCCATCTAGATTTTTAAATTTGACATAGTGCCAAATTGCATGAAAATAACAAGTGTTTAAAATTCTCCACAGAGTAGAAGCGTTAAAAAAGAAAAAAAACCCACCCAAGCAAATAACATATCTGAAGTTAGATGGACATCTTATTTCCATAAAATGCTTTGTTTCTATTCTTCAATCAGCAAAACTGTGCACTAATAATGCAATTCAAAGTGAATGTTTTCCAAAAAAATCTAACAAAAATATGATACAGCGAAAATGTTGAAAGAGGTAGTTTGAGATTGTTTCATTTTCCCCAATTTTCCCACCAGGTTCTCTTTCCAAAACAGCATTTTAACAAAGCAACATGACTTCAGGAAAAGTTTCAACTTAAGCCAAGATCCAGCAAAGCCTGGGTCCCTCACATTTGTTCTAGTCAGCCCTGATGAGCATTAGTGAGGTACCTTCTGGCCAAGCGATGTAGTCTACCATGGTTAAATTTGCAGGGATAGGGACCTTCCTGACTCCTTTCAAGTGAGGAAAAATTGTAGCTGTCTCCTTCATGTGCTGTTCAGGAGAGCATCACAAGGAGCTCACTAGCATCAGGCTTAGACTTTCAGAGGCTGTTTGGGAGAACAAGTGCACAACAGGGAAGTGCATTTCCATTGCCTGTAATTCAAGTGACCAGCTCAAGGCCAAAATGAAAGAGGCAGAGACGGCAGGTGGAGGTTGGATGAGATAAAAAAGGAATCAGCATGAAAGGCAAGAAGAGAATCTTAAAGAGTGAAAAGGAAAAGAAAAAAAAACTACCAAGATTTGAAAGGCAGATTGAAATTAGTGTGAAAGGGAGAAAAAACCACCAGCGTGCCCCAGCTGGCCCTTGGATTCTGTGAAAGCCAGGGGACTGGTCCTGAGACACTTAGAGCCCAGTCCAGCATGCCTCACTGGTGCCAGCTCCATTGCACTCTTCTTGCACCCCTGTCTCTGAAAAGGTAAATGCTGCCCTTCGTTAAGTGCAGACAGAGGAATTTGATACCAGCCAAGTCTTTGCAAATTTATTTTTTTTTCAAACAGGGGAAACATCTTTAAAAGGAAAACTTTATTTTATTACTACTGTTACTATTAGTATCTTTTTTGGTTTGGTTTGGTTGTTTTCCCAAGGTTTTTTATTAGTATTGTTATTATGCGCAAACAGAACTGCCAAGGGAGAATCTGAGCAATTCTCTCAGAACTGCAGATGAAAGTAATGGGCTTCTTAAAGACTTTATTTACATTATTGAACACAGGGAGAACAGAGAGAGTGAGTCAGACATGCTCACATATTAAAAGGACAGCTTGCCTATCCCTTCAATATTAACCAGTGGACTGTCAGATCACCTACGGCTTAGTCCCTCCAGTGTCTTCCCCTGGTAGCTTTAGGGACGCAACACAGGTTAGTATCACCTGGGGCCCCAGGGTAGAATCATAGAAT